>NW_027508866.1:20872500-21472500 GCF_051911475.1 Siphateles boraxobius | reverse complement strand
TTCAAATATACCCACGTTTTCTAGATTTCAGTAAGAAGGCGACATGTTTCGCCCACTCACATGTCTGCCATATGGACAACAGCCTCATTTCCACACACACTCCACCTCTTTCTTTTATAAAACAGTTTAATCTGAGAGAGTGCATGACGTTTATTAGCTGTTATCATTTGCATGTCTGGTTAATAATGTTGCAGTTGATCTGGCCAGTTTGAACAGTGTCACAGGAGACACTTGTACTTCCTTGTTTTCATATAGTGCACTTCCTGCTGTACACTGCAGTATCTGAAGAGCGACTGTGCAAAGTGAGTCATTCTCACTGTCAACATGACATCAAAATAGTTTTTGTTCTTTTTATGCATGATTGGTTATTCCACTCCATGCCAAAGAAGCAATTTAACCTTAATATTCTTTCATTACTTTTTAATAAGTCCAAAACAACAAGCATGTTGTTCAAAACTTTGTCATATGGAGGCATATTTTAACCATCCAATCAAGTGCTGCAATAAATTAGATTTTTCACCCTCCTTTAATATCCTGTTTTGCTCGGAAGTACGTCACATTGGGAAAGTAAATTGGTTGCGAAAATTGCACTCACACATTACAATGATTGATGGAGAAAAAAATTATGTGGAGACAAGCAACGATGGCTTTTGTCAGTTTTCCTTATTTTGTTACCATGGACAATGGCAGCATGCAGAACCAGCTCCTGTGCTTGTTGTCAAATCAGTAAACCAGTGCTTTGAATATGTTTAACATACTGTAAATGGTTTAATAATGAAAATTTAGTGCCACCATTTTGATATTACAAGATTTTCCCCTGTGAGTTTGTCAACTGTAACAGACGAACTGATTTAAGTGACTCAAATATTCAATGTTTTTTGGTCTATTCTGCACAGTTTTTTGGTCTATATGTACAGTGATTCTTTAAAAAGACTTCTAAATTTATTTATTTTTTCCATTATTTCAAATACTTCTCAGCACTGTCACGAAGGACGAGTATATTTGTTTTTATCATAAATCCATTTTAAAGATCATTTTGATAGTTTTAAGAATGTCAAATCCAGACAATGTGGATGTAAACTACATCCTGAAATATCAAAAGCAGCAGTCTAGATATTTAAAGAGAAACAATTCAGTCAAAACATATGTGAAAGTGGCAGTAACAACAGTTTTCACCATTTTGCATCATAATTTCAACGATAGGCCATGTCTGGCCAGCCAAATGTTATTTTCTTGAATAGGTTAACCTCACATTTTAATATTCATTCAAAATAAAATAAAACATTTTGAAAAGCATAACAATGTAACATAGTTAACAGGCAATAAATATACTCCTTGACAATAGGTAATTGGAGATAAAATGCAGAAAAGACTTACAAAAGATATTTACCATAATGTGTTTAAAATATCTGCCACAGAAGAAAATGACATCACATGATACTGGTCACATGGTTTTGGGATAAACCACTTTTTAGTTTTCATGGGGGTGTTTGGTTAGTAACATAGTTGACATAATTTTTGCTTATTTGAAAGAAAATGTATTTAAACCAAATTTATTTTTCTAAGGTATTTAGAATGTATATATAAATTTAATATAGATAATCATAGATAGTCATGGACTACTTTTATGGTATTTTTATGGTGCTGTTTAGCTTGACAGTTTCTGGTCACTGAACGCTTTGCTTATATGGAAAAGAGCAGCATGAACTTTCTTCAAACCATCTTCATTTGTGTTGCACAGGGTTTGGAATGACAAATTTAAGTAAATGTGAACTGTCCCTTTAACATTCACTTTGAGCAAGTTCCCATTTTTGTCATTGGCGGTGGACAGTCACATCGGGCTCGTCCCACAGCCTCTGCTCATTTGAGGTTTTCAGCCATATGAGTCTTTGTAATGGAACGATTTGCTTTCCATCCATCCAGAGGATTGTTGTTGTTTTTGTTGTTATTGATGTCCGGCTTCCTGCCATTCATCATCTTCCTCTTATACGTACACCCTCACAGAGCCCTCCTCCCGCTGGCCGATGCGCTATCCCAGCGATAGTCCTGCCATTCAAGTGCATTCGCCTTTTTGTTTAGGAAAACTAAACGACAATTATGTGACTCTACGTATTCAGCATTTGCAGTTTAATGTGAAAGGGAAAACGCTTACATTATCCAAACAGCTGATGTATGTAGACGAGTACACTGCCTTTATGAGGGTTAGCAGGGCTGTTTAATATATTATGAGCTGAATAAATAGCGTTGAAAAACTGTCCGCTCTTTTTTTATCCAGTGTTATGTTGGAACACTTATGAAAGTACTGCATTTTCTCCTAGTCTCGAGGTTTAAGGCATTAACACCTTTGTACAGTCCAAATTACACAGCTTACCCATTGAAGTGCATTTATTTAACAGTGCGTTCAGAAGCACTGAGAGAGAATAGCTTCTATTTCCGTCTGTGCTGAGTTGTGAGATGAATGGCGTTTTCCCGCTGGTGGTGAAAAACCTAATCATTGCCTGCCTGTGTCATTTTGGCTATAGGCATCATGTATGAAACGCGAGCGGAACAATTTTTTGCATAAATCATTTGTAAAACGATGCTTAAGTAAATTTTCATGTAACAACAAACTATTTAAGAGTGCATTTGGGTCAAATATGGACAAACCCGACCATTGGGTTTAAAAATTAAAATAAAATTTTTAAACCAATGGTTGGGTTTGTCCATATTTGACCCAAACATGGGTTGAAACATCCACGCTTTTTTTGAGTGTATGCGTAGTATGATAGTTTGGTAGCATGGTATTCCATATATAGTAAAATTAATTTCTTCTAACTGAGGGATGCTTGGGAATGCATCAGGAGTGAAGTATGTGGCAAACACAGCCCAGAGTAAATTACAGGGACTAGATTTAGAGGGGTCGGCCACGCCAAACACACCCCCGTCTCCCCCAGTGCAATTCCCTACAAGTCTGCCAAACTCAGGCACAACAGATGCCATTTGGTTAACCAGAGCATCATGTCGGAAGCCTCAAAAAGGTTCGCCCAATTAACCGAGCTTTCAACTGGCTTGGAAAACTTACATATAATCTTATATACCCATGTGTTCTATTATTATGCCAATATGCTCCATTAGTCATGAGCATGTAGCATGACTGAGCCTATTGAAAACACAAAAAACCAATGGCAGAGGATAGTGCTCTAATTTTTTCCCAAATGCTAAGCTCCCTTGAATGATGGTGGGAAAATCCCAAATGCTTAGTTTTGCTCCATTTTTGCCTTTTTTTTTTCTTTTCTTGCCCCAAGAATACACGCCATTAAACAAGAGTCACTGGATGTCTTTCAATATCCTCCCAAATACACTTTGCTGACACCAAAGAATGTTCTCTGACAAAACAGCAAAGCAATTGATTCAGCAACATTACTGGGTGTCGTCTTGAGTGATGGGACCTGTAAGATGGCAATGCTTTTTCCTTCATAATCTAAACACGAAACAAAAAGGTATTCTAACAAACCAGTACCATATGTAGGTTAATGAGGTTATGTTTTTTTTTTTTACATAAATCTTTTTATTAAAAAATAAATTAGAAAATGCAATGCCATACAAACTTGCCATAATTGTTTAATATTACAGGCATTGGCATTGACACTGCTTATTAATATTTTATTTTATTTTTTCATAAATCAAATTTGTCTCCCAAATCCAAGTCATGTGGTGTGTCCAACATGCAGAAACAATACAGCAAAACCACAAAGAGGCATAGCAACACTGTGGCATCATGATGTAAAGTTGTTTATGGGTTAACATTATTACTTACTTCAGAAAATGTACTTCTCCCAACTACCAAAAGACCTCCCCCAATCCGTCATCTATTTTCTCGTGATCGTTTAATTTTTTTTGTTGGGTTAATTCTGTGAAGAATGCCACAATCATATGACCAGAAAATCCTGTTATTTCTTTTACACTTCATACTCCATTCAAAGTTCCCACAAATAGTTTTTTTAATACTGTAAAATCGCACCCATCCCCAGAGTCCATCTGTATTTGTATATTTTGTAATACCTTTAAAGTCAGACCTTTAAGGTATTATGAAAAAACCTCTCACTGTTACTTCATCATTGATCCTGTTGAGTTAATTCGCCTGAATTTTTTACTACTTCAGCAGATGCCATTCATCCTAGTCAGCAGTTATGAGCGTCTGTTGCCCCAGATGTGGGAGTATTTCAAAGCTAACTGAAAATGTGAGTTGTGTAGCCGTGCAGTACTCACTGGCACAATGCAAATATAGTGCCATGGTCTTGCTACATGGCAGCTAACCTGTTCTGAGTGATTTTAAGTTTGTGTCTATGTACTTTTTAGCGGTTCTGGGTTATGTCTGGGGAGTTGATGGTGGTTTCTTCCTGAGAAAAAAAGTCGAACACATCTTAGTCTCTTCGCCCATCAATGATTTTTAACATTTTATCAACCGCCAGGAAAAAAAACGTTAGTGTGTTGTAAATCGAGAGAGTCCATAGAGTCCATAGCACAATAATGGGACAGAACCCACGTACCTTTTAGTATGCATCAAAACCAATGTGTACTTTGGGCTTTAAGTGTCTTCATTGACATCAGGCGCCACAGAGAACCTGTTGCGTGTGTCTGTCCTTCATGTTGCTCTGTGTTACCGCAGAGCCTTAAATATTTTCACTGCTGGGCATTGTTAGCGCTCTGTTGACATTCTTGTCTCCACTGGCGGCCGGTGTTTTGGCTTGCAGGGCTGGGAGACGGGCAGAGAGGGCTATTGTTCTACTGTACTCCTTTGTTTTACCCAAAGATCTCCCCCTTCTTCCTCACCTCACTTCTCATCTGCGAGGAATGAGAACTATGCAGTGTCCCGGATGGACCTGGCTCCCACGTTGTTTCGCCCCGTGTTTCTCTCCCGCCCTGTGAGGGAAGCTGTCTTTGCAAAAATCCTTGACTTTCACAGATTTGATTCAAAACGTGTGACTCACGTCCTGTAATGTTTTGAAATGTTTTTTAGCTGGCTGCTGGTTTGCTCGTAGATGAGTGCTGTTTTACTGAATCGAAATTTAGGGGGCTTTAGATATTAAATTTAGTTTTTCTTGTTTGATGTTTACATATAGCTACTTAGTTAAGTTAACACCAAAATGCTGGCTACACAAAATTGGTGTAGGATTTACTTTGAAACTATTTTTTGCAAATAATTACATTTAATAATTATGAAGAAACGACAAGTTACACATTAAATGTGAAATTTTGAAAGACAGAAATGGTATTTTTCTTGTGAAACGTACTACAATAATCTTTCTTTTAGTTACAGCTTTGAAAAAATCTGTTTTTACAGTGTATGGTGTTCTGATTGGTTGCCAAATGTGGTTACTAATATATGTTCTGAGTTGATTTTTTGTGTGCCCATACAGTTAAACTCAATGGGGTACAATGTTGTTTTGAACCTCATTGACTTTCATTGAACTGACAAAAACAGTTAAAACATTCTTCAAAATATCTTCTTTTGTGTTTCTCAGTACAAAAAGGTCATACAGGTTTGGAACAATACGAAGCCAAGTGAATGATTTTATGTCCAGTTTGTCATTGTTAGTTCAGCAGTATTGGAGGAAATGCCACTTTCCGTTCAACTACTTCTCAGCGACACAACTGTCACACTCAGCATATGTTTACACGACAGCGATATGCTTAAAACGGAGAAGCTTTTCCTTTGAGTTCTCTGCGTACAAACGACACCATTTTCAAAAGGATCTCCATTTACACGGATCTGCGAAAGCGACTAAAAACCCTGTAATCTGCTGCAAGGCCATTAGATGGCGATGAAACACTATAGACTGAACACGTAATACGTGTTCAGAGATTCGCGTTTTTGTTTTTTACATGGAGACCTTCAAGTTTGAGTTTTTAGGCACCCAAATGATGTTGTCGTGTTAACGAACGGCCAAAACGCATAAAAAGTTTTACATTTTTAATTGTCGTGTAAACAGCCCCTCAGTTTGGACTTTGTTTTCCTGCTTGCACTATTTCCCACTACTAGTTTGTTGTTGGCATGTTCACTCATTTGGTTCATCAATCAGTTCAGGTGTGTGTGATTAATTATCCTTGTTTGCATGTGTAATTAAGTTCCATTTTGTCTGTTCATTCTTGTCTGGACTCGTCAATGTTCGGATGTGTTGTATGCAGTGTTGGGGGTAACTTATTACAAGTAACTTGAGTTACGTAATCAGATTACTTTTTCGAATAACTAGTAAAGTAACGCATTACTTTTTCAATTTACATCAAAATATCTGAGTTACTTTTTCAAATAAGTAACGCTAGTTACTTTTTCACATTTATTGACTGACAGCTCTCCTGTCCCCATGTTGAGAGAAATAAAGTGAGGTGTTGTGTGCATTTGCATTGAACATGCATTTACTCATCTCACTTGCACAAAAACATTCAGTATTCCTCAAAATGAATAAAAACAGTCAAATGCAATCTCAGAATTTTGTGCAAAAGTTTTATAATTAACTATGTTAAATTACACAAATATACTTTATGTATTTAATCTCACTTTATTAACCAATGTCTTTGCTGCTGACCTACAGTGATCTAATTCAACCATACTAATAAGCAAAAATGACTTTAGATTAGGTTTAGAAATAAGAGTGTTGGACTTCCTTCTCCTGTATTCTATTGTTATTTAATCAAGAACAGCAGCAGCTGAAAGCTTTGTTTGAGCGGATTCAAACAAGCTTATTTTTAGGCTTATTCATTTAACTTTTGATGTGAAAGGGCCTTAACAATTGGCAAAAATAGATTGTTTTAGCTGTTATTAAAAAACTAACAAACAAGCCCATGCAGGTGAGAAAAAGTAACGCAAAAGTAATGTAACGCATTACGTTCCATAAAATGTAACTAAGTAACGTACTTAGTTACTTTTTGGGGGAGTAACGCAATATTGTAATGCATTACTTTTAAAAGTAACTTTCCCCAACACTGGTTGAATGCTACTCTCATTGTGTGGATTTATAATAGACTGCCTTATAGCCTTCATCTTCTTGTTCGTGTGCGTTCTAGCAACACAATCCGTCTGTTGCAAGTCTTGTTTTGATAATCCATAAAAAGACAGATTGACACATATTAGTCTCTCATGTCTCTGTACAGGATAGAGTTGTTTATGTTTCTGAGTGTTGTTTATCTAGTTGCAGTGAAAGCATGTTGACATGCTCCAGCATCAGGGTCAGTTTTTTGACGGAACAGCTCGTCGTTCTGGTTTCTGCGTTCTCCCCCATGCACAGACGCTGAAGCTCAGGTAAAAGGCATGCTTGGTTTGATGGGATCATATGACCGTTCCTATCTGGCCTCACTGTCAGCTGGGCTGGTTTCAGTTCTCTCCTCTTTATTACCTCCCTACAATATTAAAGGGAAATGGACACCGGTCTGGCCCTCCCCACAGTAACATGAGTTTGCAGTTCCTCTTTCTTTTTTGTCTAGCTGTTATCCGTGCTGTTTTGTTTTTGATAGGGAGACCAAGGTTTTTATCAGAGTGCAAACTCGACAGGTGGGAGTTTGACTCCTTTTTGGTTAATCTTACGGAAGGCATTCCGGGTCACATCTCACCCTTAAATCCAAAGCAGAAAAATTATATTTTGCACAAAGAGAATGAAGCACATGACATTATTTTTATGGTAATTAAGGCATGTTTTACCCCCAGATTCTCATTACCGCAATGCATGCAAATAGTTTGTTTTGGAATTTTTTTTGTAATTATGAAAATTAAATATGAAAAAGGACTGAGCTCACTTTTAAAGATTGTGTTTTTGTTGGTTTAATTACGTTTCTGTGCTCGTAACCATAGCCAACTCATTAAAAAGTTGTCAAAAACGGCTTTTACTATATGAATGCATTTATTTTGGAGAAGTGAAAATAATGATGACTGACCTTGCACAGAGGAGTATACAAATTGTTGTCCAATCAAATGCTCTCTACTAGAACTAGCATGCTCCTCTTTATACCGCTTTCATTTGATTAGCAACAGAAAGAAGCAAATCATGTTTCATGGCTGTGACGTAAACTAAAGCCCACTGGCTGTTTAAATAAAAATGCGAGCCTTTCCTGTAAAACAAAGGAAAGAAACCTTTTCCATGGGGCTTTTTGATGGTCATGAAAATAATATTACATAATATGTTTTTGACAGGTTCTGTAAAAAAAAAAAAAAAAATGTTCCCCTTGTGAGGTACAAAATTATCAAGAATGCAAAGCAGGAAGTGAATACTCATTAACTAGTGTTGATTAACTTTCCAGTTCTCTCAGTTCTGTCAACATCTGAGGTGTGAATGTTGACTAGATGGATATCAGTCTATGAACTATCAACACAACAGAGAAAATAGCAGGAATCTTTTTTTTAATGCGTTTCAGCCTGTGTGTGAACGTGAATTGGAGGAGTCCGGACCCTCCCTTCCTTCCTCCACCCCCCCGGAGGTCTTTCACTGCCCCCCCGAGGGCATCGGCAGGCAGATTTGGGGAGGTTTGGTGTGTAGGAGTGTCAATGAAGCACCAAAACAAGCTCAACTCACCTGCGTCCTTGAAATACAGAGCATGAAATGCCTGTGCCAACTTGATTTCTTTTTTGAGGGTGTGGTTTATCCAGTTGTCTCATTGGATTTTTGAGAGAAAGATACTATTAATAAACTATAATTCTGGATGAATCATGGCTGCTTGTTTTGAAAATAATCTCACAGAAAATTTTCGCATTCTCAACTAGATTTGTCAGAGACAAACATGTCGCGGCAAATGCAGACATATTGAAATATCACTGCTGGTTTGAAGTTTTTTTCCTCCGTTTTTAATCGAAGTAAAATTACCTGCTAGTTTCCAAATCCTTTACCAAGTACGCTGTGGTACTGTGGACCTGTATGTTTTGTTAAACTTGTTACCTTTTCTACAGCCCTCTTCTCCTTTCATCTAATTTTCCATTTGTACTATATTATCCGTTGTTTGCATGTAGTGTCAAACAGAGTAAGTCTGCGGCTCTTTCAACAGGGCTAGTTAATTGGAATGTTCTGTTAGCCGTGTTTGTCCAGTCGTATCCGGTTACTGACGAGGGGGCCCATCTCAATAATAGATATCATAGACAATGAAGCTACAACACACCCACAACCCTCCCTTCCTTCATCTCACACTCCAGCTACACCAATAGTGATGCGACTAGAATGCTAACATTATAATTAACAGTGTTGATTACACTGTTTATATTATATTTAATGATTTTGACGACAATGGAGCATGTCAAACCAGAACACATTTGTTAAATTGAAAAAGATTGCAAGTGGTGATGCAATAAACTAACATTTCCATTACTGACTATACTGTTAGGACGCTTACATTTTAATCAGTGACTTTTACAATAAAAGCACATGAATGGTGAATTGGTGATACGCCAAACTTGGAAGCTATCTATCAGGATGGACCAGTTACATGATTTATTTAATGGTAATTTCAAGATTAATCAGCAATTTAAAGGGTTATTTCACCCAAAATGAAAATTATTTTATTAATTACTCACCCTCATGTCGTTCCTAACTGTAAGACTTTCGTTCATCTTCTGAACACAAATTAAGATAATTTTTTATGAAATCTGAGAGCTTTCTGTCCCTCCATTGACCGTCTACGCAACTACCACTTAAAGTTCATAAAGAGATCGTAAATTAAACCATATGAATTGAACGGTTTTGTCGAAATTTTCTGAAGACTCGAACACTTTAAATAATGAACAGATTTAATGTAGGCTTTTATTCACACATAAACATTCATCAACTCACACCACGTTTACTCCCTGGTAAATGGAAGCTCAAGCATGTTAGCTTGACGTGCGAGAACCAATGAGGTTCATTCTCATGTTACAGTATGTTTGAGCTTCAGCAACACCAATGAGGTTCATTCTCGTGTTACTCAGCATGTTTGAGCTAGACGTACACGTTTGACCATTGTTTTCAAAGCAAAAACGCGTTCTGTGTGAATGGCGCCTTAACTTACTTCTGGGTTCAAAATGATGGCGGATAATGGCAGAAATAGATTATTATGCTATCCCGCATTCACCCACAGTCTGTGGCTGAAGTGTCTGTCAAATCAAGGTGACAAACGCAGACAGTTGTGTTGATTATAATGACATGTTGTTTGTAGTTTGTTGCGTCGCTCGCTTGCGGTGTGTGTCAGCCAGAGAGCGAACACGAAACCATAGGACATCTGTTCCCCGTGCGCACTCCCGCTGTTTCTAGGGAGACTGATCATCAACCTGTTGCTCTCCGTCTTTTCTTCTGTCTCTTTTCCAATATGATGCTCGCGCCCTCTCAACAGCGGTATGAGTTTACGCTTTAGGACATTCGCTTGTTTGCTTTCAGTTAATATGTGCTCACACATATTTCTTTATCTCGCTCTTTCTGTCCACGCACGCACGCAGGCAGAGCCCCGGTTTACAATAGGGACCTGTGGTGGTGTGTGCACGCGCATATCCTGCCACACACACACACACACACACACACACACACAATACACCCTCCTCCTCGTCCCCCCTCCCTCGGTTCATCTTCCCTTCTGTCCTTCTGTCTGTGTCTCTCGAACCCTCACTGTTCTCTTGAGCTCCGTCTGTTTCACTCTTCCCTTCATTCCACATGCACTTCTATCACTCTCCTCCTTCTTGTACTCTCTCTCTCTCTCTCTCTCTCTCTCTCTCTCTCTCTCTCTCTCTCTCTCTGTCTGTCTGCCTCCCTCTATTTAATTCTCTCTCTCGTCGCTTATTAACAGGAATATTCTGACATGCTGGAGATGAGATTAATGTACAGTTTTGCTCATTTTGATGGAAAACTTTTACATTTAGACTGATTTTGTCATTGAGGAAAAATAGCATTTGTAGCAATAATTGTTGCGAAATTGTTTATATGAAAGTGTTGACTGGTTAAATGTCATAAACTGTTTTATATATTTCAGTTTGCTGTGGAGAATGCTTTATATTTGACCTAATATTGACTGTGAAGTCAGAAATACTCAATGTAAACTATGCATATTTACACATTTGCAAACAGTTATAAAAGTAATTGGGTATTTTGACTTGAAATACTTTTGCTCAGACTGTCATGTGCGGCATTTAAAAATATTTGACTGTTTTTATACAGTTTTTATGACCTAATTTGAGATACCTTTAAAAATAAATGTTTACTTTAAAAAAGTGATTAGTATAGTGAAATGTGAAATGGTGGCGAGCCACATCATCTAAAAACACTTTCTCTCTCCTTTCCTACATCCATATGAATTTAAAATTGAAGCTTTGATGCACATTAGTTTTTTTATGAGCATGCTATGCATTAAGAATAAGATTCTCATCAAGCTCATTTATTTTTAATAAATGAACAGTTTGTACAATTTAGTTGTACTGTTTCTGCTTTGTTGCACTATGGGCTCCATCTGTTGATGAAAGTCCCTGTTGACACCAGGTTAACTGTTCCATGTGTTTCCAGTATGCATATATGGCAACCTTGTATCAAAATGTATGTTTACTAACCAACAATTCTTGGAAAGACTGTACGATTATTATTATCACCCCCCCACGGCTATTTATGATGCAGTTGACAGCAGTTCACTCTATAAGTGTTCTTGAGTTGAATGTGTTTTCAGGAAAAGTGTAACATTGTGGCGTTATCAAAATGCTCTGTTTGTCCCAAAATAGTAAACCTTCTGTTTGTCTGAGTAATGGAAGACTGAATGGAAGACTAAATGAGAATGTTCATTGAAAACGGTTTGAAAACGCAAAAAAATAAACCGTTTTATTTTTGCAATCACATTTTTTTACACTAGTGCTCAAAATTATACACTAAAGCTTTAAAAAAGATAAATTAAAGCCTTATGAATCAGAACATTATGTCCTTTTTAGGTAAAGTTCAATTGTTGTTGATTTGGAGGTCTGGTGAGAGATGCCTGAGTGACTACACGATTTCAATAAAAATTGGGAGAAAGAACAAGGTTAAAACAGTTTCACACACTCGACGCACACAGCAGGACCCTAGAATATAAAAAGCAGACAGAGAATTAATTATCCATCACTGTCTGAGAGAGTCAATCGTAAAAAATGATTAGATATGATGGCAGATGAGGAACGCTGTATGTTCAAAGAGATTTGACTCTACACCCTTTGATCTGTTGCACTTACACTCCAAAAAAAATCTATTTCATAATCAGTATTTTGGTCTTATGTATATCTCAAATTCATTTTAATTATTTATTACCATATTTTCAGATCATTTGTAATCTGGTTGTAAGCATAAATTCATGGAGGTTCATTGCCAACTGGTTAAGAAAAATAAACCCAATTCAAGATAGCTATTCTGAAAACAAGCCTAATTATGTTCTTGTTTTATGGATGTTTAGATACTTTAACTGGAAAACAAATCCAAAACACAGTTTAATACAATTATTTCAGCGTACACTTTTTCTCCTTTCATGCAGACCTAAACTGATACAGGCTGAGTCTGATGCATCCGAACATGCAAGTTTAAACACCTTTATATTTTGCAGTGCATTCTGTTGTTATTTAATCACACAGATATTTGCCTGCCCTGTCAATAACACCCTAAATTCTTTCCCTCTGGTATTATTTGGCAAATTTTCATGCCTGTCCCAGCATGCATGATGCATAAATCCAATAACTTGAATAACAAGGCCATCAAAGAGACATCAAATGGCTGAGGAATTATTCACACGTTGCATAATGTCTCCGTCAGGAAGGAGATGGTCTGTTGTCTGTCTAACGCCTTTGATATTCATTTCAAAATCACTGGTGCTGCAGGAGAAGACCGTCACTCCTACATCTCCCTTCGAGCCCAAGCTGGGAGGCCAGGCGCTAGTTTAGCTTGTTTTGAGATTGCTAAAAACTAAAGATCATTTCAGCCTGGCGTGCATCCAGACAGCCCGTTCCCTGCTCCGATTGGAGAGCGCTCAGCCACAAATTCACTCTTCAATTCCTCAATTTGGTCTGATGGAAAATGTTATTGTCTGGCAATGCCCGTGCTAACAGGGCAATTTGGCAGAGCAACATGTTGTGGTGAAACCCAGTGGAAGCGGACGGCTTGAGTCTTGAGGATACAGATTTGTTCGCTGTCAGCTTTGTAATATTTGTGCCTATCCGGGAAAGTTGTAGTTTTTCTTTCACCAGCCAGCGCAGGCAGGTGTGTTACTGCTTTTTCGCAGGATCTGTTACAGCCAGATACGTTGTTTTATAGATGGGCTCAGCGTACTGGAGCTAATTGGATTACAAACGCTAGATTTGTATTGTGAATTTTTAGCTGTAATTTTGGCTGGCAGTTTGTCCTGATATCCTCCATGGTGGCATCGTTGGTACTGAATATTACATAAGGAGAAACCTCCCTTTGAACCCCCCCCCCCCTCTTCTTGTTTCCATGGTTATTCTCTTTGCTGCTTTCAACATCAAAAAACAGCATCTGAGCATCCCACAGTGCCCATGGGATCAATAGCTCTGTCCAGTTTTGGGGTTTATGCACCTTATTACAATGCTTTGAAATGGCTTTTCATAATAGTTAATCGTTTGTTTTCTGTTGCCATGTGAATAAAGGGGCTTTATTGTCTTGCCTGAGCAATTTTGTTGAAGGAACAGTTCACCCAAACATAAAAACATGTATGAGTTTCATTCTTTCTTCTGTAGAACACAAAAGATGATTTTTTGAAGAATGTTCAGGCTGCTTTTTCCCACACAGTAAAACTGAATGGAGGGCTTGAGCTGTCCTTCCTAAAATCACCTGTTTTTTCTTATTTTTCAAAAAAATCACATTATTATTTTATAGCAAATAAATGTGGCTTATGAAAGTTTGATTTGTTTATTTCAAACTTCGTTCACTTTATGGTTACTAAAATAGTGATTTGGTTTTTGTAGAGTACACAAGTGCGGACATTTAAATTTTCCCAAAATTGTTCAACTCTTAAAGTCAACATGAAATGGAAATTGCGATATCTTTTCTTCCCTATTGTGACGTATATGTGAGTGAAATGGCTTCTCAAACAAGATAAAAAAGTAGGAGTGTCCTTGATTTTGTCCGTGGGGAATTGATTGGTTGTGGTTTGCTATTGGTGGATCTCATGTTAGTGACAGGTTGCTCCGCCCTCACACCAGTGAACACATCATCAGAGAAGAGGAGAGATGCAGGGAGGGGAAGTTATTTTGATTCAAGATTATGAGGGCACATGAAATAAAATAAAAAAATAATGATGTGCATGGAAAAATCATTTATAATAAATAATGCAATATTCCATAAAAAAACAAGAATCCTTTTCAAGGGTTCACACTCAAAAAATGCCTTCAGCATAAACAGTCATTTTTGTGTTTTTTAAGTTATTTTTATTCTCTTTGCTGAAGCATTCCTCAACAAAATCACCCTACTCATTCTAGAATTATTCATTCTTCCCAAATATAGCTATTCAAGTAATCTGACAAAACAATTTTTTAGGGCTGTCAATCAATTAAAAAATGTAATCTAATTAGTTACATACTGTGTGATTAATTAATCTAAATGAATCGCATACACAATTTTTTCTATTAAAGTATTTTAAATATTGAATGAATAATCAGCATTAGTAAAGTTCAAAAACTTTTTCATTATTATTTGCCGTAGCACCAAGGTAATTGTGATTGCCAACTGAAGTCCAGTGATCCCCTGTCAGCTCAATATGGTATATTCCGCTCCCACCAATACATATCCTTTTGTTTTGTTTTCAGTGTCGTACAGCTGCTGGATTTGAACATAAAATGGTGTTTCACGATGGCTGGTTATATGTTATGTCTGAAGAGGCAATTTGCAAACCTCTGCTAACCCTCTGTCTTCTATCAAGTTTGCGTTTCAGTGTTTGCTCTAGTAAGGTTTGAAGATGATGTTGACTGCTAGAGTTGGTATCACGGGACGTGCTAGGTCGTACCTCAGGATTAACGTTAACTCCTGGATGCTTTGCATTGATGTGGTACTTTAGAGTTGACGAACTCAGGTGATATGCAAATTCCTTGCTGCAGACAACTTTATTTTTATCAACACTTCCATCAGGCCGTTTTTTTATAAGTAAATGTTCCAATCAATGCTCCAGGCACTGCGTTCTCGTCTCCCACCTTCATTTTACAGTCGAATGGTTGCTAGATTGGCTCAGAGTCAAAGGTCAATACATAATGGATTAATCTGCGTTATTTTTTTTTAACGCATTATTTTTTCTCCGATTAATTAATCGAAATTAACATTATTTTGACTGCCCTAGTTTTTTTTATATCGTGATATATCGCAGAAAAACAAAATATTGCAATGTTGTTGTTTCTAATATTATGCAGCCCTAGTTTGCTTATATTCATAATGCTTCAGGACGCATCATATGACACCAGTGACTTTGTTCGAACAACATTGTTCTGTCTTGTAACCAAACATGATACACCAAGTTTAAATAACAAAATGCGTGTTTGTTTCACCTTGTATACTCAGATGCTGTGTGTCAAAACAATAGCTTGTCCACAGTTAAATAAAAACTCCTGGAGATAACCTCCAGCGATGTCCTCTCCAGATTAATGAATGGTGAAAATTGCGCTTTTACATTATTAACTTCTGCAACCCTGACAACCTGATTTCATTTTCTCTGTCCCTGTTAATTAGAGAATATCCCCCAGCCTGGGTATAAAATTATCTAACCATTATTATTAACTATCTTTAAAGCCTCGTCTTCTTTTCCGCTCCATTTTAAAAAGATAATTGAAAAAGTTTTAATTTCCCTAGGAGATTTTTTTTGCAACTGCAACATGTCTTATAACATTCAGCAACGAGTAGCAGCAGCTTTTTATTTGTTGTCGTGGAAATAACATCTCCCCTATCAAGAAAACCAGTCACACCTGTGCATTTTCATTTGCATTAGCACCCAATAAAGCATTTTGCGAATGTTTGAGGAGATTAACAAGCTGGGGGAACACAAACTAGATGATTTAGCAGAGATGGCTGGCATGATGAATCTCATGAACACATGTCCAGGTCACATTTCACCCCAACATCATAATAGTAAAATAATAATAATAATATTTAGCAAAAATAAAATGAAGCTTATTTTAACATGCTTCAAATGAAGCATATTTATGACATTATATTCCTGAAAACAACACCCATTATCTCTCCATATTCTCGTTACCGTAATGATTCCAGATTTTTATTTTTAGGGCTGACAATTAGGGATGGCACAGTCCCCATGTGAGAGTGTTTGTGGCCAGTTGACCGAAAGTTTGTATCAGGCCAGTGTTAAGGCCCGTTCACAACATAGACGGTAAAAAAAAGATCTTCCTTCCACTCAAGAAAATGTTTTAGAAATATTTTTGAGTTTGGCATTCGATTACATGGAGAGGGCGGGGTTTCTGAACTATACTGCAGCCTGCCACCAGGGGGCGATCAAGATGTTTGGCTTAAATTTTTAGAACATGTGCGGCACACTTGGTTTACACTAAAAATGTGAATTATAAAAATAACTAAAACAATAACAATAAATAGATTATACACTGATACAATTTTTTTCCACCGATACGATAGCCGATTATTCACAATGATATCTGCCGATTCCGATAGTTTGATTTTCTTGAAGGGCATATTGCAGGTTAGAGGACCCAACGAGTCAATTTATAGAAAAATAATGTAGGAACTAGATTTTCTTGAAAATATACTTATAAATACGCTACAGTACATTGGCTTCTGGGGTCGTTTTTGTGAGAACATTTTACTTCCGCATCTGAAAATGGGCGTGACGTAACGGGCGGGAGAGCGGTCGATTCAAACAACAGGAAAACAATGGATTGCAATGACATTTTGGACGCGGAGGAAATTGTTTATACTTACTCGTATGACGGACCACAGCCATACAATTATGAGCCTGCTATGCTGCCAAGAGAGCAGGGACAGGCCAGGATTAATGTTAGACAGAACAACGGTCAGAGGAGAGAAATTGAGTGTGGTGTGAGGAGAACCAGTAGAGAACAGGGCAGGTGTCTTGGTGAGAGTGTTAGCTTAAAGATATATACATGTTCGCTAACGATATACACGGCTCACAATATTGTACAGATTATTACCATCGTATATCAGTTAATAGCAAAGCTATTATTGGTCATCTAGGAGTATTCGAACTTACCAATAACAGAACCTAATAAGCTTTGATCAGGCGTATGTCATGCTCATTAATATCCGTCCAGACTAACGTTACGTGATATAACTTAGCGGTTTCCATCGAGAGACGGAGAGATATTTTTATTCCTGATACACGTTTTTGCTCCATAGGTGCTTGTGTGGGAAATGTGAGGCAATGTTCACAGCTGAGGAAAGTCAGTGCTGCAGGGCGGTGGAGACATACTGGGCCTTAGTGGAAAATGTCACCCCAGACTTGATGAACGCTACACACAACCACGTTTTTCGAAGCTGATGCGGGAGAGAAATCCCGTCTCTTCACCTGTACAAACCGCACCCAGGCACGAAAGATAGCACCGTCCTTTTTTTTTGACTCACTGACTCACGACCGCTCTTACTGAATACCAACCTACTGAACAGACCATATCATGTACGAATATTACATACGTTGATATATAGATTTTTATGCCTCGTGAGGTGGGGTTTACACTACTACGTACACTACGTACGAATCTCATGTTCGTTGATGCACATTTTCTATACCTAGCTAAATGAAACATTTGGTTTTCTGTCTTGAATTTTCAGTTTTTTTTGTTGTTGTTTTTTATTCTTAATTCTGCTGATTAAATATATCACCAAGATAAAATGATCTAGGTGGCTGACATAGATGGCATTAAAGTAATGAGTGTTTTGCGTTACGGTAATAACTACTGGAGGGAAATGTGCCTAATTGTAATAAAAAATAATGCAAGAGATTTTAATGAGGTTGAAAATGGCTTCATTTCTTTAAAGCGAAGCATGAGTAGTTATTTATTTTATTTCATTTGAGGCTGAAGCGTGACCCAGACAGATCCTTGACAGCCTTTGACGAATGAGGGAGCTCTATTTATATCACATCAAGTTTATACAGTGACTATTAATGAAATGCGTCCAAAAATATCTTACGATCAAATATTTGGAAAATCCAAACACTTTTGGACATTATCGAAAGTCAAAATCGTCTGTTTCTATAATGAGTAGCATTCCAGTTTTTATACAGAATTTGAGACTGATGGGAGAACGCTAATGAAAGGATATAATTGCAATCAGACCTCTCTCTCTCTCTCTGCCCTCGACTAATCAAAGACACTCAGCTATAATGAGGGCGGAGTGGGAAAATGGCGTGGTGGAGTTGGCGGCCGGTGCTGACGTGTGCCGGTGAGGGCGTGACCCGTGACCCGTCCTGGCCCTCTGAGGGCCGTGTTCAGAGAAATGCCAATTACGATGCGGGCACTGAACATCAGTGTCGTGTTTCATCACTCTCAGCCCATCTCTGCGCACAAAATGTCACATGCATCAGAGAGGGGCTTAGCTGTAAAGGGTAAAGAGATTCTATCTTTTTTGTGCCTTTTTTTGCATATTCATACTCTGCCTGGGCTCATTTGAATTCCATCTAAAAAAAGGGAAGATAGGCTTTGTGTTGTTTCCTGGTAGGCTGAGGGGACAATCGCGCTCCAATAGGGAGACAGCATTGCAGTGGCTCCGCCTGTGAAGCCAGCTCTCCCTTCCAACAACACCTGGCTGAGTTGAATAACACAAGCGCTGTGCTGAACTCGTACCTGCTGTGTGTGTGTGTGTGTGTCATGAATGACCCTGTGCATGAACTCGTTTTTAATAAGAACTACAAACTGCGTCGTCTCATTTATATTGGAGGTGGATCTCGAATGTCTGCATGACTGCAGTTTATGTTTCTGAATTGATTGTTTTTTTTTTCTATACGCATGAGACTTTAGTTAACATTTGTGTTTGGATTCCAAAAACCTATCGTTCATTTGGTACGGAGGTCACATATCCATTTTGGTTGCTTATTTTTCAGATTTTATTGATTTTGACTGTGAGAGAGCAGACCGGAAACATGGGTGGGTAGGTGGATGAATCGGATCGGGAAATGACCCAACCTG
This sequence comes from Siphateles boraxobius, assembly GCF_051911475.1. Classification (NCBI taxonomy): domain Eukaryota; kingdom Metazoa; phylum Chordata; class Actinopteri; order Cypriniformes; family Leuciscidae; genus Siphateles; species Siphateles boraxobius. Next base: position 21,453,404 of record NW_027508866.1, on the reverse strand, counting down.
GATTCGAACTAAACGTCTCCCACGTACACAACATGTCGGAGCTCTTGCTCTTCCCAGCAGGCCATGTCTCTGACCTTTGTAGCAGTTTATTTTTGCCATGAAGTCTGAAAATCATGTTAGTCCAGGCTTCTTGGCGCAAAATCTGTTGTATTTTTGTTCTACCCTCTCTGCTCTTTAGAATTAAACAGCCAGTTTTTGCTTCTGTACCTTTAAGGCTTTTAGATGTAAATGACCTTTGTTGTGATTGGCTAATTTTTTTTGTATGCTAAAACTACTGGCGGATAGCACCGTATCAGTTATCAATAACGGTATTTTACTCTTTTGTACTCTTGTGCTGTTTTTCTCTTCGCTCTTCTTTCCACGTTCTGCGTTTGCGTTTCCAAATGTTACAGTTCGAGTTTTATGTAAATTAGGGTGCACTTAAGCGTCACCATTGGTCCACTAGTTCTAGATTGACAGCTCCTCCTCTAGCCAATCAATCGAAGAGGGAAGTTGAAGTCACTCCAATGTAAAATAAAATATGAGTAGAAAATGAAAGAGAGCACAAAGTACAGAGTAATAAAACCAAGGAAAACATACTTTTTAAGAAAACATGAACATAAGTTTAACTTTTATGCAATATAATTTTTAATGTGTTTAAAGTTTTTAATTTATGCTTATTATTTTTTTATTCACGCTTATTATATTTTGATCTGTGACCACAATACTTTTGACGGGATATTGATCCCAAACTCTACAGTTTGACCCCCCAAATAACTTATTAACTAAGTGATCATGATAATGATTTGATTAAACGTTAGTTAATATAGGAAGACATTTGTTTTGTTTATACCAGTGTTAAAAAAAATCATTTTCATTAATTGAAATAAACTAAAATTAAATATAAATCTTAGATGGGAAAAAATTTTTGAAGCTGAAGTAGTAAAATAAACTGAAATAAAAAATAAATTAAATCTAAATGGAAACATAAAAAATAAAAACAACAAAAGCACATAATAAAATTATTAAAACTAAAATGAAAATAAAAATATTAATTTAAAGTATTAAAAAAAGTACATGAAATATTCTTAAAGCATATTAAAAAAATAAAGTAAAACAACACAGATTGAATTGCCAAAATAGTTTTGTTTCAGTAATAAGTAGACTAAACATAAAATATATCAATTCTGCACATTCTTTATTGTCTAGCACAAGAAATTCAACAGAGTCACAAAAAAGCTCTAAAATTAGAAACTGAGGAGGAAGACAATTACAGCGTTATTCCCTGAGCTGTAAGGGCCTCGCTCAGGAAATACAACACAAATGGACACATTTCCTCTAGAACAGGGCTGGGCAACTCTGGCCCTCCAGATCCATTTTCCTGAATAATTTTGCTCTAGCCCTGATCAAATTCACTTGAATTCACTCCCCACTTTTAACAAGAGGTAAATGCATCCCCGTACTTTTGTGAGTTCACATAGAGGTTTTCATGGGCCAATGTGAATAAATCTAGATTTAAATTCAGAGATTTTATGCATGACCTGACGTTATGCATGAACTGTCGTTTTATTTTTGATCCAAAATGAGGCAATGTAAGCATTATGCAGCCCTAAACACTCTCATGTAATGCACTGCTCTAGAGTCTACAGTATCTGAGGGCAGGATCATCTTGTAGATGAATAGATTGTATTCTTGATCTCCTCACAAACAATTTGCTGCTAATGGATGCATTTGTGTGCTTGTTAGACACCGTCCTCAAGGAATTGACGCGCTGCTGAAATTTCCCTTCTGGACTGAAAAAACAGGCACTTGATACGGCACAGGGCCTTTCGATTGGTTTTCTGTACTCGTCACACGGGTCTGTGTTATTAGATTTTGAATAGATAGTCACCATGTATCCATGTATGCCGATGACATGTGAATAGTTTAGTGGAACATTTCGTTTTGGAATACATTTGAATTCATTCCCTTTTTGGTAATATCACTTAAATATGGTTGATTTTACAGGTGTGAATTCAATATTGCTAAACATTTACGCCCAAGTTTGGAATATAAGGGTGTATTACGTGTTGTTTTGGGTGGTTTCTCTGGTTCCCACGTTGACTCATTTTGACTGAGGGTTTTATTTTATATTTGTGTGTTTCAGTGGGCATCTGGAGAGCCTCCTGTTTCCTCCTCCTCGTGTTGCTGTACTACCATGAGCAGTTCCACTCCATCCACAGGTACTGTCTGTTCATCAACATCACTTCCATTTACAGTCTAGGCACTTTCAGACCATTTTCAGATGACTTGACTTGGCCTTTTTGTTGAAGTATTCATGTGAAGGATTACTTTTGGTCACAGATTTAAAGACCACATGAAGTCAAAGTTGTCCTTGCTTGCTTTCTTAATAAATGTCGGTGTTCGCGACTCATGTCTAATGGGTTTTCATTATCTATTATTAAAATTTAATAACCTTCTCTGCCTCTGAAATGACTTCCTTTTCTGCTAACCAAGGGTGTTCAAGTGCGGCAAAAATAATACTTTATTCTGATTGGTCAATTACAGCATTCTACGGTATAATGAGCGATAAACAACTTGTCCCAGGCAGCTGATTTCCTACATAGTGGCTGTGTTAGTTTAATGTCTTTGTATCACTCACATAATAAAATAATTTGAATTCAAACCAATATTTTATGTCCATTTATTTATTTGCTAAGTAGCCGAGTAATAATGGGGATAATGTTTGCTACAGTGAGCTGCTCATTATCGCATAAACCTCTGCTTCAGCTCAGAGTCCTGATCGGCATGCCACACTTACACTAACTGTAAGTTATCCCTTATGTATTAGCCCTATGTTTCACCTAGACATTTTTTTTCATGCTGAATATTCGGATTTGTTCCGATATTTTACAAATATAAAAAAAAAGATCAAAAGGTCATACAACTAAACTAAAGGTTAAATGGGTGGCAAACTCTGTTTCGTTTTGACATTCTTAATATATTTCCATGAAAAGTGTAAAACAGACTATTCAAACTGTTTTCATGTTTTTTTCATGGATTTGCGAACATTATCCCACAGTCGTGATCCCACAGGAATCATCTTAAGATCTTTATAAAGTCTGTTAAAGTTCCCTTATTATGCTATTTTAAAGGCTCCTAATTTTACAACAGGTTTACACATATATCCCAATCCTCTAATTTTCTCATAATATATATTTCAGCATCACCTCTTTTCTCACAGTGTCTTGACACTGTTCGATAAAAGATCCGGTCTCTCTAAACCCCACCTTTCTGAGAGCCGACTCTGCTCTGATTGGTCAGATGACCCAGTCTGTTGAAATCAAACGCCCATTACCATATTTGAATTTCATCTGCAGAGGTTTCCTCAGCATTTGATTCACAGTGATACAAACTTCCAGAGTCTCATACCTTGGAAGTGCATGCAAGACATTGCAAACAGACAATGAAGACCATAGGCTAGGATTATGCAAATATGATGCAAAAATTTTACAAACCTATGTATGTTCGTGCAGGTGGACGTGAATTACTGGGAAGTGAAGTACGGGAAGTGAGACTGGAATTACTGACGACTTGTTTCAGGCAGTTCAGGATCACTTCTTTCTTTTGGGAGACAATAACTCCATTTATTAAGAAACTTTGCAGGTCTTTTACAGTCACAAACAGCTATATTACACACTACATTGCAACTCATTTATAAAAAGCATAATGGGGCACTTTAAATTCAATCAGTGTCATGGACACTGTCTGGCTTCTAAAAATCATACTGATACGAAATATATTTTTAAAAATAAAGTACTATTGCTTTTTAACCTTTTTAAGAGCACTACAAATGAACAATGCAATGATCAGTGTATGATGGTGAAATGGTTGGCGAGTGTATTAGCTGTTATTTGAGCATCTGAATGGAGATAAAATGGAGGGCAGAATGACCCCATCATCTGCTCCCCTTCTTCTCTTACCCCTCTCTGCCATTTCTTTTCTCTCTTGCTCACTCATCCTTCCCCTGGTACACAATAATCCTTAATATGTTGTTGTGCTTTGGAAAAGGAAACAGTGTCTCTATTATTTTCAGAGTCTAAAGTGGAATGACCAGGGATAGCCTCCGGACAGCTTCTATATTTTGATATTTTCTGAATCTCATGAAAGCTCCCCAGTGATCGCTTTTAAGATGTTCTTGGCATTTTAGTGATTCGGCAAAATAATTGCCAAATTATGGCTTTTAATATAGTCTAGTGCTGAATGGCTGGTGTGATTTTCAGTTATGTGTTTTACTGTAACTAATGCAAAAAGAAACAGAGATGTATTGTTCTGAAGATCAAAGTTTGCACATCTCTGTAAAGCATTGCTGTTTATGGCATTTCCCATGAATCATTGCAGTTCTGCATTTCTTTGGCATAGTAATGGTAAATTCATTTTTTTATATATATATATATAGTTTGATTTTGAGACTGTATCACCAAAGTCAGACTGCATAGTTAGATTTTACGATCAGAAAATATTTGGAGCTAATTTTTATGTTTTGAATATATTGGTTTTGTCTAGCCTGACTAAACTATATAAATACATAAATTATATAACAAATACAAATTATTTATCTTATTATGCATAATATTTTTTTATGTATTTGTTAAATAAATAAATATTAATTCGATCATTTGGCCAGTAACTGTGTCCACTTCAGAAGTTTTAAACCTGATCTCAAGAGAAAATGCAATTATTTTACATTTTATGCTAACCTTAACCCTTGAGTTGGACGAAATGTTATGAATTTAAAAATAACAAAAAAACAAACACATGCATGAAGGTCCACCCCTAAACCTAACTCTCAGTGGGTTGTAAGCGTATCATACAAAAAGGTATGAATTTTCCTAAATAAAATATTTTATGAATTGCCTTGAGAGTGTATTGGAACTTTTTGTCAATTTCAAAATCGACTACCAGCCTTTTCACTTTTTGTTTTCTTAAATTTTGGTTGTTTATCACTAGCCTAGGGCAGTTTGCTGGTCTTGTCCGGTTTATCTGGTTAAAACTATATAAAAAAAGACCTGCCTAACCAGCTTTGTCAGTTTGGGAGATCAGCTAAACACCTTAGGTTACACAGTTTTTCTCCTGCAGGGTCAGTAATAAAAAAAAAAACCTGTCTTTCAACCGCTAGTCTGAAATGCATAGTCATTAGCATTTAGCCAAATTAGCACAAAATACAATCTTGAATTGAACTTGACCTCAGGCGTATGTTTACCCTGTTATGGAATCTGTTGCATCATTGTTTGGGTTTCTTGATGCAAAATGGCCTTCACAGTACATCGTGGCCGTTGCTACACAAAACTAAGGAAGCCATAACAAAGCTGACCCTGAGTCTGTGTGCTGATAGCCCAATCAAGCTAGCTTACATCAAGGTCAATATAGTCCCTGCTGTTTAACACTGATTAACATGCTTTCAAATACCTCCCTGATGTTTTGTGTTGTTCACACTCTTTGAGCTGTATATATTGTCATTAACTGAATGGTAATAATTATACTACAAGGCATATTTACTCTTGTCTGACCACTTTAGCTGAAAACTTGTTTAATTGGAACGTAATTAGAACAGGTGGGAAGTTGTTGATATAAAATAGAAGCTAAAATTAAACATTAGTCCTTTACAGTGTGAGAAAGCTACTTTGAATCTGTAAACATGCCAAGCTACAAGTTAAACTATAGTCAAGTTACCATTTTAAAATAGTTAGCTACGCTACAAGCTACTAACAAAAAAAAGCTAACTACATTGAAGCTGTGTTTGTTCACATTGAATTCACAGTTTGAATTTTCTTGTTTCATTTATTTTCAAGATCCGAGGTGATCCATTTCAACTTTCAAGGTTGGCTTTAAAGGTCATGCAAAATGATGTTCAAACTCATACTAGATACTTTTAAGATGAAATAAAGCACATAATCAGTACCTGAGATTATCATTTTCACACTTTGTATGTTGTTGTTTCAGCCGCTATGTTGCCGAAATAATCGTTTTTTATTTTATTTTATAGAATTCAATGCCGCCTGTCGTGACAAAAACTCTTAATTAACATGGAAAATATACCCTTTATCGCATGTCACCACATCATGTCTGGTTAGGACAAAGTGTTGGTTTGTTTAGTTTAGTTTGTTACTCCCCAACACTGGTCCTATAGTCACTACTTCGTCCTTTACCACTGTCCTTTATGGCTGTATAACATCAGAGCTTGTTATCTGAAAAGCATGTAAGGACCGGATCCTTTTTTCCCATACGAAGCAAACTTTGTGTTCCAGCACATCAAGCATATGAGAGCCCAAAGGCTCGGAGTCGTTGCACCTTGGCAAACACATGCACACTTGATTACTGTCTACTGGGACCCCTCCTTTCAGAACAGTACAAAAGTATTTCTGCCCTGTCAAACCTGACATACTCCCTCTTGCCCCTGGCAAAGTTGACAGTACAGCCCACAACCATGAGTTAAAGCTGATCAGACATGTTTGACTGGGGTTATGGTGTGTGTAAGTGTGCAACCAGCCTTTATCAAACTGAAGACTTACGCAATACATGATAGATCATAAATGTTTCAGGACTTTTCATTGGAAGTGGTCGTTTGTGAGAGGACAGTGACAAAGCAACAGACGGGTAGAACTGCGCAAAGGTAATACTTGTGGTGAAAGATGGCATTTCAGGAATGTCAGATATGGGAATTGTTGACGAGAAGTTACAGAGAGCTCGGTTGTGAGCAGCATTCCGTGAATTCTGTGGTGTCCTAGCAACAATTTTACTGTAGTGGGATTTCACAGTGCATCGCTGAATTTACTGTGACAGCAAGGATACGATTCTTCTCAGTCTCTTGGGTGATGCATAGACAAATATCACGGAAAACGGATGCTTTCTACAAATGGATAATGCTGCTTCAGTGCTGTAGAAATCCTGTGATTTGCAGAACAGCTTCCTCATCCTGTGTTGGCTTTGTTTGTTGCACACACATAGGTTTGATATTTGCCTAGTATTTTAGAGTTGTTTGTATTACTTCAGTCTTCAGTGTCACATCAGAAATCACTCTAATATGCTGATTTGCTTCTCAAGAAACTTGTTTGTTTAATTGTTATCAATGTTGAAAAGAGTTTAATATGTTTGTGGAAACGGTGTACATTTTGTAAAGAGAAATAGAAAGTTTCAAAGAAACAGCATTTATTTGAAATAAAAATGTAACAAATGTATTTACTGTAACTTTTGATTAATTTTATGCATGCTTGCTTTCAGAAACATTAAAATATAAGATAAAATCTTGGATCATGTAATGTTTTCAGGACATTCATAAATCTACATCAAAGTAATAGTTCAGCCAAAACTGGTCATCATTTGCTATTTTTATTTTTGCTTTATTTTATTTAGGCATATTCCTGTATAGTTCATATTTGTTCATTTAATTTTAAATATTGTCATTTCTTGTCTACAAAATTATTTATCAAAGTTTGTAGAGGATAATTATTTAAATAATGTAGGAATCTATCTTGATTTGCTAGCACAAACCACCCATGCATAGAGTTTATATATGGCTAGTGCATTTCAAAGATTCTTTTTTACTCCTTTCCTCTTGAAAAGCCTGTGGCATATTCGATTCAGGGATGGTTCCTCTAATCACATTAAATGCACAACAATAAGATTTGTTAACGACACAATGAGATGAATTGGCATGGAGAAGCCAGATGCTTTGATAGGTCATGTGTATGGTCACCATGGTAACACAGGGTCATTGAAAAAGTGGACCAATCATCTTCTTGTTCTCCTGGTGGCTGATATGTGGCGAGATGCCTGTCTCTAGGATACGTCAGGGTCTCATCCATGCGTATAAATCCCTAATTGCAGTAAAGGTTCAGTAATATTTAAGCAAAATTTATGTAAGATTATGCATATAAGGGGTTGGATATGAGGAATGTGCTAAAGTTCCATAATTGAGCTTATTAAAACTTGTAAATTTTTATATTCTCAATAAGCCTCCAGGGTGAAAAACTGCAGACTAAGAGCTATTCAACATCAGTGTTATACTCTTTCAGCATGTTGTGTTCTTTCTGCAGTGTGGGAAAATAATGTGAATACAATCTGCCTGTTCTATAAAGGGATTATCTACTGTATTTTCTTTCACTCTCTGCATGTGGTAGGCTACTGCCTCTGCCTGCATTGAGTTATTCCACTGGAGGTTTTGATTTGTTGCCTATTTAATCGCACCCATGTTCTGTGTGTTAACAGTAGATGTCTTGCAGATGCAAGCTTGTTTTTCATTATCCATATTGCTTTTGACTAAATCTAGATGCCGGGTCTGTACTAAGGCAGACCTCGTTATTATTAAATATGGGTTTGTATTTGTTGCAGTCAGACTGGGCAAGACATTTGAAACCCTGATTATATTTGATCTGCATCAGTATGTGTATGCAAACATGGTTTAAGCACACTCCCCCCCCCCCCCCCCCCCCCCCACAGTGCTACAGTATAGTCTCTTTTAGTTCATTTTTTTATTATTATTATTATACATTTTATTTATAGGTGCCTTACATGACACTCAAGGACACCTTACAAACACAATAAAACAATCAACAATAAACAAACACTTATTATTACAGCCTGGATACCAGTATTAAAATGTAAAAGTAATCACATAAAAGCCTGCCGAAAAAGACGGGTCTTCAGGCGAGATTTAAAAACATGCAGTCTTCCACTGTTTTGCACATCCTGTGGCAGCAGGTTCCATAAATAAGGAGCTGCATGGCTAAAGGCTCGGGATCCCATGGAAATAGTGCGAGTTCGAGGGAGAACAAGTGTGAGTGAAGAAGATGATCTTAAAGTCCGAGAAGGTGTGAAGATATGAAGAAGGTCAGATAAATATGAATTGGCAAGATTGCTGAGTGCCTTGTAAGTAAGAAGAAGAATTTTAAAATTAGTAGGATATTTAACCGGGAGCCAGTGTAAGTGTTGTAATATGGGAGTAATGTGTTCAGCTAGAGGATTTCTGCAGATAATTAGAGCAGCAGAGTTCTGTACTAGCTAGAGTTTGTGGATTACCTTTGAAGGCAGTCCATAAAAAAGAGCGTTGCAATAATCTATACGGGAAGTGACTAAAGCATGAACAAGAATTGCCGTGCTCTTTACTGAGAGAGCCGGACGAAGTTGGTTAATATTACGTATATAGAAATAAGCAGAGCGAATGGCAGTCTATGTGTGCTTCGAATGAGAGAGTACGGTCAAGGATGACCCCCAGATTTTAACTTGTTTAGATACAGACACTGGTAAGTTGTAAATATTCACAGATGATTTTTGTGGATTTCGTCAGATTGTTTTTTGAGCCAACAAGAAGAATTTCTGTTTTACTGATGTTAAGTTTAAGAAGATTTGAAGTAAACCATTCTTTATTCTCTACTAATCAATCTGAGAGGACAGATAGAGGAAATAGAGGTAGGTTTGGAGGACAGGTAAAGTTGTGTGTCGTCGGCATAGCAGTAGAATTGAATACCAAATTTCCTAAAAATATTACCTTCAGCAAAAACTGCAACATCAATGTTTTTTGTGTTTCGGATTGAGATAGAAGGACATAGATTATACTTAAAAACAGATAACTGAGCATTTAACAACACCAGCATATGATCTTGTGAGGACAGATTCGGAAGTAGTACAATTATGAGTTACACCTGAACAACACACAAGATCCAGGGTATGACCTTTTAACCCTCTGGGGTCTAAGGTATTTTTGGGGTCCTTGAGATGTTTTGACATGCCCTGACATTGACGCTTTTTTTCAGTTGCTTATAAAAATATTAATGGCAAAGGTGTAATTACACTCTATTTAGCACAAATAGGGCTACCATAATATGTGTGCAACATGTATGTACATGTTTGTATTTTTGAGAGAATATTGTTTATGCATGGTTATTGAAAAAACTTAAAGTTTCTGAAATAAGGCCACAAAACACATACTAAATATGTGTCCACAAGACTTTTGGCTAATGGATGTTGTCGCCTAGAGTTTTTGCTTCAAAATGATCTGAAAATCATCCTGCCTAATCATTTACACAAAACAATACATTGATTTAAATTTTATAAGACACATTTTGTTTGGAAAGGCAATATGTGTGGAGGCGTGTTCACACTTGAGAAAACAAAGACCTGCATAATGAGCCCCTTAATGAGCTGCATAATAAGCCGTTCACACAGTTGTGTCGCGGTGTACCAAAGATTGTGAGGACAAAAGGATTTATATATATATATATATATATATATATATTACAATTATAAATTGTTACCAATTACAAATAGGTTACAATTACAACAACAATTAAAATTTTAACAATATTTCAAGTGTATTCTTTCTTTGTAAAAAGTATACATTTTATCATACTTATTTCAAAGGTAAGGATTCATTAGTTTGAATATTGGAACAAACACTATAATAACATCTTAGTTGATAATTCAATATACCTACTTTATTTTTGACAAAATATCCCATACTATATATTTAGCATATGAGCAGAAATTGGCGAACAAAAGCTTATTTAATGTGGCAGTAGTCTTTTTTACAGTAGCCTAAAAACTTTAGAATCTATCCAAAACTAATCAACGAAATCTTGTCTAAACATTCATATTATTTAGTCTGTAACATATCGTGTTTATGATATACTAGCATATACATGTTAATTTGCAGTTTGTTGCTTATACAGACATTTTATTCAACATATTTCAGTCTATTTTACTCATCTCAGTAGGCTATAGCAATATAGTTTGGATGTGTTCATGTAAAAATAACATGTTTACTAATGTAGGTGCGAGAGTGAATGAACTGCACAGACACGCGCTCTATAACTGTAGTAAACAACAGCGCGCGCGCGGACGGTGAGTGAAGGGTCTAGATCACTGTGCTGGACTGTGAGGGAAGGGTCTAGATAAATGTGCTGGGCTGAGGGAACACTCTAGATCCCTGTGCTGGACAGAGGGAAGAGTCTAGATCACTGTGATGGACTGTGAGGGAAGTGTTTAGATCACTGTGCTGGACTGTGAGGGAAGAGTCTAGATCACTGTGCCGGACTGTGAGGGAAGGGTTTAGATCACTGTGCAGGACTGTGAGGGAAGGTTCTAGATCGCTGGGCTGTGAAGGAAGAGTCTAGATCACTGTGCTGGACTGTGAGGGAAGTGTTTAGATCACTGTGCTGGACTGAGAGGAAAGGGTTTAGATTACTGTGCTGAACTGTGAGGGAAGGTTCTAGATCACTGTGCTGGACTGAGAGGGAAGGGTCTAGATCACTGTGCTGAACTGTGAGAGAAGGGTTTAGATCCCTGTGCTGGACTGAGAGGGAAGACTCTAGATCACTGTGCTGGACTGAGGGAAGAATCTAGATCACTGTGCTGGACTGTGAGGGAAGGGTTTAGATCACTGTGCTAGACTGTGAGGAAAGGTTCTAGATCGCTGGGCTGTGAAGGAAGAGTCTAGATCACTGTTCTGGACTGTGAGGGAAGGGTCTAGATCACTGTGCTGGACTGAGAGGGAAGGGTCTAGATCACTGTGCTGAACTGTGAGAGAAGGGTTTAGATCCCTGTGCTGGACTGAGAGGGAAGAGTCTAGATCACTGTGCTGGGCTGAGGGAAGAGTCTAGATCACTGTGCTGGACTGTGAGGGAAGGCTCTAGATCACTCTGCTGGACTGTGAGGGAAGGGTCTAGATCACTGTGCTGGACTGTGAGGGAAGGGTCTAGATCACTGAGCTGGGCTGAGGGAAGAGTCTAGATCACTGTGCTGGACTGTGAGGGAAGGGTTTAGATCATTGCGATGGAAAGAGGGAAGAGTCTAGTTCACTGTGGGGCAAGTCTAGGTCACTGTCATTTTATTAGATAAAGGTCTAGTTTTCTGGACTGTCAGAAAGGAATGGAATTACTGTGCTGGACTGAGAGGGAAGGGTTTAGATAACTGTGCTGGACTCAGAGGGAAGGGTTTAGATCACTGTGTTGGACTGAGAGGGAAGGGTTTAGATCACTGTGCTAGATTGAGAGGGAAGGGTCTAGATCACTGTGCTGGACTGTGAGGGAAGAGTCTAAGTCACTGTGCTGGACTGTGAGGGAAGGGTTTAGATCACTGTGTTGGACTGAGAGGGAAGGGTTTAGATCACTGTGCTAGATTGAGAGGGAAGGGTTTAGATCACTGTGCTAGATTTAGAGGGAAGGGTTTAGATCACTGTGCTGGACTGAGAGGGAAGGGTTTAGATCACTGTAGTAGATTGAGAGGGAAGGGTTTAGATCACTGTGCTAGACTGAGAGGGAAGAGTCTAGATCACTTTGCTGGACTGTGAGGGAAGGGTTTAGATCACTGTGCTAGACTGAGAGGGAAGAGTCTAGATCACTGTGCTGGACTGAGAGGGAAGGGTTTAGATCACTGTGCTAGACTGAGAGGGAAGAGTCTAGATCACTGTGCCGGACAGAGGGTAGAGTCTAGATCACTGTGCTGGACTGAGAGCGAAGAGTCTAGATCACTGTGCTGGACTGAGAGAGAAGAGTCTAGATCACTGTTGGGCTGAGGGAATAGTCTAGATAACTGTGCTGGACAGAGGGTAGAGTCTAGATCAATGTGCTGGACTGAGAGCGAAGAGTCTAGATAGGGCTGGACGATATGGCCAAATGTTATATCACGATATATTTCTTAATTTCGGTCGATACGATATAATTCCGATATCTATATGAACAATATAAAAGCCTCAGAAAAACTGCCAAGAACGCCCATAACAGATGTCTGTTCCTACAATCTTCTGAAAAATGAATTTGCCAAGTCTATGAAATCTACTGGAGTCTTTCGCTACTGCACCATAACAAACTACATGAAGCAATAAAATAACCCATCATAACAATAATATTCTCTTCTCAATACCTGCTACAAGACTATGAAAGCATATGGGTAGCAATATTCAGTTTGAAATGTAATATGCAAAATTACAATGTAATATGTAAAATGGCAATGCATTTCTGTTTTTAAATTTACATTTGCCATAACATTTGTGCAACATTTGGTACACCAAATGGGGGAATTTTTTTCCGATTTAAATCCCATTTCCTGCATTTACATACATTTAGGGACTATGGTGTTACAAAATCCAGGAAATAATTAAGTTGATTATAATGATAAATTCTGCCAAAAATAAAAGTAGGCTACTAAACTATGTATAACAAAAATATGTCTTACTTTTTTCAAGACTTGAGATAATCATTTTATAAAGTCAAAAATGTTCACCATTAATGTTTTGTGTGTAAATAAAACTGAAATATACAGAAATTGAATAAGGTTATCAAATAGTCTGAACTGCATAAATTATAAATTAAATATAGATTAATCCTTATTAAAGCTACACACGTTCTTTAGACAAGATCGGTGAGTAATTTGCTCTGTTCCCCTGTGTTCTTTGGTTAACTTAACTGACAGACAGAATTGGCTGCTGTCCCTTTAAGATCTGTCGCTGATGAGAGGATCTTACGCATTTAATTTTCTCATTTAGGCTACTCTTAACTTTCATTTAAGATTTTATTTATTAACACTCAGTTAGACTGTTCTTGTGAGGATACAATTGACAAAACGGACATTTTGGCATAAATGTGTGTTATTATTCAAGCGCTAAAGAAAGAGAACTGGATTCTGCGCGTCGTGTGCGTGTGCTTTCTCCTTACTTGTGGAAGCTCGTTCAGTCACATTTGCATTGCGGTCAGGGGCGCTCATTCTGTGGCTGAAACTTGCCGCGTTGGAGATCCGCTGCTCTGAGCAGTGGCTGCGTGTCTGTGGTGTACGTCATCAGGAAAGTATCCAATTGTGTTGTGCTTTTTCTGACGGCTGCGGGCCTAACGTCAGTCAGTGACAAATGCTGCTATGTATATTGAAATATCGAAAATGTGTTTAAAAATCATATCAGCGTTATCGAAAAAAAAATCGCGATATATATTGATATTGAATTATTGTCCAGCCCTAAGTCTAGATCACTGTGCTGGACTGAGAGAGAAGAGTCTAGATCACTGTGCTGGACTGAGAGCGAAGAGTCTAGATCACTGTGCTGGACGGAGAGAGAAGAGTCTAGATCACTGTGCTGGACTGAGATAGAAGAGTCTAGATCACTGTTGGGCTGAGGGAAGAGTCTAGATCACTGTGCTGGACAGAGGGTAGAGTCTAGTTCACTGTGCTTGACTGAGAGCAAAGAGTCTAGATCACTGTGCTGGACTGAGAGCGACTAGTCTAGATCACTGTGATGGACTGAGAGAGAAGAGTCTAGATCATTGTGATGGACTGAGAGGGAAGAGTCTAGATCACTGTGGGGCAAGTCTAGGTTATCTGGACTGAACTGTGTTGTAAAGATCTCTGGACTGTGAGGAAAAGATTGTATCACTGTGCTGGTCCTGTTCCTTTTTTCAACTGTGGCTGGTCATCATGCTGATGGCAGCACTTTCTTTTGTGCACTGCTGTTTCTCACTGCTTCCTCTCGTCGGCAGGCTTAACTTTGGAAAGAAAGAGTTTATCAATGCGTGAGAGAGAGAGAAAGAGTTATCTCACAGTCACTCATCCTTGCACACTACTGCATTCATCATGGGGAACATGGTACCATTTTTACCCAACATACAATCTGAGGAAGAATTGACCCATATTTTAATGTAATTGCAGAAATGTTCTCCTTGTATTACAGTAATAGAGCTTTTAACATGTCATCTTTTGGCTCAGTGTGGTATGAATTTGGGACAATCAATGGGAAATTGGGCAAATTGACCACAAATCTGTCCAGTGCCCAATGTACTGTAGTTTGTAATCTGTGCTGGTAAAAAAATAAAATAAACGTATAATACATGCACATTCTAGCATCTTTTTTTATCTGACACTGAGACTGATACAAATTGCTTTGATGCCATTATCTGCAATCAGACAAACACAAGGATTGCACGGGCCTGCAAGAATGTGAAAGCTGTAAGTGTTGAAATCTGAGGCAGGCACTACTTCATGGTCTGTCTCTGTTAAGCCTGTCACCAGCCTGTGATGTGCCCCTGGACATAGCCAAGTGCCAAACGCCCCACAATGGGTGCCATTTGGAGTCTTGACAGACTACAGAGGCCTGCTTAATCCTGTAAGAGGCTTGTTGTATTGTTCGGGGGGAGCTTCAGATAAACTGCCCACCACCGTCATATTGTCAGTTTTATGTTTCTGCCTATGTCTCTCTGTCTAGTGTATCTTGTTAAATTCATTCAACAAGTTTGAATCATGTTTTTGGTGACAGTCAATCGATAATAGTGGTGTTTGGGTCTTGTTTTTGTAATATCCATGTACATCAATGCCAGTTTTGGCATTTGGAAAATTGGTCAAATCAAAAAATCGATAATCTGTCTCTCTTTTTTTTCTTTTTTGGCAGCTAATGGCACTGACAGTAAAACATACAAAGGAGACCGATCTCCCTGTGACCCCTCCCGCGTCCTCCACGTCCGGAAAGTTCCCATCGAAGTGTCTGAAGCAGAGGTCGTCTCACTAGGAATCCCTTTTGGCAAAGTCACCAACCTGTTGATGCTTAAAGGGAAAAACCAAGTAAGTGCACCATAAACCTGTGAACACATCTCTGCCCTATCTTTCAGCTCTGTAAGTTTTTAGTAGCATGACTATCGGAACCTCAGTTATTTGAAAAACACTGATGGGTTTTAAATTTGCCTTGTGAGATTCTCAAACCTCACCTTATGCTTTCAAGTTGGTTTAGTGGTGGAATTTCCGGATTAAATGGCATGAATAAGATTTGGTTTAACATGGTGTAACTAACAGGATTTTGGAAATGTGGGCCTACCCTCCACAATGAGAACAATGGTGTGACAATAACATTGTCCTAAGGCTGGCCCACACTAAACGATTTTTTAAAGACCAGAAACATGACGATAAAAAAATTCATAGATTTAACAACTTTGTTCCTATAGTGTGTGAAGTGCTGCGATGTTACAAAGACAGCACAACACACACTAACAGACACACGCTAACATTTTAACAGTCCCGACTGTGAACACAGGAAATCTTGAAAAATCTCTTGCTGCCAAACTTGACTTTATTGTAAACAAATATAGCGAGCGATTGCCAAAAGAAATGCCGATGATAGTGTTCGGACTGCTTTTTACAGAAAATTTGCAGAAAAAAAGTTTGGATAAAGTCATGTTATGCTACCTTCAGCTCGCTTTCTGAATTGTTATCGTTAAGATCCATGTGACAATCTACAGAGCGCATGCACATTTGTCCTCGGGGTTCCCCCCACAACAATAGGATTTCTGATCCTAAATATTCGACATGTTGGATATTTACGCTTTGAGATCGGTATGGCTCCGACGTTCTTCCGTGCAGATACAATCACTCTTAACACATCTCACACCACAGGAAAATCTGATAAGATAATCTCTAGAATCATCAAGATAATCAGGACTCTATCTAGGATTGTCGGAAGGGGAGAATTTGGCAGAAAATCTGCCCGATTATCTTGCAGTGTGTGGGTGCCTTTAGGGATTGTGGACGTAAAAATTAAGCCTATTAAGACTTTTAATAACAATTAAGCATGTTTAGTTGCCTCAATTAAGTAGCATACTCTCATAAAATAATCTTACATTTTATAAAAAAATTAAATAATATTTAACATAATGGTAATATTTATTTTGTGTACATAATATAAAAATACATTTTTAAAAGTGTTTCTCTGAGGGTGTAAGATTATTTAATGAGGAAATTACTGGATGCGATTTTAATGTGTCTTTGTATTACAGTAATAGGAAAGTAACCTCTTTCACAGTATGGAAATGGTAATGTGATTTGGTTTTTTATTTTAACATTAGAATAATGTTAGTCTTCAAATATTAGTCATTCTCTTTACGCAAAATGCTATCTCTATTTTTTTATTTTGCTTTTGGAGTAAAATATGACCCAGACATTTTTTTGTCATGAGACTGACCTGTAAAAACCCACTATACTAAGAAACGCCACCATCAAAGAATCATTTTGCCTGTATTTTCTCCATTCTAAGGGATGGTGAGGACAAGGGTCCAGATCTGTTTTAGCTTCATTAGTGGTGGCCAGTGATAGAAACTGAAGTGTGCGTCCTTTCAAGCACATCAAGGTCCATCTAATAACAGATGCCCTGCAAAAACAGAGCAGTCTCCCGCTTCCACTTGAGTACCTTTTCATATTCAAATTTAAAATGGCATATTTAGACAATAAAAGACAGCCAGACAGATTTCTAATGCCCATGTTGCATAATTTGTTGTTTGTTGGTTGATTTGATTGGGGCTTCAAAAGATTCAGTTTATTGTTAGATTCTGCATCTATAAATCTCTCACACCTTGCTTGATGAAGTAAGAATAATTATTAGTGGCGCCTGTTAAGACAAGCATCACTATTTTATGGCTCGTTCTTAGGATTAGTTATTTGAACAAAACTGAAACTCAGAATATTAAACTTTGTCCAGTATTGTTTGTGCTACCGACATGATTATGCTTGTCCTTCCATATGTGCAAAGCAGCACTGATTATAATTACTATTATTTATCTCCATTTCTTTTAGCCTGCTGATTTTTATTTCATTTGAGTGTTGCATTAAAACAGGCTAAGAACAAGTTGCATTAACTTAAACCATATGTGCAATTAGCTGAATGATGCTGTTATCAGGATTTAGCACTTACAGTATGTCTCTGTTTGCACTACAGGCTTTTATAGAAATGGCTTCTGAAGAAGCAGCCATCACCATGGTCAACTACTACACCACAGCTACACCCCATGTCCGCAACCAGCCCGTCTACATCCAGTATTCCAACCACCGTGAGCTTAAGACTGATAATCTACCCAATCAGGGGGTGAGAATTACATACAGTCTAACTTGCACTTTAAACCACCCCTTTCACTACCATAGTAGGGTCAATGCCAAATAACGTTATCTAAGGTCATTTATTCATTTAAAGGAATCATTTAAAAATAATTGTTTAAATTTATGTCAAGTTTTTAATGTCCAGTCACAATTTGCCATTTTTCAGCTTAATTTATTGGGCAAAATCCATTCATTTCAATAGGAAAATACACTTTACTTGAGGGTGAAAAGGTTCCCTACGCAGCTTTCGCTTGGTCACATTTATATACGCTGTGACACACATAAGTCACTTTCACTTTCAAAGCAAGCAGCTTTGTTGAAGATATTCATCATACATCTTTACACTATTGACTACAGGCAAATGTCAATAGTATTTTTTTTTTTTTGCCTGCAAAATTTCGCTAATGTGACCGCACCGTTAGACATGTACTTTTATACCAATTTCAACAAAGTGTTTGATTTAGTACTCTCAAAATGTCAAGTGAAGTAACCATCAGTAAAAAGTAAGGTTGTAACGGTCCATGAATTCATCCCGAACCATCACGATACCGACGTTACGGTTCGGTGCATACAGTCAGACGATGAATACGGTCAGTCACAGGCAGAGGTGCAAAGTCCAGGGGTCAGAAAGTAAAAGTCATGCCATATGTTTATTCCACCTTTGAACTCAGCCAGCTGATTTCACTAATTAGTTCTATTTCCTGGCTGAAAAACTTTGCTAATTAGCAAATCCAGGTGATTGGAACAAAATACTGAGGAGGACTTTTACTTTCTGAACCTGGACTTTACACCTCTGGTAAACCACAGGCGATCCGCACTCCAATCCAGAAGGGGGCGCTCACGGTAATGCAACTCTGTTTGCTAACCACCACAACAGGAAAAAGAGCAGAAGAAGAAGAGTCAAACAAGAGTTTAGATGGCACACAAGAGCTTGCTAGTAGCCTATACACTGAGTTTCGATTAATTTTTGTGCCACGATCCACAAACTTCATGGAAAGGAAACCGGGATGGCAGAAATGTTTTGTTTTTATTATGAGATTTTAATTACCGTTTCATATGATTATCTGTATGACCAAAAATGGAAATTTTTAAGTTGTTTCCTCTGTTATAATGAGACAAAATAATTTGGCATTGTGCTGATTTGTTTTTTCTGAAAGTCTCATCACAGTTCAGTGATGAAATATGCGTGTCCTGGAAACGGGAAGCAGCAGGTGCCGCTTCACTCGCTGTCTCCTCGTGGAAAGATGAAGAAGGCTCAGACGATGGCACTTTTTCTTCTTCTCGCTCATCTTTCTGTGGTTTCTTTAAAAAAAGGAATATTGAACTTTGTGCATCCGTCATTGTCACCGTGTGTTAATGAACTCTCACGCACAAAGAAAATGACAGCATAGGCTACCCTCAACATGTTAATCAAATGACATCACCCAGAAGTGCCAATCACCAGAGCTAGGCAGAAAAAGACTATATAATTAAAAATATATAGTTTTTTTCATTATTCTCTTTTCTTTTCTTTTACTTTTATAACACAAGAGATGCTTTTCAGTTTTGTAGCTGATTGTGACCAAATACTTTTTTTTTAAATCAGCCCTACAAAAAAAATATGACCAATGCAAGAGGGGGTTCTGTTTACTGCTTAGTGCTTAAAACACTAAAGGAGGCTGGACTGTACCAACTAGGGAACTAAATGCCGTTAGTTGCACAAACTGTAATTTGCACTACTGTATGTTCAAAATAAACCTAGCATTGGGGATTTGTTGCTTTTTCCTGTTGTACCGAACTCTTATCAAACCATGACCCCAAAAACGAGGTATGTACCGAACCATGACTTCTGTGTACGTTGCACCCCTTGTAAAATAATTAAATATTTTCCTTGCACCATGAATACATGCAATCTTACTCACTTTTTTCAAAAAAAACTAAAACTAAACATTTTTCAGATAAAACTTTTTTTCCAGCTATCATGGATCAATTTCCTGTTTATACAATATGACAACCTGAACCGACCTTGCTATGTCTTAAAATTGCAAAACAATAAACTTTTTAAGAAAACTTACTGATTACTTACTTGATTCGAAGTCATGTCTACAGGTGGAAAGTGTCTGAAAGGCAGATAAAGCTCTAATCTAAAACCTATATGTAACCTATATGTACATACAGAAATATGTGTATGTATGTTTTCTTTTTTTTTTTACAAAGAATTGTATGTCTGCATATATAGTGCCTCCTTTATACTTTTGCTTTACCGCGTCATTACAGAGTCATTGCTGATTTTAATGCCATTGCAATCATGCATACCATCCAATGCAGTAGTGAGATTGAGGTGTGTTTGTGTGTACTACTCTGTATGAGTGGAAAGTTTTTGAAGAGTTTGGTCCTCTATGTCTCACTTGTAGAGGGCTCAGGCTGCTCTGCAAGCTGTCAATGCAATGCATTCTGGGAATATGGGTCTCTCTGGGACTGCGACAGCCAGTGATGGTGGAATGATGCCTGGACAAAGTCCCGTGCTTCGCATCATCGTAGAGAATCTCTACTACCCAGTATCTCTAGAAGTGCTACACCAGGTGAGACTGCATTACACCAAAATTGTACTATTCTTTAAAATGAAGGCAATTTATATGATTTTTATAATTTTTCTTCATTTGCTTCTGGTATCAGTACTTATTTTTGATTCATACATAATGGCTTAAATGACATAATGATCAATATATCAAGTGATATCATGATGTTCAGAGAAATAACAAGTCCTTTTATTACTTTCTGCAATATATCAAGCAATCCCCTGGATATTCACTTAGTTCGTTTGCTTGCTCTATTTACAATGTTTACTCTGTACACTTCCTACTTTGTTGTCACCTAGCAACCACATAAACTTACCCTTCCACATGGCCAAAGTGTCGCAAAACTCTTGTGTTCCGAAATTTATTGAAGCCCTCACATGGGAACTCGTGAGTTGAAATCTAGATCAGAAGAATGCTGGGAAAGCTGAAAAAACATCTTAAACCAGCCTGAGGTGGTTAACTAGTCTCAGCAGGTCTACAAGGCTGGATTCCACTGGTCAGACTGGATTAGTTTAATGGTTTTAGAGGGGTTCTGTGCACTTAAAAGATGACTGATCAGCTAAACACCACCTTGGCTAGGTTGGGAGTCCAGCTGAAAGACCAGCCAAACTCGCTTTACCAGCTCAGATAAGCAAACCTTCTAGGGCTTAAACTACTCTGTTTATCATGGCTGTCCTTCATGTTCTTATCCTCTCCTTCATTCAGATCTTCTCAAAATTTGGAACAGTCCTGAAGATCATTACCTTCACCAAGAACAACCAGTTCCAGGCCTTGCTACAATATGCAGATCCAATGAACGCACATCATGCCAAAATGGTCAGTACCGAAATAGAACCCACAGCCACAAAATGCTCCCCTTTATTATATTGTTGGTGGGATGAATTGGGTTGGGTGGGATGAAACATTTAGTATACCAGCTTTAGTATACACTAGTTTAGTTCCTCTGTCTGTCCGCGGAGACGGACGGTTTAGCTGTGGTCATCTTTCACTAGCGCTCCGTCCCCTATAATCAACACTTCATCAATCACACCTGTCTTACATCACCTAATTTTTGGCGCTCTCTGGTATTTTTTTGGTGCGGCGCCGAAAATTTATCAAAGCAACAGGAAGACAGCAGGAAAACCAGCTCCCAGTAGACCGCACAAATCAAGCCGCCCCTGTAATTAATATGTCACCGTTGAGGTTATCTAATGAATGCCAGTGCAGCTCACCAGGGGGAAAAAGAGCTTGAAAGTAATTACTCCTCTGGTCTGAGGGTGTTATCTATTGTGCGGCTGCCATGTTGCATTGCCTCCTTGCACAAAGAGAGTATTTGTTAGTGTTACAGGAGGGGTGGGGACAGGGGTCTCTTTTGAAATGGGCGATGAAGCCCCCCTTCCTCCTGTTTAAAATTGCGGCAAAAAAGGAACAATTGTGTGCAAATGCACCTTATTTTCCCAGCGTGATTCTCACTGGCAGAAATGCAGAACTAACTAAAACTAGATCTTTACTTTTTATAAAAAGATGCTGAACTGATCAAAATCGACAGTAAAGACAAAATGCTGCTCTTTTGAACTTCCTATTTATCAATGAATCCTGAAAGAAATATATCACAGTTTCCACAAAAAAATATTAAGCAGGAGAACTGTTTTCAACTTTGATAATGATAAATGTTTCTTGAACATCAAACCATCATATTAGAATGATTTCTGAAGGATCATGTGACACTGAAGACTGGAGTAATGATGCTGAAAATTCAGCTTTGATCACTGAAATAAAACACATTTTAGCATATATTACAAAATAAAACAGTGCTTTTAAATTGCAATAATATTTCACAATCTTACATTATGTACAGTATTTGGTTACACTTTATTTCGGTAGTCACTTTAGACATTCTACTAACTATAAGTAACTTTTTCAACTACATGTCAACTAACTGTCATTAGAGTATTAGTAGGCTTTAGTAAACTGTCAGTAGACTGTTAGGTTAGGGTTAGGTGTTAGGGTTCAGGTTAGGAGAACAAGTTGACTTGTAGTAGCTAAGTTACTTATAGTCAGTAGAATATCTGTTGGGTGACCAACAATATAAAGTGTTAGCAGATATTAAGCAGACAGTCTACTAATACTCTAATGACAGCTAGTTGACATGTATCGCTGCAAAGTTACTTATAGTTAGTTGAATGTCTAAAGTGGACTATCGAAATAAAGTGTTACCCAGTATTTTTTATCATATAAATGCAGCCTTGGTGAGCAGAAGAGACTTCTTTCAAAAACATAAAATCTTAGCTTTTGAGCGCTAGTATACAGTATATAACAGCACCATAATGCTAGGGAGTTGTGGATGGATGCCAGGGCATTGCATTGCAGTTTCCAAGGTGTTCTGTGTGGGGTGCTGTCTCTAAGATATTTTAGTATGTGTGATATTTTAATATGGCTTGAAACCCTCATTCAGTATATTAGTATGTCTGATGGCTGAAAGCTAATAGCACCCAGCTCTTCATTCTTCAGGCCACTGTCAGCATTAGATGTGATTTGCATTTGTCATCAGGGTTAAGTTAAATGAAGTGCCTCCGTGGGAGAAGTTAGTTCACATTCCCTCCACCCTGCCAAATCTGCTTCAGTCCTACACAGACAGTTCAATAATTAAAATGTCGCTCTGGATTAAGAGGCAAACTCATGTTGTGTGGAGTTCTTATTTTCTGAAACTAAGCATCTAAGCAGTAATCGTAGGTTCATATCTCAAATGGTCATAGTGAGAAAACTGACCAATTTCTATCACTATAATGGCTAATACTCTGGGTTAATAGTAGTACAGGGGGAGATTACCTTAAATGAAACTCATCATTTGTGTTGGGAATATGTTTTAAGTTTTGTGGTTTGCAGGTTTGAATCATTTTTACTCCACATGTTGCTTTTTATTTTTAGACTTCCCTGTTCTTCCGTGGGGATACAAACCTTGTGTCTATGGTTTCTACCATATCTAGTTTGTCTGTCACTTACTTTAAGATATTGATTAACAGATGTTAATCAGATGGAAAACTGAGATGAGATGTTTGGGCTCCATTAACCCCTGATGTAATGAAGCAGAGCAGGTGTAATCAATGAGAATGTGCCGTAATAGTTCAATGTCCTGTGATCGGAAAGACAAACAAGCTTCTGTTACCTGTGTGAGTGCATTAATCTAACAGGAAAAGGATAAAACATCTTTTATATATATATATATATATATATATATATATATATATATATATATATATATATATGCCTTATCACCCTTAATATGTATATGGATTCTGTCTTTCTTATTAATAAAAAGGTCCAAGCAGCAAAAAGAAACCGAACACGGTTAATTCTAAGTATAGAAAGTTATACAATAATGGATGTATCATATGACGCAAATTACGCATGAAAAGCGTTCCACTAGAAATAGCAATAAACAATAAAAGGAAGGAGAAATAGAATTAGTACCTACAGTATAAAGCCAAGTTTTACTTAAAATGATTAGGAAACACTTCACTGTAAGTTCCCATTAGTTCATGATATGAGCAATCCATTTGTTACAGTATTTATTAATCTTTGTTAATAAAAATACAACTGTTCA
Organism: Siphateles boraxobius; assembly: GCF_051911475.1. Lineage (NCBI taxonomy): Eukaryota > Metazoa > Chordata > Actinopteri > Cypriniformes > Leuciscidae > Siphateles > Siphateles boraxobius. The sequence goes on along the minus strand of NW_027508866.1, from coordinate 21,429,413 downwards.
TTGTTAAGTCATGTTAGCTTCAAGTCCATTTACTTTTGATTGTAATAATTTATTAGTAAATTATGAAATTAACATAAACTAAGATTAATAAGTGATTTATGAATATTGATTGTCAATGTTCGGAAACTTATTGAAAAGTGTTACCAATATATATATATAGTATAGTCTTTGATAAGTTTTCTACCTGTAGTGGCCATCAAAACCTAAACTGACTCAAATCGTCCCCAATGTCTCGTGTTTGCAAAGGTGTGAGCCCTAAGTTTGATCATATATCAGTACTATATTGAGAAAGAGATCTATTTTTGCATTAATATTTTCTAAAATGGAAAAAATTCCCTAAATTGTGCCTTAACTGCCTTAAAGTCCTAAAGTCTTCCTTTTATTTAAGCAAAATATAATTTCTTTGTGTCTTTGTAAGAGAATAGCATTGTAATGTTGTTTCCCTGTCAGTCTTTGGATGGGCAGAACATCTACAACGGCTGCTGCACTCTGCGTGTTGAGTTCTCCAAGCTGACCAGTCTGAATGTGAAATATAACAACGACAAGAGCAGGGACTTCACCCGTCTAGACCTTCCCTCAGGCGACGGCCAGCCTACCATGGACCCCTCCATGCAGACTGCTTTTGGTAAGACATATACACTTACAGTCATTTAAGACATTTCTCCTTATACAGTATAGACCTTATTCATAGCAGCGCCAAAACAGGTGTGAGAGCGAGGATGTGAGGGATAGACTTAACGTATCTTTAATGGCATCCGCTGTATAAAGCTCCAGAGATCACTTATAATTTAACATATTTCACAGTTCTTTGTCTACTGAAATTTCTTTGAAAGATATTTCAAGTTTTAGTTTCATCAGCAGAACAATATCCCACATTATATCAAAATCCACTTGAACAAGGCCGCGTGATCATAGAAGAAACATGCTTTGAAGATATTTTAAATGTTAAATTTTAAATTATTTCAAATAATTCCGATAAAAAATTATATTTGTCAAAAGTTCCATTTAAATTGGAGTGCTGGATGAAGTTTAGTGATTTTTGCACATTAGTGAGAAGAGAAGACTTGTTCCCAGACACAGAAACTCATACAAGCATATACTTGAACACACACACACACACACACACACACACACACACACACACACAGACAGACAGACAGACAGACAGACAGACAGACAGACACACAGACACACACACACACACACACACACACACACACACACACACACACACACACACACACACACACACACAATCTGCCTCTGTCTGTGCTTTTCTTCTAGCTCTGAGGAAGTTCTTGTCACAAGCTAAAGGATATCAAAAGTATTTTTCATAGATATTGATGTATAATAAAAAGTATATAGACGGGATTATGATTAAATGTAAATTTTGATGTATGGCATGGAGACAACTTGCACTATTTAATTGCAAAATATCCACTTTGATTTCAGATTTGTCACCACATCATTTCTGCTGGAATATTCTGGGTAAAAAACACCTTAAAGTCAGCAATTGTGACATTAATCTGAGTGAAACGGCTTCTGGAACAAGAACAAATGTAGGGCAGGGCTTGATTTTGTCCATGATGAATTGATTGGTAGTTGTGGTTTGTTATTGGTGGATCTCATGTGAGTGACAGGTTGCCCCGCCCTCTCGCCAGTAAACACATCATCAGAGAAGAGATGATAGAAGTAAGAAATAAGAGAAGTTATTTTGATTAAAGATTATGACGGCACATGAATTATGTGCACAGATAACAATTACTGCGATTTTCCTTATAAAATTAGGAATTTTACATTTTTATTTCATGATGACTTTATGCTTTATCTACCTTACGCTTTGTTGATATTTTATTCCGGAATATTCCATTAACTTTCGTCCGTGTGTATACTGACATTTTGTTTTTTTAATCAAACATGTCTATTTATCTAATAAACTTCTATTAGAAACGATTAAAATCCCAGTGTAAAACAGATATTTTTCTCACTTCCTCATTACCTGTGTGTTTTATTATAATGCTATCTGTTCGTAGCGCGCTCACTATCAAAGGGCACGCCTTATCGCACATGCACACAAAGTTATGTGGGCCGGACAGTGTTTGCAGAGCAGATTTATTGTGTGTGTGTGATTGTCAGAGGGGGCGGCAGATAACTGTGACTGTCCATCCACGCATCTTGTTATCTCAGGCTCGGTAAATCACTTGCGCTGTTTAGAGCAAGAGGTAGTGTGGATTCTGATAAGGCGAGTGTGTGTGTTTAAATCAGAGCTGATGAATTGTTTCTGGGCCCAGGCAGGAATCTCAGGGGCGCTCTGTGACGTCTTCACACACCCGCCACAGCAATAAAAGGTTTTCGAATGGCAGCTTTTATTAGACCACTGGCCTTTTGTCGGTCTTCTACCGCAACAGCCCTCGTGAAAAATGTTTTATTGTTGTCAATATGATTGTTTTGAAATGTATGTAAACTGCTTGTTCTGAGCTCTTTAGGTTTATATCTCAAATAGGCTGGATAAACCCATTTTAAACAACGGTGTCACACTTAAGCCCGTCCCACTTGGGAATTCAAGATATTAAATGAGCAAATTGTGCTTTACTTGAACGTGCGTGTCTCAGCAAGCCATATTCAGCTTGAAATCAGTTGGTGATAATAAAACCGTGATGATATAGGGAGAACAAAACAAATGTATGTTCCCCTCTTTTATTGATTGTGCTTCTCATAATTTATTTCAGGCTCATACAGGGTTAGTGATTTTATGTTATGTAATTTTATAAAGCAAATTTATTAAGTGAGTCAATGATGAATTAGAGTGTCTGCAGGAAAAAAATCAAGTTTAAAACACATGTGCTAAGTTCTTATTATTGCGCTATTTTTGTTCATGGTTTGAGAAACTTATGTGCCATTTTCAAGAAAAGTTAACATTTAATGACTAAAATGTAATGTGGTGTTACCAAATTCAAATAAAAATAATTATAAGAAATAATTTTCCTGACGAATTAATTTTTTTAATATATATATTTTTTTTCAAGGTAAAAAGTATTTGTCATGGATACATTTATATTAATTCATAAAGTGCGTTTTGGGGAGCTATGCATTAAATTGCCATGTCATAAATGGCTAATTTTTTTAAAAATTTTAATAGACTTATTGACAGTCAAGAGGTCATAGGATCTTTTTTATGAAATAATTTCCTGTAAACATACAACATAAACAAACATTTTTTTTTATGAATCTATTGGTCACATCATATGATTTGGTATTCCTCAAATATTAATAATATTAAAAACGAACAAAACAGGTTTTTTTTGTTGTTGTTGTTATTTTTCCCCATGACATAATAATAAAAGATTGTGCCAAACTACTTAATAATGTTTATTGTTCATGAATTTCATGAATTTCATGTTTGTAATGAGGCTTTTGTCCTCATTATGACCTCAAAACAGATGTATAACCAGTGTGTGTGTGTGTGTGTATGTATGTGTGTGTGTGTGTGTGTGTGTGTGTGTGTGTGTGTGTGTGTGTGTGTGTGTGTGTGTGTGTGTGTGTGTGTGTGTGTGTGTGTGTGTGTGCAGGGGCTCCTGGGATCATTTCTTCTCCATACCCCGGGGCGGCTGGTTTCGCCCCCGCTATCGGTTTCCCTCAGGCAGGTAAGCTTTCAGCCACAGTCACACACACACACACACACACACATCTCAGTAATAGAGGCAGTGTTGTGCAGCTCACGCCAGCGCTCAGACTGAATAATTGGAGGTATTACAATGTCATCACTCGAGCCTCTTGCAAAACCATCTTTAGATTGACACCAGCAAAGTGAGCAAACTGAAGAGGGAATGAACACAAATAGTGTCAAAGTCACATTTGAAAACAGATTGAGCAATGTGTGCAGTTAAAAAGCTTGGCATTTTGAATTGGCTATTGATTAGTTTGCAACCGGTTTTGATTTTATATGATCAATAAATCGAATTTAAGTGTACCTGGTATCATATTGCTATTCAATTGCTCATTTCATCATTGGGAAAATAAAATACTATTTAATAGCTAAAAGTTAGAGCATATTCTTTATTTAGGGCATCTCAAATATAAAGAGAAATGTTAAATATTTATATTTAACATTTTAATATCTGTTAAATAATATATATACGGTTAATCTCTTCTGTTCACCAAGGCTGCCTTGATTTGATCAAAAATACAGTAAAGATAGTAATATTTTGAAATATTGATACATTTTAAAATAACTGTTTTCTATGTGAATATGTATTAAAACGTCAATTATTCCAGTGATCAAAGCTGAATTTTCAGCATCATTACTCCAGTCTTCAGTGTCACATGATCCTTCAGAAATCATGCTAATATGATGATATAGAAATTTAATATGAAATAGATATAGATACGTTATAAATGTGTTTACTGTCTTTTGATCAATTTAATGATCAGTTGGAAACAAACAATCTTACCGACCTAATATTTTTTAAACGGTAGGGAATTATTTCACATATATACTTTCTTGAAGGAATAGCACACACAAAAATGATCATGTCATCATTTACTCACTCTCATGTTGTTTCAAGAGAAATTATTTCCATCACCTCTGACACAACAGTTATTTTCTGCTGACATAATCTTGACCTCACAGTCAAGTAAAAGTACCATTTAATAATATTATAACAAATATATCAATATTATAAAATTAAATCGCAGTGTACAAATGTCCCGTCCTATATTATTTAGCAAAAAAAAACTGTCCTTCACATATTACGCATGTTTTGAATGCAGTTTCATGTTGTCTTTTACTCCCAAGCTTGGCTTTGTTGTCACACTCCTGACCCTGATCTTCTGTGCTGGCTTCATTTAAACCTCTTACTAACCTGACCATCCAACTCAATATTAATTTGAACTAAAATTACCCAGCATGCCTGAACATGTTGATTTAGTAAGCTATTACAAGAAGAAAACAGGTTGTAAAAACAAATGATTGTTCTAGAACGTTCCCTTCCACTCTCTTACGTTACTTCCCATCTCCCGTCTTCCCTCTTCCCACCGTTCCGGTCAGGTCTGTCTATGCAGGCGATGCCTGGTGCTCTGGGACCTCTCACCATCCCTTCATCAGCAATGACAGGACGGATGACCATCCACGGCATGACCCCCACCACCATCCACTCCGTGCTCCTCGTCTCCAACCTCAACCCTGACGTGAGTTTCACACAACCTTGACACCACCTTCCCATGAGGGCCAAGCCACTAAACCCCTCTACCACAAATATACAGTGGATTTGCCATTAAATTGATGACGTCTTTAGGAAATAGTTCAAAATAAACTCCAGGATGACCACATGCAACATTTAGTACATAGTACTTAAAGACACTTCATATAAAGTGGTTCCGAATTTACAATTTTAAATGCCCTTCAAAAAACATTTGCCCTTTCTTAGATTCTAGTGGATTTTCACAATCGTCATCATCAAGTATTTTCCGTGGTCTATTATTGTGACATCCTTGATTTCCAGTAAACTGGATGAAAAAATAAACTAGACAATTTATATCGATTCATTCTGCTCTGCGAGACCTTTGCATCTCTGCTTAATAGTATTTTCACTTGCCTAAATTATTGGGGTTCTTGTTTTTCCATAAAAGAAGGGTTTTTATATGTTGACTTCTGTATGATAATGAGTATGATTAAGCTGAATTTAAAGCACCTCATTACTTATTAGAGTTTTATGGATTAGATAGATGGATATAGAGCTATGGATATTTTTGTTCTTTTCTTTTTTCACACTTTTTCTTTTTGGTGTGTCTGAGCTACTAATAAACCTTCATTGTTTTTTTGATAGTATAGTTGCTAATCTAGTTATTGGCATCCAGACAAAAAGTACGTATAATAATTCTAATGGCAATATATACTGTATATGTCTCTCCTTGCCATCTACAAATAATTTTCCCAATTATAATATTGTTCATTATTAAATGCTCTATCTATGCTGATTAATATTGTTAAATGTAGATGAAAAAACGTCTTGTCACAAATCTGGTTTGAACGGTCAAATTATGACTGATAAAAATAACTATATTTGCCACATTCTCGTTTTCTGCAGTGTTTTCTTCAGCGGAAGTATCAATCGATTTAGCTGCTCACTGCGTTTCTGATACTGTTGTTAAAATAACCGCGTCATCTGCAGCTCTTCAAGAGTTAGTTCACCCAAAAATGAAACCGATCCCATGATTTACTCACCCTCAAGCCATCATAGGAGTATATGACTTTCTTCTTTCACAATCTAAGTTATATTTTAAAAATAATATTCTGCCTCTTCCAAAGCTTTATATATTATTACAAGAAGACTATCCAGTGCAAGACTAGCACTGGCCACTGTTGCCTTTAAAAATGATTCCTTTCAGTCTTTTTCTTTGTCATATGAGCTAATCCAAAGCTATTTCCATGCTTCTTTATTCAGTCCAGGCAATTGATGTCACAAGACACTTCCTTCAATAATTCTGCAGCATTAGTGGTCACTGGTCAGCATGTATGTTGAAGTGCATCACTGTCAACATGTTTCATAGCAAATCACCACATCTGTTAATGTTCCTTGATGCATTTCACACTTACTCATTTAACCTTATTCCAGTCATGTCTTTGATAATGTTTCATCTCTTCCAGAGTATATCGCCACACGAACTCTTCATTTTATTCGGTAAGGACAAATGAATTACTCCTCCTGTAGATTAGATGTGCAGACTGCAGTTTTTATGAAGGCAGTAGAGGATAGAGAGTGAGCAATGAGACCATTTCCTTACAAATACACAGTCTGGAGATTATTTGCAGATTGTGTGTCCCATCATATGAATGGTAGAAATTCTCAATCTTGCGCACACACTCAGTGTGTGTCATTGCTATTGTCCTCACAATTTAATAACTGTCAACATCAGAGACAGACCTTAGTGTGACTGATATCCTTTAAAATCACTCTATGAGCATGTGAGCGATTACTGTCGCTCTCTGCCTTCAATAATGAAACACCGAGATCTGCAGATAACGTATTATTTGCTGTAAATTATGTGTGTTTGAGTACAAAAAAAGATGTAAATTTCTCTTTTATCCCGGCAGGAGTCTACGGTGACGTTCACAGAGTCAAGATTCTGTTCAACAAGAAAGAGAATGCCTTAATACAGATGGCAGATGCCACGCAAGCCCAGCTCGGTACGTCAGGCATTACACACAAACCCTTTTCATCTTGATTTATTGTCTTCATCCTTTGATCACATTTATCAGTGTATTCTGTGGCTGTATTAGAGTTACGTTTCAGTGTGGTTGTATCTTTGGTGGATGCTGCCAATAACATGGATGAAATATTCCAAAAAATGTCTCATAATAATTTCTTGTGTAGATACGCAGAAATATTCTGATGCAATTTTTGCAGCATTTTATAATAGATTCTACAAGAGTCTTTCATCTATGAAGCGACATGTACATACTGCCAAGGTTTTTTGTTGTTGTTGTGATAACCATATTTAAATGCAGGAGTGAATGCTTTGATGTATCTGTCTCATCTGTAAACAAAAACCATGGATTTAATTTTTTTTTTTTTTTTAGTGGATACAGTGAATTTAGTAATTAATTTGTGAAACATGAGCAGAATTATTAATTTGTGTAAATCATTCATGAATACATTTTCGCATACATTTTTCTATGCAATTCTTTGTTTATAATTTTCATTTGGATGTTGTCAACTATTTACACATAAATTGTGTTAGAATGTTTTTGAGGGTGATTTATACAGAAATTTTTAAAACAGTTTTGAAGAATATACAGTGCACAGAAATGTAAGACATTTTTCTTTTGGGTTAAAAAATTTACTTAGGAATGGTTTTATCAACATTCAATAGTTTTTGTATGAATCAATTTGTGAACGATTTACAAAGAAATAGCATAGTTTTGATATTGATTTACATGGACATTAACCTAAGAATTGTTTTATCCCAATTTTAGAAAGTAGTTTATGTGAGAATCATTTCTCAAACGATTTACGTAAATGTATATGTATAAACGATAAACGTAAATGTATATAAAGGTAAATGGTTTTGTGCATAATTTACAAAGAAATTTATGTAAGAATAGATTTGATATTGATTTACACAGAAATTTACATAAGAATGATTTTATCCACATTTAATGCAGTAAATTATGTGAGAATCATTTCGCAAACGTTGTACACAAATTTTCGTAAAAAGGTTTTGCGAACTATTTACACAGAAATTTATGTAAGAATGGTTTTGATTTTGATATACACTGAAATTTGCTCTGCTTGTGTTTCATGATTGAAGCAAAATGTGTGTACAAAATGGGATTAAGCACTCGGAAAAAAATTGACAGCAATATTTAGAGGCAAGTGTGTATGTGCACAAAATGTGGGGAAAAAAACCCCCCATAAATCGTATGCTTGAGTTTTTACTGTTCAAATGTTCAGCATAAGAGTGTAACATGATGTGTCTCAGGGTTAAAGCTTATCTTTAACACATCCTCTCATGGTTTGTTTGTTAAGCAATGAGCCACCTGAACGGTCAGCGTCTGTATGGTAAGGTGATCCGTGTGACCATCTCAAAGCACCAGACGGTGCAGCTCCCTAGGGAGGGTCAGGAGGACCAGGGCCTGACCAAAGACTTCAGTGGGAGCCCGTTGCACCGCTTCAAAAAGCCCGGCTCCAAGAACTTCCAGAACATCTTCCCCCCCTCCGCCACCCTGCACCTCTCAAATATCCCGTGAGTGACTGGCAAACACGCACACATGGAGCACCGAATACAGCATGCTACAAAAAAAACATGGTTAGGTCAGATGTGGCAAAGAAAAATTCAATTTTGCTGGACTCAATTAAGCATTAAAATTTCTTTGGAAATTTCTCTTTTTTTTTATTATGTTTATAATTAACATTAAAAACCAATGAGGGAATTAAAACTTGGAAAGAATCATTGTTTATATTATTTAATTGTATTAAATTAAACTATATTAAATACTTTTTAATTGATTTACTACAGTTGTCACTTCAAATAGACAATGAAATGGTTAAATAAAACTATATAATAAATAGTTATATAGTATTAAATTGTAGATGATGAATTTCCAGAAACAGGAACAATATTGTAATGCATATTATTAGAGCGATGTAAAATTACTCATAATATGATGTATGATTATTATTATTATCAGTATCACCCCACCCATATTATTATATCATATATCGGTTGTTTCACTCCATAACAGGTCTTCCATTATTCTTTGAATTGTTGTTGGCATCAGATAAGGTGCTGTTTTTGTCCTTTGTAAACATAATATTTTTGTTCCTTTCCTTCCACGCCCCAGTCCCTCCACCACGGATGATTTTCTGAAAGACCTGTTTGCCAGTTCTGGATACACGGTCAAGGCCTTCAAGTTTTTCCAGTGAGTTCTCTTCACATTTGTTTTCTTTGTTCTCAAACATCATTTATCACACTGGGAATAGTCTGCTTGTATCTTTCTTTCAAGACAACAAGGCAGATAAGGATGAGTTGTTTTGGGAAAATACGCAACTCGTATGTTATAAACAATGTCTATACCATCTGCTAGAAATAGGCAGACCCTGATTTCACAGAGCACAACATGTTCCAGGAACAACATTCCAATCAACCAATCAGATTTAAGGGACAAGTTTACAGTTTATGTCGAGTTTAGGCTTACAACCAGGGATGGGTGCTTCTACACCAGTTATTCACCTATCATTTCCTTCTGATTTTTTTTTTTGGGATAAATTGGGTTTAGGGGTATAGATATGGTTGAGATATACCCTCTCTGGAAGAGGGTGGCCCTCTAGGAGCATTGACTGAAGTTGTGTCTTTTGTTAGGAAATCATGAAATACTTGATAGTTAAACGACATAACATTTTTAAGTCAAGTCACCTTCATTTATATAGTGTTTTTAACAATATAGATTATCTCAAAGCAGCTTTACAGTGATGATAGGAAATTAAAGTAATAGAGATTGTTTTGGCTTTACAGTAGCTCTAGAATAAAGTTATTGTTAAGTTAAAGTCAGTTTTGATTGATTGATTCACTTCCGTTGCAAAGATCATTAGTTATTTACTTAAAGGCGCTTACACAACACCGTTCACAACCGAAAACCCTAACGCACTCCGACCTGCTCATCTGCACAACAACAGTGCCTTGTGGCTTGAGAACGCCTCACCTTCGCACAAACTTCAAAAACGCAAACCTGTGAAAAAGCTGTGAATATATATGTGCACAGGCGTGTAGTCTTTCTTTACAAATTGACCTCACCAAATTACTTGTCTGGCCTTAAAAATGCATAATACAGATTTTTTTTTTTGTCGCTTCCGTGTATCAATGTGAACCGGAATCATTTTGACAACGTTTTATCTGTACAGAGGTAAAGGGAAGGGAAGGAGGCCTTCACAGGGGAGAGACTTTTAGTGACATTAAACTTTTGTTGAAAAATACTAGAGTACATTTCTAAGAACTAGCTTTTCCAAAGATATTTCCTATATATTTTCCCTCTCTTTATGTCATTGACAGTTGGACCAACTGATCCTAAATCAGGGCTTGCGATGTGGCACTTTAGCTGCCAGTATGACCCAGTATCTGATTTTCACTCTCCATATCTGATTGACAGGAAGGACCGCAAGATGGCGCTGATCCAGCTGGGTTCGGTGGAAGAAGCCATTCAGGCTCTTATCGTCCTCCACAACCACGACCTGGGAGAGAACCACCATTTGCGAGTGTCCTTCTCCAAATCCACCATCTAGCACCTCCTTCATTACAAACACACCCTTTCCCGATCCTCCCCATTCCAGCCCTTCTACCTTCAGCAGTTTGACTGTTTCATTCAGAGAACAAGACTGACTGACAAACTCAAAAAAAACAAAAACATTACAGATATTCATGGGGTAGTTTTAGAGATTTTCCCAAAAAAAGAAAGAAAAAAAAAAGCAAATAAGAGACTACTGCAGAACCTTTAGACAGTCTGAGAGTGAGTTACTCTCGATACCAGGGCTGGAGACACATGGGATATCCATGACAATGTGACGTTTCTGGGAACTTCTGTGTCGAGGAAGTAAGATTGCCTCTAGAGTCTATTGGTGTGGACTTCGTGGATGTGAAACGCAAACTAACACGAGATGATCATTCTCAAACAAAGTCAATGCTGAGGAAGTTTATTTACCGCACACTTGCCGATTACATTGGAGACTGACACTCCTGTAGCCCAATGGCCTTGTTACCCCAGACCCAGTGTGGGCGGAGACTCCTCTGCTCCTCCCCCAAAGCCCACACCTCCATCCTCATTGGCTGTTTCGACAGAGAGCCCCATTTCCTGTGGGATGTTTTGGACGCACGGTCACTGTTTGAATGTCGCTGACATCGTCATCAAGGTGCTGCTGAAGAAAAATCTGTAGCGATGGCCTCAACCAACGGGCTTGTGCTTTTCTTCTAAGTAGCATTAAAACAAGACTGCTATGGATTAAAAAATGGGTGCATTTAAAATTCAATCGCAGCTGTTTCGGCTTACAAACCTTTTTGTTTCTCTGCACTTTGATTGGTTTGAATTGTAGACAGGCACCGTGGGGAATGTTAGGCATCCTAATATCTGTTTACTGTGCAAAGATGTATAGCCAGATGGTAGGCATCTGTGAATAGATAGTGAATAGGCGTGATTTGTTTTGTTTTTTTCTTGTATTATGGAAATTTTATATTGGACACTCCAGCCTTTTGTGGGCTCCCTGCACCTGCAAAGCTGTCAGAGAACATCTGCGTGCAATGGCGCACGATGTCATTGTCCAGTCGATCGGGTTCCTGTGAACCAAGGCGACCGTTTTCAAACATGCACGATCATTCCTAAACACTTATGGCCAGCTGTCAACCCTACTGGAACGCTCCAATCAGCAACGCCCAGCCTGACAGGAGGCTCCGCCTCCTCCTAAGTGAAATTCTCAATGTGAATGGTATAGCCCGTGATCTCGATTGGAAAATTGACAACTTCCTCCATTTTGTTCCCTTTCTTGCTCTTAGTTGAGTCTTTTCCTTTCGTTCTACTTGTTTTTTATCTTTCTACGCAGGGGCAGAAGGTTCTATCCTCTGCTCTTTCACTCCTCGGCTCTGTCCACAGGTGTGCGAATTTGCAGCCATGGGCTATGTAGAAACCGTAGTGAAGACCATTGAGTCAGAAAAAAAAAGAGGGCGGCACTCTCTTTTGCCTTGCAGTCCTACACTTAATGCCTCTGCATCTGAGCAAACCAAATATTAACGGATTTGAGTAAGTCGGATTGACACAGAGACGCCACCTAGTTCCCAAAATCTAGTGAGATGCTGCATTGGCAGCTGCCTTCTAAGGCCTAATCGCCATGAAAGCCCATAAATGACTGGTCTGGAATGCTCTAGAACTGACTAATACTACAGAAGTCCACAGCAAACTTGACTCAAATAGAGTTCAGTCCAGAGGTTTTATTAAGTCCGTACCATTGAAAAGAACTGTCAATATGAATCTTGTAAGCCAATAATACATTAATACAAGACTCTGATATCATACAAGTACTAACTCCAAAACTAGCACCTCCTCCAGGAGGCATTCTGATTCGATTGATTATAGTAGAGTTAGATGTTTGCATGTTAACTCCAATAGTAGAAATACATATCACATGCCAATATTGAACATGTGCTGTGTATTCTTTAAGCTCATCACAGTGATAGTTTGAGGTTAGCATGTTGCTAAGCTAATAACACGGTATTCTAACACTGTGTCTACACTGGACACAAGCAAAGCCATTATAATCAGTTATACTGTCTATGCTGGATGCAGTGTGACGAAACACAGACAGTAAATGGATGCCTGTTCAATTTCTAAGTGCTTTCCATGTGCTTGCGCTACTTCTGATAACAACAGGACAAACTTTCACTTTGACATTCATTGTAGAAAGCCTCAAGATGTTGCGGCATAATGCAGGAACTGTGTAGACATGCCGTAATAAAGGTAAAATTTCATAGCACATGCTCAATATTTGCTATTACTAACAAACTATCGCAACATTAGCTTAGCAACATGGTAATATCAAACTCTACTGGAATCAGTTGATCATATAAATGATTAATTTGAGTGTTTTTAGCCTGATTCTAACATCAAAACTCTAGTCAAAATAATACATTTTTAATGAAACAATTTTATAGATATTTCAGTATTGAAGGAATTCAAAGCATATTTACAATTGATTCACCCTCCATCTTGAATGACCTTATAACAGTGCATTCTGGGATTGGCGTATCTACAAAGGATACATGCAATTCTGCCTTAGAGATTGGCCAAAATTAGATATCTTTGAAGGCTGGAACAGCCTTTGTGTCGGGTTCGGGCCTGTGATGCCTTAAAACGTTGTCTAATTAGGCAGCTTACTAGGTTTTGGAACATGGCAATGTTGAGCACATACAGAAGCTGATTCTGTATGTACGTGTTTAGTTAGTATTTGTGTATTATTAGCGGCTGCATTGGGACTCTCTAGGATATATGATGTCTCCCTTGTGCGTACGAACAAGGTGCTGTCTCATTTAGAGAAATCTGGCCTTAACATTTCAAGGAGGTGACCATAACCCATTGAGTAGCATCTAAAGGGAGCAGCTTCTGTGCCTGAGCACTATATCCTCTGTCGGAGCCCGTTTGAAATCACAGTTATCAAACAATTCCACAATCTTCAGGTTCATGCAAGGCAAGGGACAGTGACTTTTCTTTTGTCTTTGACTGATTTCACCTGAAGCGATTCGAAACTTCGCTTTCACTTCTCAAAAGAAATTTAATTTTGTTGAAGTTTACAGTCTTAAAGCAAACTATTCAGGTCTATATATCTTAAGGATTGTCAAGATTTTTTGAGAAAAAACAAAAGTTACTTATTTTTGGTAATTTGTTCTTTTTTATGGAAGAGAAAAAAAAATCAAATTTGAAACCTCATCGGGTTTTTGTACCACTATAATCGTTCAAGAAATCATGGTGAAAAAAAAAATCATATTTACTGTGTATTTACCTAATTTCTTATTACGTGCCTTATTATGTGTTCATAATCTAATAGGTTTTAGACATTTTAACTGAAATATCTTATGTACTATTTTGTGGGATTGGTGAGAGGGTTGATTTATTTTGATCTTGATTTTTCTTTTATTATCTTTTTGTTGTGTAGCTCTTATAGATGTGCATTTTGTGGGGACTCAGTACCATGTGGTCTTAATATGATATGAGATGTAAGTTATGATGTATGGTGCTGTGAATGCTCTTATTAGACAAATGAACGGTGAACTCAACAATGTTCAGAGCATGCTGTGGGTCTCTATTCTCCCTCACGGATGTGTGTGTGTGTGTGTGTGTGTGTACATATGTGTGCTAGACACGCGTACCATTGTTACGTACAGCCTTTCTAGGCCAAAAACAAAGTTCCTCCATCTCTGATAAAAATATTTCAAGATCAGAGACTGAGGTTGCTGTAAACTTGCTTATAGTTCTGATTAAAAAGTATGAATTTATGAGCACATCCGGGAGGTTTTTTCATTTCTAAGTTATCGCACGCAAATTTCGTCTGGCGAACAATAAAATTTGCTGGGGAAAAAATCCCATAGACTTACATTGAAGGAGTCGTCCAAGCCGTGTCTAAAGACTTGGAGTTGGGTTCTTTTTACTTTGGGCCAATAGGTAACCAACTAGGAACCATCTGAACATCACAGCAACGCATTAAGACCACTCCGAACATCTTTGCAACCTCCAACAAACCATAATGTGATGTTTGGGAACATCATCTCGGCAAGTATTCTCTCGATTATGTCATAAGTGAACAGTCGAGAAAGAGCAGGAGGAAAGTGATGTCGACAGCTTGTAGGATAAGTGTGCCGCGTAAAGTATGAGTACCAAGCAGCATATCCAGGTGCTCCCTTGAGAACCAGACCAAAAAAGTTCTGTGCACCCCAGCTAAACTATCCTCGTTGGAAACCCAGAAGCCCACAGCATAGGCTCTGAGTGTTCAGGTCTGCCTTCCGTTTTGCTATGGAGTGATGCTGATGTCTGAGACCTCCACCTGTGTGTGTGTGTGTGTGTGTTTTGGAGTATCTTATTTACTGTACCTTATAATTGATTCAGTTTAGGGGTTTTGGCCTGTTTCGTTCTTGCTCTGTTGTGATACTTTTTGTTCTTTTTTGGCGGTTTTTTGATTTTCTATATTAAGAGTGTGAAAACTGGTTCAAGATTGTTGTCTGTCACTCTGCCTCTTCACAACAGCAGTTCCGGGTCCGTAACGTCCACTGACGTGTGCGATGGTGTCCGTCGGGAGGTGAAATATATGCAGAGCGCCGATCTGCTCCCGGCTTCGATGCTTTTTATGTATCAACAGGAGAAAAGCCAGACTCCATAAACGTGTCACAGAAGTCATTCATTTTTGTTTCTCGAAGCGAAACATGTTTCCAACCATGTCTTGACTCAGGCAACAACGTTCCGCTGTGTTGTAAGACATTTTCTCGTTGATATCCGCACTCACTCGAACAGTTACACGCATGTGTATGGTTTTTTCCAGGTTTTTTACTGAAAAAAGTCACAAATAATGCAGGACCAAAGTTTATGTGCCTTTCATCTAGCTTATTTGTAACTTATTTCCTGGCTGTATATCAGAAACCGACAAACTTCTTGTATTTTCCACTCTCGGTCATGTTTGGGTCTGTTTTTCCACGCGTCTCGCAGTCTTTTTTCAGATTGTTTTCCTCAGAAATGTCAAGCCATATCCTTTCCCCCTTCAAACTAGACTAATTTACGATTGTGAATGTTACCGGGCCCTTATGGATTCCTTTGAACAGCCTTACGCTAGTCGCCACCATCTGGATAAGCGGTTACACTTTTTGTCTTATTTAGTCATCAATTCCATTAAAAAGCTTTACTCTCAAAACGTACTAGACCGTGATGATAAACTACCCACTGAAACCAAAGGACTTGATTGAATTGGAACTGATGCAGCACTGTTCAGACTGAGATATTTTATTGCTTTATTACGATGCAATTGACCCTTACAATCTAAACTTCAAATTTCAGCCATAATGCTTTCTATTCTCTTCTCATGACTAAATTTATGGGCTATGAATATGCTAATTGACCTGTGTAATTTGTATAAAGGGAGGGCCTAGACTAAATTAGCTAACTGAGGTGTCGCTCAAGCACAGCGCACATACAGAAGTGCCTGAGTTGATCTCAGGATGCTTTGAAATACCTAATTTATAGTTTTTATGAATGTTTCACTACCAAAAGGAAACAAATGCTGTACATATGTGTTCCCTTATTATTTTTTTGTTTTTTTTGTTTTTGTTTTTGTTTTTTGTTTTTTTACCTGGCCAAAAAAAAAAAAAGGTTTTGGGGAACAAGATTCAAACACACCAATATGAACTGGTTTTTATATTTATGGAAATTAACATAAAGTAAACACAATTTGTCTTCTGTATTTTGATATCATATACCAGTACCAGCTTTCATTTGTAAAGCAGTTTATGTGACTTGTGGGAATTGGGGAGAGACATGAGCGTATCCAGTTTATGAGTTTGATGTAATAAATGCAAATAGAAGATAAACTATTAAAGAAACATATTTTCTAATTTTTTGCAGTGCATGACTGAGTGGAGATTTTATTTGTATTTTTTTGTAGAAAGCATTTCTTTTTTTCTGTTTATGAATGGCTTATTATTATGCATAATCATGATTAGAGTTATTATTCTTATTACCCACCCTGCTGACGTTTTTCCTAATCAAATTTAATTGTAGCATGCCTTGAATAAATGTCATGACATCTGTACTTTCCTATGTCCTCTGCGTCTTCATGTCTTTCCTTCTGGATTTGTCCTTAATTCAGCTGACTTCCTTCCATGTTCAATGCTCTACAAACTCTGCTTCTTCTGTGCCTGTATTTGAAGAGAGAATATAATTTATGTTTGTAAGAGTATTGGAATGGTTGTAACCTTCCTCTTCCTCTAACCTCTTCTGTTTATGACTAACTATCTCTCTGCTATCTGTTACTCTGCCTAAACCTGCTCTGCTTAACTCTGGACAGAAAACATTTAAACAAATGCTTCACCCAAAAAAAATATTTAAAGAGTGACATTTTTCAAAATCCCTTGTTTTGTATGAATTGAAAGATTGTGTCTGCCACAGAATAAAAAAAATCAACATTTAACAATTGTGAGTTTATATCTCAATTATGATTTTCTTTCCTGGGAACTCTGAGATATAAACCCGCAATTTTTTGAAAAATAAAAAGTCACAATTCACCCTTTTCACATGGGTTTCTCAGAAGCAGAAGTTCGTCATAGTTGAGTAAGGCGCTTTTTTTAGGCTACATAAAAAAAGAATCGTGTTCCCATTTGCTTAAATCGCAAACGAAAACCACAATACAGTTCACCACTTTCAAAAAGAGGGGGGAAATAGAGAGAGACCGATAACAGCAGTCATGGGAAAGACTGATGTCAACTTGACCATCAATTCCAAAAACAACCTCAACAGCAGCGTAGTTTTTTTTGCAATTTGATGCAAATATAATATAATACAAAGTATAGTGTTATAAATGTACATACATTTTTTAAAATATATATATATATTATATGGTTTCCATATATATATATATAAATATATAATCTTTGCAGGATTTACGATGCTGACGACCGTTAAAATGCGTCATCGCGGTATGTGAAAAGGTCAACTTTTTAAAAATGTATTTAATATTATTTATTTATTTTATTCCGTCACAGAAGATCTCAAATAAGTTTGATATGACATCAGGGTGAATGTTTACAGAATTTGCACTTTTGGATGAACTATCCCTTTAAAGCATTTAGCAAAACGGCTTTAGCATGGTCGTGATAAACAGCAGGAAAGAATGTCATTTTGAACGCTACCTGGTAAGAAAGACGTGCATTATTACACCCTGATATAACCTCTCTAGTTGTTTACTTCCTTATAGGAAAATTTGCTTTGCAATCAGGAAGCAGCTGCATTAAAAGACATAGGCCTAGAATGTCGATGAAAGAGTAAACAAACACATGATGGTTATATTAGAGTTGATTATGAATACAGTGCTTCAGAAGAACAGTGAAATAAATGTCAGACTATCATCAAAAGTAAAAACTCGCTTGTTAATTATATTAATTAATAATATTTCATTGTGGCTAATAACAGTTTACAGCAAGACATGTATTTTGACACCGCCTGTATTATTCAGTGGACCGCCCCACAAACACACACACAAACACACCTGGTTTCCATATTGTATGGGGACTTTCCACAGACATTATGATTTTAAGCTGTACAAACTGTATATTCTCTCCCGTTGACCCTGAACCTACCCATCACAGAAAACTTTATGCATTTTTACATTTTCAAAAAACAACACTTCGTATGATTTACAAGCTGTATTCCTCATGAGGACAAAAAAAAGTCACAACAAGGATTTCGTTCGGATACTGCATCTTTGTGAGGACATGTTTGCCCCATAATGTAGGATTTACTAGGACACGCACACAAACAAAATCATTAAAAAATCATATCTGATATGAGATGATAACCAATGCATTCGCCCAACTGAGCTTACAATGTAATAATCATTATTGCAAGAATGTAGCTTATACTGTTTAAAACTTTAGCGTTGCATACAACTTATTTTAACCACTCATGTCATGTTATGAATAAAAGGTTCATTAGACCACTAGAGGGCAGCACACACACACACACACACACACACACACACACACACACACACACAGTTAATTCCAGCCAATTAAAATATACATAAAATAATTTATTCCAAAATACATCTCTGCATTTTGCACAAAATTGTATTTGTTATAGGCCCTATCTGAAAATTTTGTTAAATGCTGGGGTTGGCCTAAATCAATTGCATTGTTTTCTCACAGGATTAGCCTACCTGAAATATTGAATATGACGTTTTCAGCTTCAATTTAAATGTCAAAACGACCTGCAGAAATGCGATAAACAGCTTTTAGATAAAACAGACTACCTTCCTTAAGATTAAGAAAATGCTGGCTTTTAAAAGGAGCCTTTAGATATTAATATGCCACGATTAAAACCTGTTAGTACTACTCATACAGAAGGCTACACTGAAGGTGCAAGTCAAATATGATTTTTTTCATATGCTCATTTAAAGACCCTTCATAATAATGTATTATGGATGACATATAGGCTAGTAATTTTGCACATCAGAAACTGCCGAAAGATGAAAGAAACTAGATAGGCCTTCTCTAATGAATGCTTAAATAAAAGCTCAAATAAAAGCTCACGGTTTCATTTCCTTTAAGATTAATTTTCTCAAAATTGGCCTCCTTCATCTCTGCCACGCATGTACAGCACTTTTATTGTTAACAGACCAGTTAATAAAGTAGCAAACATGATGTATGGCGCTATACTGTATCTCAAATATACCATCTATATCATCTGTCTAGTTCGTCCTTGACGTTTGTAAAATATAATAAATTATGAATATATATATATATATATTTACATAATATGTTATAAAAACAACCATTCAAAAGTTTGTGGTCATTGAGATCTTTTATTATTATTAATACTTTGAACAGTTTCACAGAAATATTAAGCAGCAGAACTGTTTTCAACATTGCATTCAACATTTCTTGAGCAGCAAATCAATATTTTAAAATTATTTCTGAAGGATCACGTGACACTGATGAATGGAGTAATGATCCTGAAAATACAACTTTACATAAATTATATTTTAAATAGTAAATATTTCATATTACTGTTATTCTGTATTTTTATTAAATAAAATCAGTCTTGGTGAGCAGAAGAGACCTTTTTTAAATCGTGTATTTAAAAATAATTTAACAAAACGTAATGTTTAATTAATAAAATCATATTTATATAAAAAAATACATATATAATAAAAATAATTCAAGTAAAATTAAAAATTTAAAAAAGATCTATCCACCAAATAAAAGTCATGTGGTCCAGAAAATAACATATTGATCTTGACACATAATCCAGGGGTCCGCGGGGCTCCTCTCCATGTTTCTGTTGCTATTTTTATTATATATAAATATATATTGATGCATGGAGGAGATCCAGTGAGATGATTAAGTCAAAGAAAAAAATCTTAACAACAGACAATTAATTAATAAATGAAGAGTAAAATGAATTCATCCATAATCAGGATTAAAAGTTTAATTATCTTTAGGCTAAGAATATTATACTCGGAGTGTTTTAATTATATAGAAACATTAGAAGTGATTTTAACTGTTTATTTATGTTTCTTTGTTAAAGTTGGTTGAGAGATCTTTCTTTGAAAAGACAGGTTGCGAAGGAGCAAGGTCGAGGTCCAAGGTATAGACTGACCTGTACAGAAATGTATCTCCCTATTATACAGTTATCGGAACAGAGCATTCGGAATTGAATTGGATTTTCTTAGTATATCGCAATGAAGCAGACACACAAGACACAAACATATCTCGCTTTCATGTTTTCACATTCTGAGGTGTTAGCCCGTACACTGCAAGATGTTTAGCCGAGGTAACATTCATTTACCACTATATTCTGAGACATTCGAGCATTTGTGTCTGTCTATTGGAAACTTATAGACCTTTCCCCTCATCTAAACAGCAAGCACAAAAGTTCAACCTAAGTCAATCAGCTAAATTTGGAGGCATAAATATTAGTAAAAGAAAAGTATTAAAAATATCAACAACATGATAATAATGATTTCTTAAAATATGATGACATTTGATTAAATTATATTTAAGATCTAAATGATTAAAATGATAAAACATAAGCAAGAGATTTACATTTTTTTTTTTTCTGATTCATCAATATAATGACCCATATTGTTACTGTTATGATGTGGCTCTTTTTTGTTCTTCTTAAAGTTTGGAAGCACCATCCACTTTCAGTGTATGGAAAAGAGCAGCTAAGACATTCTTCTAAACTTCTCCTTTTGTGTAAAAAGGTGAGTATCATGACAAAATAGGTAATGTGTGGGTGTCCTTCGATCTGGCAGTGTTAATGGGTGAATGAAGCACTCTGAGTCAATCATTAACATCTACTAATGCGATAATTCATAATAAGATGAGAAGTAATGATTCTGCCTGCAATGAGATCCTTTAACTCACTGGCCAGAAGTGTGTGTGTGTGTGTGTGCGGCCGTCAGTCATCCGTTGTTCAGTTCGTAGCGTCTGCAGCTGCAGGAGACACGAGCGGTAAAGGAGCAGTCGTATCTGACACAAGCCATCCAGCAGTAATTACAGTGACACATTGCTACAGCAGATGGCTCAGTGGGACTGCCAGCATCCAACACATACACACATGCCATCTCAGATTTCTCACTTCCCACTGGAGACAGTCGCTAGATGAGACAAAGATGCCTCTATGTGTGTGTGTGAGAAAGATGGTTGCCACACCCAGATTACATTACCTATGCGCCTCTGTCTAAAGGCTGATTTATACTTCTGCGTCGGAGCTACGGCGGAGCCTCTACGCTATAGACTACGCGTTGGTTTTCATACGTTTTCAGTAACTGCTTTAAAAATAAAGGCAGAAGATCTTTTATACAACAAAATAAAATGTAATGCATGTTGATAACCTTTTTCTAATGTTTCATTCATGATTCATTCATCTTGTTCCATGTTTTTTTAAATTTAGCTGTAGACCATTAAAATATTTTGAGAATAAGTGCATATATAATTTACCTCAAATTTATAATTTTATTTATTTAAAAAAAAAAAAAATATATATATATATATATATATATATATATATATAATCTCTTCCCTTAGATGCTGTGAAGAGGTGGCGCCCAAATGCTACAGACTCTGAAATTGATGCAGCAATGGCAGAACACCTGAAACATGCTCCAGGAAGAGCTATTGGATGGTGGATACAAAAAATGAGCCAAACAATGTGTTTAAAGGGATGGTTCACCCAAAAATTAAAATTGTCATCATTTACTCAACCTCATATTTCAAACCTGTATACCTTTCTATGTTATGCTAAACACAAAGATGTTTGGAAGAATGTTTGTAACCAAGTAGATGTCGCTTCCCATTAATCTTTCTCCAATAATGGTAGTCAGTGGTTGATCTATTTGCTTTGTTACAAACATTCTTCAAAATATCTTCTTTTGTGTTCAGCAGAAGAAAAACTCATACAGGTTTGGAACATGAGGGTGAGTAAATGAAAGAATTTTCATTTTTGGGTGAATTATCCCTTTATATATAATTCAATATTTTTGTAATTGGTATTTTAGTTTGGTTAACAAATGTTAAACATTGAAAAAATATTAAGAGAAATTTTGGCTGTTCAAGATCAATAAAATGTTGTGCTAAATCAGAACATGCTGCTTTTTTTCTTATGTCCACAAATAATTTGTTCTTGTTTGTGATGTACACGTGATTAAAACGTTTTATTGACGGTCAGGTCTACCTGTAATTTTGCTTAAACGTCAACACTGAAATGTAAACTATGATTTTCGGCGCATATTTAGTATTTTCAGCAACTAATAAAACTTGCTGTATAATTTGCAATTGGACGGCATAAAAAGAAAAAAAACATTCTAACAATTAGATGTTTATAAATCTGCAGTGCAGGGATGAAATCCTTCATTTTCTAAAGAAAAAGTTTAACAATTACACCAAATGGAAAAATAATTTTCTTAGAATTTAAATATAGCTACATCTATATTGTACATTTACACCGAAAATCATAGTTTACATTTCAGTGTTGACGTTTAAGCAAAATTACAGGTAGGCTACGCCGGGTACAGGGTTACAATATCAATGTTGATTCAATTTGCAAAATAGAAAGGTGATTCAACGTCGACAGAAGACCATAACCCGAAAGGTAAGAGTGAAACGACGTCGCGATTTCAACGGTGAATCAACGTTGTTTCTTCCGCGGTGAAACGACGTCACAATATCAACGTTGATTCGTTTAGCAAAATCGAAAGGTAATTCACCGTTGATTCAACCATGGTAGGCCTACCTGACGTTGTTTCAACGGTGAATCAACGTTGAAATGCCGGCTGGGATAGATCTTGTAAAAAAAAAATCAAAGTTGATTTATGAGTGGTTTTTTTACCCTTTTACAACCATTTAGCATTAAACAATATTTCAACTTAGTTTCAACATTGAAACAACAACTGTCATTATTTCAACCATATTTCAACGTTGAAGGTTGGTTATGTAGGCTACCGGTTGGTTTTCAACCATTTAGCATTAAACGTTATATCAACGTTGTTTCAACGTTGAAACAACAACTGACATTATTTCAACCATATTTCAACGTTGAAGGACGGTCGTGTGCCGGCTGGGTTACTTCTGCGTCGTTGTCCGCGTTGACGCGCTATTACACATGCAGAGGGAGCATGTGAAACGCGAGGGAGGGGTTCTAGCAGACTAATCACAGCGCTTGCGTCCGCGTAGAATTGACGCGTTGTTCCATTTTGGAGAGGTGCACGTCAGGGTACGCCGAAGGGTCGCAGAAGTATAAATTGGGCTTGCAGCCTCACCTGCCCTTATCTAAAGTCCAAAAATGCAGACAGAATATGATACGAGAAAAAATGAGAACAATTCATAAAATAATTCGGACATACTAGGATGAAATATTTACTGCATACACTTTTTTTTTTATAAATAATGAAATGATGTGAAAGTATCCATAATGCCATTGTTTCTTAACTGGTGGGTCGACACAAAAGAAACAACAACACAACAACAATAAATGTTCTTCTGATGCAAGACTTTTATTTTGAAAGACATGCGTGAACGCTGTTGAGTCTTCTGCCAGACGCAGTTTAAGTAAAGTTGTGTCTTTGAAAAATGCTGTCCTGATTCAGAATCTGCGGTTAGTTGAGATGTTGTCAGAGTAATTATTCAAACATTATTTTCTCTACTTGTTATAAAATTAAAAGTCTGTTCTTGTCCTGTCAGATATTATACTGTGATCGCGACATGCGCAAATGTGGAGGCGCGTGCTGTATATCACTTCACTACATATAAAGAGCAAATTAAATTACGAGCATGCAACGTCATAGTTGCGTTGTCAAGTCATGAAATTACCAAAAATTAATACATTGAAAAATAATATTTTCAATGTATTAGCTGGAAAGGATTTGCTTGTTCATTCTATTCATCAGGATCAGTGTCCATGTGTTATTGAAGTCTTGGGTTACTCATGTACCCATGATTCCCTGAGAGGAGGGAACGAAACATTGCGTCGAAAGCTGACAGGTTGGGGAAACACCCATTCTCCGAAATGTTGAAGCCTGATTGAATCACAGGGGAAGGCCTGGCCTCTATAAGTCTGCACTGAGTGCTAGTGTCTTTGGATCTTTTGACTGAGCGATAGCATACAAAACAATACCTTTTTGACTTACCATAGACTGTAAAAAAGAAGGATGACGATGTCCCATTATGGTGCTGACATCTTGCGCTGATTACAGACTCGAGCGTGAGCGTGAAGTGGAGTCTCGGTATCAAGGTCCCGCCCGCCCCACACTCCCGCAGAATCGGTTAGTAAAGTTTACTGCTGAACGACTCATTTTGTTGGTGTGAAATATAGTTATGTAAATGTAGAAATTAAAATTAAAGCTCCAATCTCCTCTTGAAAATCCAGAAAAAAGACTCAGTGACTACTGTCAATCACAGCTGTCAATCATAATGCCAGACTCCCATTTTTATAATATCAAATAACTAACTAAAACCAAACTTAATTGAAACTCACTTGATAAAATGACAGAAGCCATCTTTGGAAATAAGTTTATTTGAAGTGTAATTTCATTGTTTAGTTTGTCTCACGTCCCATTAAATTTCATGGATAGGGTGGGGTTTATGAGCTATAATCCATCCAGCCACCGGGGGCGATCGAGACATTTTGGCTTCCCTTTTTAGGACTTGTGTGGCACACTTGATTTTGTACGGCAGCTTACGCAATGTCTCGTTCCCTCCTCTTAGACATCCCTTTTTGAGGTTGGTCTCTCGACATTGTGTCGAAAGCTGACGCGTTGGGGAACGTATAAAATCCCTGCAATGTAAAAACAAAAGTACTAAAACTCTAGCTCAAATCTAATAGAAAGAGTTGAATGGGAGTGAATGTACTTAGCCCATGACCACAATGAGTGTGAGCAGTAAGCAACTGCCATGCCTCCCCCAGATTAACTACCGGACCTAGTTGAAACACTCAACCAGTTGGCAGCCGGGCCAAGATGACGCCTGCGCCTTCAGCAACGCCCAACACAGTGCCAAAGTCACGGTATTGCAGTGTGGGGAGGTGACTGAAACAACAATAATATAATTGGTGTGCTTATTACATAAACAGCTTTGGTAAAGCGAGTTAACAAATATAACAATATACAAATATAACAAATATATAATCAGCTCTGACAAGCAGATTATTATACACAATCATGAGTTTATAATGCAATAGAAAGCACAACAGAGGAGCGGCAGCTTTCTGCTGGAGCCCTCGGGTCGCAAAGTGAATGTGGTTTGCTTGAGTAAAAGAGTAAACTGCAGTAAAAGTGCCAGCTCTATCCTTACATGAAATGCTGGTGCAGGTGCATACAAACACATTTTCAACTATTCGTCCTAGTCGAAACCACCCGCTGAAGAGGAGTGTGGTGACAAGTCTCTCAGCCATCCAATGGCAGCTCATTAAACTGCAGACAAAACATGCTTGCTCTTCAGAATATTCACAGACAAGTTTGTGTTTGTGGCTCTCCAGCACTTTGTGACAGGGGTTGAAGCAGAGACTGTTGTTGCCGGGACTGTGTGTCAGCCGGTGGCGATGCGCCACTCAACATACACTGGGTGAGAGACTGGCTCGTGGCTTGGACCACGGGAATGTTCTCGCCCTTCATTCTGAACTGCAAGGAGCTCGCGCCCTGCAAATGTGGCAACACAACATACAAACATTTTACTTTGCCCACCGCAACCAGCAGGGGGGCTGGTGAAAGTCAAGTCAAGTCACCTTTATTTATATAGCGCTTTTTACAATACAGATTGTATCAAAGCAGCTTCACAGTGATAACATGAAAACAATATAACAGAGTTTGTTTCTAAAAGAAAATTGCGTCAACGTCCACCTTAAGTAAGGCAGATCAATAATATTATTGAATAATAAATGTCCCCAACTAAGCAAGCCAAAAGCCAAGGCAACAGTGGCAAGGAACCAAAACTCCATCAGGTGACAGAATGGAGAAAAAAACCTTGGGAGAAACCAGACTCAGTCGGAGGGCCAGTTCTCCTCTGCCCAACGAAGGAACATTTTATGATTTATGATTCGGGCAGCATTACAAGTCAGATTGGATCGGAACATTTAGAATATTTATCCATTTCCATCTTTTGGAAGTCCAAGTAATCACGCCGGTGTTGAGACGAGTTGTTGAGGATCAGTGCCGTCCACCATAGAGGGTCCATATCACCGGTGTTGAGTCGTCTATTCACAGGCTTTGTGATTGGGGTATCTGAAGTCTCCGTGAAAGGCTGGATACAAACTGGAGCTGACGAACGCCGTTTTTCTCGGGACTCGCGTCCCGAGATAACAGCAGAAAAGCAAAAAGGGGAAAAAATTAGCGTAGCTGCTGTTCATAATGATTTCCATAACACGGGCGTAAATGATAAAAAACATGAAGACAGTGATTCTTGCGTCCCAGAGTCACCTCCCTCCGTCCCCCACTCAACTCAGCCCTGCTTACTGACCTCTACATCCCTCCTGCTGCTGAGACCCAACCACAATCTCACAATCTCTCCGCAGCCCAACCATGAAAGAACTTGAACTCTTTTAGAGACTGCAGAACAAACTTGCTTAGGGCCGACAGGAACTTGGCTTAGATTCTGCTTGGCGTCCGGACGAACGGTGACCTTGGTTCATGGGGAAACAGTGTTTCCTGTGGGACCTCTGTTGCACTGGAGGCTTTGAATCGCACCCCTGCGCTTGGGACCCCTGACCGCTGCGCAGAGGATGACCTGGAAGGTGCCTAAGGGGGGGCCGAAGTGTGTCATCATCCTGGACTGATTCTGGCCCTCTGCAGACTTCTCTGAAAAGGCCTTTGGGGCCTTTGGGGCTTACGGGAGCATTAAGCAGCGGCAACTTGTCAGCATCACGCATCTCTGTCAAGATGAGCCAAAGATGCCACTGTGGCTCCACCAGACTGCCCATGCTCTGCCCAACTCCTTGTGTGACCTTCTTAGCAGAACGAGGGGCGAGATCCTATGCAAGGTCCTACACACACTGCCAAGATTGACCTTGAAAGGGAACAGTTCATGTTAGTTCTGTCAGGACCACTATCGTCAAATACGATTGACAGTTAGCATACAGTTTGGATTGGCAGTATGGTTCTGTTCTGGGCAAGAACTCCCAGCGCATCCATGCAGCCTAGCATGGATAAGAGCAGAGAGAGCAGCAATAACCCCCCTTAGGGTAAACAGAACAGAACCAAAATGAATGTATTGCAGATATCAATTAATTTTAATGTACAACATAATTAGGGAATTTTAGTCTGTTTCTGGGGGAATCAGAATGCCAAATCCTGACTGATGAGAGGAGGAGCTGGGGATGGAGGAGTGTAATTAGCTCCTGAGAAACGCAATAGCTGCTGATAATACTCAAGGAGCTTATATATTTACATAGTGATAGGCGTCGTATTCCTATAGGAAGACGTGGATCAGCTGAGAGACAGCTGATGTGAGCTTGACTAACGTGACCTGCCAGAACTGATGCTACGCTTGATTATTGTGTGTTTACCATAGTAACTGTAGTTTCCGTAACTTTAAATAAAATACCACTTTATTTTCACTTTGTGTTATTTTGTATATTTTTAAATGACTGGTGGCTTATTCCAACTTACTAACTTTATCGTATAAGCAAAAACTAGTTTGGGACTGCTATTTAATAATGTATTGCATTACATCATACTGTTATACTTAATACTGTTATTCACGAGTGTTAGTGATATTCTTACAATTAATGTGTATGTTAAGTAATAAGAGGAGGTACTTGTGTGTCTCAACAATTTTTGAGAAATAAATTTGCTTTGTTCAAATTATTAAATATTTTTGTCGCGGCGGCTTAATAACCATAGGAAAATGTGGTTTCCACGGCCAGACCAGCTGAGAACCACTATTCCCGCTGAGATTCTGATCACTACCACCCGCACCAGCACACATTGTTACAGCTTGTATAAATTGTGATAAAATTTACAGAAACATTAGGGCTATGACAAACATTCCGAATAAAAGAGATAAAACATTGCGTTTAATTAATCTGACCATAAGATAATGTTAGCAACAAATGACAAACACATTCAGTCAGCTTTCAATTAGCCTTATAAAACATCACAACTAATGAAGCCTAAAAACATATTTAAACATATGCGTAACAACACATAACAGTTTAACTCTTTTAAAACCTAGCAAAGCACAATACTTAATTGAATTACTTAATTGGTGACTTCTTTCATGTTACGCAGCACATCCCACACTATATTTTTTGCCTGCCCACTACCATCCACAGCAAAGGTAAAATCACCCATTCATGGGCCTTCTACACTGCGTTATGCAACAGTAATAGTAGCAAAAGAATGCCACGTTGTTCCATGACTTCATTATGTTGCATGTTTTATTCAGCAAGTGGCATAACTAATGGTTATTGTATATTTTTAATCCAAATTTGAATGATTGTGAATCCCATCAAAAAGGAAGTAAAAATCACAGTGCTGATATTGCTGTCAGTTCATCCACTGCAAATGGTAGGTGAACTTTATTACAACATATTGTGTATGTATACTGCACATGTCGTAGTATTCGACCATCCGTGTATTCCAACCATGTGAATATTTGCCTGCTTTGCAAAGTACAGGTATACATTTTGTATACTACAAAGTAAGAGTAGTATGGACGCAAGCTATTCCAAAGCTTAGCCATTGCTTTACCTTGCAAAAACAGGATTAATCCTCATACCAATGTAGCTAAGGCGACATGTGAGCTTGAGGCACGGATTCCTTACATTTTTATTCTGGTAACAGGCAGGGGAAAACTACGTTTACTATACATCCCATGACCTCCATAAGCTCTAAGACATCATGTGAAAGTCCTTTGGACTTGTAACAGCAGCGGCTAAGACCCAAAACCCTATTCATTCACATTACACAAGTACTCTCTCATAAATACTTTTGTATCAGTGGAAACCACACATGCATATTTACATCCATAAATGAGAGGAGTGAATGACTCTCTATGTGCTCTGCTACAGATTTTAGAGCTTACTTTGAAAGCTTAGAATAGATCAATTTTTGGCACATCAATATGCGTTTGCATAAAATATCACAAATCACTAAAGCATTTTGCCCTCTGTCAATGTAGAGTGAAACATGCCAGAAATGCTTTTTAACACATTAATGCTATAAATCAATGCTTCTCCCTGTAACTCACAAGAAGCCCTTGAATGTGTAGTGTTTCTGCTGGAGGTGAAGTTGCACTAGTGTGCCACTGATATGCCGCTGTTAATTAACTGGTCTGTATTTCAAGGGTGTGTGGGTAAGAAGAAATTGGTTTGAAATGAGACCTACCCCTGCACAAGGGCTCCAAACACTCAGTGTCCGTGAAAACTGATCCAACCTTCTGGAATGTAATTTAACCCCCTGACTCAAGAGGAGCTAATGATGGGGGTTTATGCTGTGGCACACGTCTGTCATTGAACACGAGTGAATCTTTGGTCACATTAATACTTGTGACACATACTCAATTAAAGACCTGACAATATTTCTGAATTGCTGAGAGGCAGTCAAGCAGAGATTTCTTTCTCTATGACAGAGAGACAGTAAGACAGACTGGATGGATGGATCTTTCTTTTTGTATGATAGATATATAAGACAGACCAGACAGACAGAAAGATAGATAGATCTTTCTTTCTGTACGATCGATAGATATAATTGATTGATTGATTACTGTAGTAAATTGCTACATTATAATGTGATATCAAGAATAATTAAAATGTATTGGATTAGATGGGATAAATGTTGCAAAACTCCTCTTCCGCTCTGAGTTAGACAGTAGATTTCTTAGCCAGAGAGCAGCTGGGGTTTCTGGATAATGTCCCTTAATCTTAAGAGTGT
This sequence comes from Siphateles boraxobius, assembly GCF_051911475.1. Classification (NCBI taxonomy): domain Eukaryota; kingdom Metazoa; phylum Chordata; class Actinopteri; order Cypriniformes; family Leuciscidae; genus Siphateles; species Siphateles boraxobius. The sequence goes on along the minus strand of NW_027508866.1, from coordinate 21,399,258 downwards.
GTTGATTGGATGATGGGACGAGTCCAACAAAGAGAAGCATTCATTGGGAGAGGAAGCTTTCGAGCAGCGGCAGAAATGTACTCAAGCACTTCAGTTTGACCAGCGCCTCTCTGAACCCTGGCACCGACCCAGAGACTCAGGACACTTACAGACGCCACTGCTTCTGCAATAATGTAACAACTCGTATATCCATAATCTAGTATACTGATAGAGAGTCTGTGATTTTTCACAAAACAGCTACTTTCTATCAACAATCAGTCAAGACTGGGTGTGTTTATCTACAGTACCAATTCTAAGAAGAGAGCTGTTCTGTCTTTATGTTTGCCAGCTCACAGTAAATTATGCAATAACCTGTTTAGTGAACAATTACACACCCTCATATGTATTTAGATATAAATTACATGGACAAAGCCCTTAAGATAATATTTGTAGTTTTTTTTCAGTCCTAGTAAGCTATTTGGTTAGGTGCATTCTAGAGATACACTGGAGTTTGGACCTTGTGAAAAGCATAGTGGAAAGCTTTCAGCAGAATCATCTTTTAAGCTATTTATAGGAATCGTCTAGATGACATTGGTTAGTCAATAACTGAGGGTGGCCATTGTAATTGTTGGCTTTCTGTCAATGATCTGAAGTGTTTATTCATGGGGACAAACATAACTGCCTTGACACCACAATAAGTAAGCCTATCATTCACTGTTAATGGAGAAGATAAATATGTAGGAGAAAATGTTGTACAACTGAAACACTACACACCTACTAGCTGACATTGGTTGAAGGAGGATTCAAGCCATTTCTGGAGACCAAATTTCACAGAAACTAAGGGCGGGACTCTTTTGAGCTTGTAAGCAGACATCAATAACACCCTACTACCTGGATAGCAATGGCCTACCATTCCAAACACCTTAACAACTGCATAGTCAAACAATTATTCAGAACAAATTGTCTGCATAGCTTATCTGGCAACCACCTAAACCACCCTACTAATATGGTAACAACTATGTGTCGACCGATAATCCGCCTGGCCCATTTTCAAAACTGGGAGCACTCTGCAAAGGGCATCAGTCGGCCAGGACCTCAGACCAGCTCTTTGTCTTTTATGGTGGAAAGCTGAAGGGAAAGGCTCTCTCCAAGCAATTGTTGTCTCACTGGATAGTGGACGCCATTGCTTTGGCATACCAGCAGCAAGGTCGACCGTGCCCCCTTGGTGTGACTGCTCACTCCACTCGGAGTGTCTCTTCCTCTTGGGCTCTAGCGCATGGCGCCTCGCTAACAGAGATCTGCAGAGCTGCAGGCTGGACGACACCCAACACATTCGCTAGATTCTACAATCTCTGAGTGGAGCCTGTGTCCTCTCGTGTACTCGCGTCAACCAGCCAGTACTAGGACCCGCTCAGGTGTCTTCACTTGCTCGCCATTCCACTCCACGGACTGAATACGTGCGATATTTCCTCAGGTGAGCTTCCCCGACAAGCCCTGAGTTCCTCCAGCACTGCTGACGTTGATGCCAGTGTCTATTGCCTGCGCGTTGGCGACCCCCACATGTGTATTTCCACTGTAAGCCTCTCTGAGCATGTGTCTTTCCCTTGGCAAGCCATCTTGCCACCCCTGGGGTTGAAATATTCCACCCTGCGGGCTGGACACCCCAGTATTCTCCATATGCATCCCCCTCTGGGTTACAGGTCCTTCTCAAAAAATTTGCATATTGTGATAAAGTTCATTATTTTCCATAATGTAATGGTAAAAAATAAACTTTCATATATTTTAGATTCATTGCACACCAACTGAAATATTTCAGGTCTTTTATTGTTTTAATACTGATGATTTTGGCATACAGCTCATGAAAACCCAAAATTCCTATCTCAAAAAATTAGCATATCATGAAAAGGGTCTCTAAACGAGCTATTAACCTAATAATCTGAATCAACTAATTAACTCTAAACACCTGTAAAAGATTCTTGAGGCTTTTAAAAACTCGCAGCCTGTTTCATTACTCAAAACCGCAATCATGGGTAAGACTGCCGACCTGACTGCTGTCCAGAAGGCCATCATAGACACCCTCAAGCAAGAGGGTAAGACACAGAAAGAAATTTCTGAACAAATAGGCTGTTCCCAGAGTGCTGTATCAAGGCACCTCAGTGGGAAGTCTGTGGGAAGGAAAAAGTGTGGCAAAAAACGCTGCACAACAAGAAGAGGTGACCGGACCCTGAGGAAGATTGTGGAGAAGGACCGATTCCAGACCTTGGGGGACCTGCGGAAGCAGTGGACTGAGTCTGGAGTAGAAACATCCAGAGCCACCGTGCACAGGCGTGTGCAGGAAATGGGCTACAGGTGCCGCATTCCCCAGGTCAAGCCACTTTTGAACCAGAAACAGCGGCAGAAGCGCCTGACCTGGGCTACAGAGAAGCAGCACTGGACTGTTGCTCAGTGGTCCAAAGTACTTTTTTCGGATGAAAGCAAATTTTGCATGTCATTCGGAAATCAAGGTGCCAGAGTCTGGAAGAAGACTGGGGAGAAGGAAATGCCAAAATGCCTGAAGTCCAGTGTCAAGTACCCACAGTCATTGATGGTCTGGGGTGCCATGTCAGCTGCTGGTGTTGGTCCACTGTGTTTTATCAAGGGCAGGGTCAATGCAGCTAGCTATCAGGAGATTTTGGAGCACTTCATACTTCCATCTGCTGAAAAGCTTAATGGAGATGAAGATTTAGTTTTTCAGCACGACCTGGCACCTGCTCACAGTGCCAAAACCACTGGTAAATGGTTTACTGACCATGGTATTACTGTGCTCAACTGGCCTACCAACTCTCCTGACCTGAACCCCATAGAGAATCTGTGGGATATTGTGAAGAGAAAGTTGAGAGACGCAAGACCCAACACTCTGGATGAGCTTAAGGGCGCTATCGAAGCATCCTGGGCCTCCATAACACCTCAGCAGTGCCACAGGCTGATTGCCTCCATGCCACGCCGCATTGAAGCAGTCATTTCTGCAAAAGGATTCCCGACCAAGTATTGAGTGCATTACTGAACACAATTATTTGAAGGTTGACTTTTTTTGTATTAAAAACACTTATTTTATTGGTCGGATGACATATGCTAATTTTCCAAGATGTCGGTGTCTTTGTTTCCCCAGTAGTTTCAATTTTGATATTTTTAGGTCAAACCGTTCTTGTCTGTCAGTCATATAATGCAGGTCTATGGTCACCACTAGAGATGCGCGGATGGGCTATTATTTCATCCGCAACCGAATCACAAAACTCATCATCCGTCCTCCATCCATCCGCATCAACGTTTTTGACCAATTTTCAAAACCGCACCCGCCCGCCATCCGCTGATTGGGCGATACAAGGCGCTGCTGATGACAGCCGCGAGACTAGAAACCGCCCGAATTTAATTAAAATATTTTTTTCCGCCACATTATCCGCCCCCTCCGCGGTTAATCCGCAGCTATAACCGCCAACCGCGCATCTCTAGCGTGTACGTCACTTATTGAGCCTTCTCTCTTGAAGTTATGGTTGATCGCTCTTCGGCTGGATATTATCAACACACCCATAAACTTACTAAAGTTGAGGAGGGTCTTCAGGGATCATTTTTGTAAAATCATCAGGGGAAAAATGATCGCTGCAGAGCCTCCTAAACTTTTGGCCCCTTCAAGAGAAAAGGCTCATAAATTGGGAATTTGTGAAAACTCCCGGATGAGTTCGTGCGAGCATATGTAATTGTTTTCTTTTACGACGGTTTAAAACAGATCACTTGGACGTGGCTGTGGTTACAAGAGGTAAAAACGATATAAATACTGTTCGTTTTCTCACACAAACCGCTCGTTTCGTGTCTTAGGCCATCAATGTGAACTTACATTTACGAGTCATTAAATCATGTTTAATTTGGACTTCTCTGTGCCTGCTCTTTGAGGTGGTGACCATAGACCTGCATAATATAACTGACTGACAAGAACGGTTTGACCTAAAAATATAAAAATTTAAACTACTGCAGAAACAAAGACATCTACATCTTGGATGCTCTTGAGGTAAGCTAAAACATACCAAAAATGAATTTCAAAGTGAACTATCCCTTTAAGCCCCCCTGAGTTCAGTCTTGGCTCCTCAGCGAAGAAAAATATCTGCATGTTGCCGGCGTCCTCCTTTTATACCCACGAGGTGGGGTGGAGTTGCATCATGCAAATTCCGCAGACCCATGGGATTTCTTTGCCATTGGCTCATTTTGTATACTTGAAGTTGATAGGCTTTCTAAGTGAAACCCCATTCGTCATCACGATGGAACGTCTCTGTTCCCTTCTCAGGGAACGAGGGTTACATATGTAACCGAGATGTTTCCACACGTACCAGATGTGGACTGGATCTGGGCCGACACTATGTTGCTGTCTGGGTTGCTTATTAGTTCACCATTTACTGTAGAACAGTGGTTCACATGTGTTAATGAGCTGAATCAGGTGTGTTTGATTAGGGAGACAAAGAAAACGTGCAGTGTTGCTCCAGGACAGGTTTGAGAACCACTGCTGTAGAACTTCCAGGCCAATAGTTTTACTAAAAATAAATCATAAACAACTCATTCTCTCTAGAGTCTAGACCACCCAGTATTTTATTGGACTCATTTGTGAATTGTATGTGCTTGCTTGGGGCTTTATTAGTGTTCATATTACTATTCATATTTACATTTGGTTGGGAGTTTTTTCCAAAACCCCTAGTGCAAGTTATTACACTTCAGTGTAAAATAATAAACACTAATCAACTCTCTAGAAACCTTCATTTCTATATAAATCTTTACAGCTGTAGTACAATGCCATATATAATGAACCTATATGCATAATTTGAACTGAGAAAACTCTCTACGGACAATCTTTAAATGAGCCTTACATATTAAAATTGTGTTAGCAATGCCTACAGGGAATAGCATTGAGCTCAACACTGAGTTTTCAGCAAGATGGCATTTTCTTCTTGTGGCGCCAGATCTCCATCCATGCCCTGTTCCCCTAATAATGGGCTTATATCCAACAGAGAGCTGAGATAAGCACTGACAGTCCTCCTGCAGGCAAGAACACACACCAGATAATACAGCAGATAACACAAAGAGACACAACAGTAGGACATGAACTACATAAACACAGCTCTGGCCTCAGGATGAGGGAATATTTGTGCTTTGGGGTCAGTAAAACACACTGACACAGGACTGGGAGACCAGATGGTTGGAAATGATAGAGTTAGTAGTGCTGAGCGAGAGTAGTGCACATAATCTGGAGTGAATCACACAGCTCAGCAAACACAGAGCACTGATCCGCAGCCCACTGTCATGCCTGCTGTAATGCCATTATTTACAAAGATACGCACTGAATCTACTGGTCTGAACAGCTGACTGAAATCAAAAAGTGATGGGATCAACAGGACATGATGTAATTGAAAATACCAACCAAATTCCAAGAATGATCTACTAAAACACATCAATGTACATTCGAAACCTGTTGAACCTTTCTTAGATGGTATACATATCTGGGCAAACTATGGCACATATGGCTCAGTTCGGCAAAGATCACATGGGCTGTCTCTGGCCCACACACATCAAGCCGGTTTTAGTGTGAGTTGTGGCTTGGTGTGTGTGGCCCATGTGACCGCTGCCAGAACTGAACCATATGTGCCATAGTTTGCCCAGATGAGGCCCGGATGCCAGCCACAGTCAGGTTGTGTCATCCATGCGGTATGTGGGCCGAAGAGTGTGGGAGATGTGGGCCACAACTGGGCCAGATGTCATTTGCTATCTTGATTTCCCCTGTTGAACACAAAATAAGACATTTTGAAGAACTGTTTTGTTCATGCAATGAAAGACAGTAGGATGTAAAACACTGACTTTGTGTATTCTCAAAAAACATAACACATTCTCCCTGTAATAACACAACAAATCCCTTATGAAAATTACCCATGGTTTTACTACAAATAAAACAGAAAATAATAATGCTGACCAGATCATACCTTCTGACAGAAATGTCATGAGATTTTGATTCATACTCTACTGTTCAAATGCTTTCCTCCCCATTGTGGTGGTGTTTCCATATTTACGATTCTTTGCTGCTTTAGCCACTGCTTTAAATGCACTGGATCCTTCATTGGAAGCCAAAAGCTGAACGTTTACTCTTTGAATTCTTGCACCGGGGAACAATACAAGTCGACACCATTATGATTGAAAGTTCGCTTAGAAGTGTTTCCTACTAAAGCAAGGCGATATTGGACTCTGGTAAGAGTATCCATAGCAGACAAGTGGGAGGGGCCTTGGATGGCAATATGCCCAGGCAGACAAGTTTTATTGAAAACACATTTTTGCCAAAATGAAGTACCCCTTCTGGTGTCACCGTTACTGTGTATGAGGGAGAAGAACCAAGTCCAAGCCTATGTCCACCCTTGATGTACCAAATACAGCTTTAATGAACACTACTTTTTGTTAACGGTTTTTCATTGTGACCCTGGATCACATGGGTCAAATTTTTTTTTAAATTGATATTTATACATAATCTGGAAGCTGAACAAATAAGCTTTCAATTGATGTATTGTTTGTTAGGATAGGGTAATATTTGGTCGAGATACAACTATTTGAAAATCTGGAATCTGAGGGTGCAAGAAAATCGAAACATTGAGAAAAGTGCCTTTAAAGTTGTCCATTTATGTTCAAGATTGTGCTGCATTCACTCACAAAAAAAAAATGTTTTATAGATTTACGGCTGGAAATTTCAGAATATCTTCATGGAACATGATCTTTACTTAATATCCTAATGATTTTTGGCAGAAAAGAAAAATCGATAATTTTGACCCATACAATGTATTGTTGGCTATTGTCACAAATATAGGCCTACCCGTGCGACATGTGACTGGTTTTGTGATCCAGGGTCACATATGTGTTACAAGTAATAATTAAGAAAACACCATTTTAACTAGGGGTGGGAATCTCTAGGCACCTCACGATTCGATTCGATTACGATTCAGAGGCCTGCGATTCGATTCAAAAGCGATTATCGATTATCTGAATCTTTTGTGTGTGTGTGTGTGTGTGTGTGTGTGAATATAAATACTTTGCTTTAAAAGTACAAAGTAATGACCCACAAAGAATTAACGTACAATATATTTTATTAACATTGCAAAGAACCAACAGGAAAATAAATGTGTGCCTGAACTAGCAGCATACTTGTAGTAAATTAATAATATAACAACAACAGGTGTTCTGACGATTCATGCTACCCATCGAGATGTGCTACTTACTGGTGCATGTGCAGACTCATTTTTCTTCTGCTTACCACGCCCATAAATCTATGCATCCTTGCTGTGGATACTTGTAGGAAACTTTGACAGATCAAAGATGAATATTTGATGATAATTTTTACTTTTCACACCGTTTTAAAAATAAAAACAGTACATTATACTGTACTCTTAACTTCGAATTTTATTATAATTTTATTTCATATAATAATATCATTTTTACTTGTTATATCAAATGTGATAATTGCTAGTTCATTTAAAATATCCAAATATGCTCCCCATACACTTACCCTGATTAAAATGAAATAACGATGTTATAATATTGTGAGATTTACACCATTATGGAAACAATAGAGAATGAATCAACATTATCTATGATCGATTTGCGTTTGGGTAGCATTTTTCGACAAGGCAGCAGAAATCGTCTGAACACCGGTACAGCCCAGAGCCATTGAGAGAAACGGCTCTGGTACAGCCGAGTGTTTTTCCTCCTCTGGGTGGAAACGTGTCATATGGCTTCTCTAATTTTTGTGTTGCCGAAATATTTTAGTTTTATTCTACAAAGCTTACAACTAGTGTGGCTCTTGTCCAGCTCCTTTCCCCCTTCAACTTCATAGAAGCCAAAATATTTCCACACGTCAGATTTTAACGAGGAGGGTGTTTGGATTTCGCGCTCAGCCATCGCGTCTCTGTTATGTGCGCACGCCACAGACAGACGGTCCGGGCACTGCACTTCCGCGCTTCAGAGTTCCGTCTTTTGCGTTCCGTCTATATTACGTCATTATAAATAGGCTACATATCTAAAAAAAATTTTTTTTTTTTTGAAAATCGATTTTTGACATTTGTGAATCGATTCAGAATCGTCCACGTCTGCATCGCGATCCATCTAAGAATCGATTTTTTCCCCCACCCCTAATTTTAACTACTATGAACAAAGCCAAAGTATCATGAGAGTATCGTTCATCGAAACCAAATCATGACATATTGTTACACCCCTAATGTTTATCATTGCTAAGCTGTTCTGAGTGGGTTTTAGCACATTGCTAGCCGGTTGCTTAATCAACCCTAAAGTCTCTCTGATATTCTGGTCTCGGGTCCCTCCTTCAATCTAACACATGTAACAGTGCAGGACAATTTAAACACTAAACGCCTCATTTTTAAGGTCAGGGGTTTTAGAAAGCACAGCTCAATGTCTATAAAATGACAAGTATTCTTCTAACTTCAAATGATATACCAAGTATTGGGGTCATGCCTAGATCCTGTGAGTGATATTTGCATTTTACAGTTTTAAACATGTGATATGATGTTTAACGCTAGTTACGCATGTAACTGTGGTTCTGTGAATTCTGGATGACCGCCAGAGGCAGTGTAAACATTATGGATTATCGCAGCGCCAGCTAGATAGGTCGAGAGAATATACCAACAAAGTCACGTGGCGTGGCGTATGCTGAGCCCTGGAGGGTAAAGCTACAGTAGCTCAGCACTCTACCTCGGTACGCCTTTCTCGCGCATTCCGAGTGACAGAGAACTCTGGCGGTCATCCAGAATTCACAGAACCACAGTTACATGCGTAACTAGCATTCTGTTTCATTCTTACTGACCGCCAGAGGCAGTGTAAACATTATGGATGACACATACCAACATAGTCATGAGGAATGCCACCCACCTGATGAAATTAAGGCTGCTCCAGAAGAACCGCAGAACTGATGGCATGATGAGCAGCAACGTTGACCTTATAAAACCGGGCAAACGTGCATGGAGAAGCCCAGGTAGCAGCAGTGCAGATATCCACCAGGGAAACTCCTCTAAAAACAGCCCATGAAGATGAAATGGCCCTAGTGGAATGGCAAGTTAGTCTCCAGGGCAGTGGTCTCCCTGCCGCCTTGTAAGCCAGCGTAATGGTCTCCACTATCCAGTTCGACAACCTCTGTTTCGACACTGGAGCACCTTTCTTCACACCACCATTGCAGACAAATAACTGGTCTGACCGTCTAAATTGAACAGTAGAGTTCACATAACACTTCAAGGCCCGAACAGGACACAAGAGTTGGGCACTTGAATCGGACCCTGAAGAAGTCTGAAAGGAGGCCAGTTCAATATGCTGATTTATGAACTGAGGAAGAAGGACCTTAGGAAGAAAAGAAGGATTGGGTCGTAGAACCACCCCGGAGCCATCCGGTAACCAACGCAAGCACAGTTCACTAACAGACAACGCGTGCAACTCACTGACTCGTTTCGCAGTAGCAATAGCTAACAAAAAAGAAGTCTTCAAGGACAACCATTTAATGTCAACATTTTGCAAGGGCTCAAACTGGGGTGAGCACAGGAATGCAAGTACGAGTGACAAATCCCACACAGGAAAATGAGATTTCCGAGCAGGGTTCAGACGGCGTGCGCCCTTCAGAAAACTGCAGACAAGACGGTGAGAGCCAAGAGAAGAGCCACCAACTGGAACATGATATGCAGAAATTGCAGCCACGTATACTTTTAACGTGGAAGCTGCTTTTCCTTCCTCCAGTAAACATTGAAGAAAACTTAAGACACTCGGAATGTCGCATGTTGCAGGATCGAGCCCCCGTTCCTCACACCATGCAGAAAAAAGCTACCAAAGGGAAGCATAAATCTGTCGTGTGGAAGAAGCCCTAGCATTAGAGATGGTGTGAATAACAGCAGGGTCACAATGCTCCAGGGAAGGATTTAACCCAATGGCCAGACCCAAAGCTGCAGACGAGCCGGGTCCGGGTGCCAGACACTGGCCTCCAACTGGGAGAGTAGGTCCTTCCTTGGGGGAAGCTTCCATGGATTGCCTGTCAGAAGTCTCAGCAACAAAGGAAACAACGGTCTGGCTGGCCATCGTGGTGCCACGAGTAACACTCTGTGCTTGCACAGGGAGATCCTGTGCAACGTCTCCCATAACAGAGGGGTAGGTGGAAACGCATAAAGCAGGCAGTTCGGCCATTCGTGAGACAGCGCATCCTGGCCCAGGGGGCTCGACACTTCTGTCCTTGCGAACCATAAGCGACAGTGGGTGGTCATCTCTGAAGCAAAAAGATCCACCTCTGCTCTTCCAAATCGTAGCCAGATCTCCTGCACTACATCTGGATGAAGCCTCCATTCTCCTGGATGTACTTGATCCCTGGAAAGAGCATCTGCTGTCTGGTTGCACACTCCTGGAATATGAGCTGCCCTCAGTGAAGCGAGTCGTGGCTGACACCATGTCAGGATCTCGTGAGTCAACCATAGAGACCTGCGGGATCTCGTGCCGCCCTGGTTGTTCAGATGGAACACTGTTGAGGTATTGTCTGACCGAACAAGAACATGGCGGCCTGCCAGAACCGGCATGAAGTACTTTAGAGCCAAGAACACTGCCCTGAGATCTAGCAGGTTGATATGTTCCGCGGCCTGGATCGGAGTCCAGCGCCCGGAAATACCCCTCCGATTCCACGTTGCCCCCCATCCTGTGAGGGAAGCGTCTGTCGTGACCAACTCCCGACGAGAGGGAACAACATCCAGGGGCACTCCTGCCTTCAGAAACTCTAACTGTCTCCACCGCCTCAACGCACATATGCAACGGTGAGAAATTATAACCAGTTGATGACGATGTCTGGTGGGATCTAGCCGCAAACTGTTGTTCCATAACTGGAGTGGTCTGAGATGGAGTAAACCCAGGGGGATCACAACTGTAGCCGCTGTTAACATCCCTATCAGTCGTAGGACCACCTCGTACTGCAAAGACACACCCGGACGAAAGCGAGCCAAAAGTTGTAGAATGTTTGTCACACGTTCCTGAGACAGGGAGGCAGACATTAGGCAGGAATTCAGGGTCATTCCTATGAACATAGTGGTCTGTGATGGAATCAAACGGCTCTTTTTCTTGTTCACAGAAAACCCCAGCTTCTGCACATGTCTCAAGAGCAGTCTGGAGTCTTGTACTGCCTGCTGCTCTGTGGGGGCACAGAGAAGCCAGTCGTCCAAATAAGGAAGAATACGCATACCTCTCATCCAAAGAGGAGACAGAGCTGCACTCACACACCTTGTGAAGACGCGAGGAGCAAGGGAAAGGCCGAAGGGTAGCACTTTGAACGCGTATACTTGATTCAGGAAACTGAAACGTAGAAACTTTCTGTGATGTACAGCAATTGGGCCGTGAAAGTATGCATCTTTCAGGTCGACACTTACAAACCAATCGTCTGCTGTCACAGACCGGAGAACATCGGCTGTGCGCAACATTCGAAAGGGAAGGACCTTCAGGAACAAATTCAGAAGCCTCAAATCGAGAATTGGGCGGAAACCGCCGTCCTTCTTTGGAACAAGAAAATAAGTTGAATAGAACCCGTCTCTCTGAACGAGGGGATGAACTTTTTCTATGGCTCCCTTCTCTAACAGTGAACAGATTTCCAGAGAGTGAGCCACTGCGCGAACCGCGTCTCTGACAATCGTAGGAACAATTCTTGAAAATCTGGGAGGCCGGCGCCGAAAATGTAGAGTATATCCCCTGCTCAGAGTCGCCAACACCCAGGGGTCTGCTGTGTTGGATCTCCAGTACTCCAGTTGCTCTACAGAAAAACGATCGACCGCCGGCCTGACTGTCTCAGGCTTTACGTGTGCGATTTTTAGTGGTCGCGGGGGGACGCTGACGGGGCCCTCCCGGAAACTGTCGAAGAGGTGGGCGAAAAACTCTTGCATCTTCAGGAACACGAGGTCTTTGAGGGGGCTGTGACTGAGGTGTAGCGTGCCGGCGGAAACGCTGCTCCGATGCAGCATAGTGATGTCGGGTCTGAACCGCTGGCATCCTAAAGGTAGGGTTGCGCTGCACCTGTGTCAGCTGACGAGTGGCTTCAGACAGCTTTACCCGCTTTTCCAACAGTTCCGGAACGTTTGGACCAAAGATATGCCCGGGAACAAAAGGAAGATCTCTCAAGGTTTTCTTGCAGTCCTCCGGCAGTCGTGCTTGGGCAAGCCACACTTGGCGGCGGGCTGCCAGAAGCGTGGCTGTAAGACTACCCAGCTCGCGGGTCACATGGCCTGTTGCCAACAGAGCAGTTTGCAGAAATTGTGAAATAGAGGGATCTGCATTTGCAGGTTCCAGCGTACTGGTGGCAGCAAGAAGTAACTGGCAGATCGTGTTTTCTGCTCGAGTAATGTAGGCAACAGACTCGTATGCCTTTTTTAGCAAGGAATCCGTACGACCGCATTGCGCACTGGGGCATCGCACATTTCCTCAGAGCCTCATCAGGAGAGACTACCAAAGCTGCCACAGGCTGCTCTATTTCCGGAGCACGACCCACCCCGATAGAATCTGCTTCAGCCATAGATGCTAGCGTTCGAGCAATCTTTGAGCGCCGCTTAGGTGGACCAGAACCAGTGAGAGCATTTGAGAATTCAGCCACAAAATCCTTACATGGTGGCATGGCAAAAGAAGTTGCAGCTGTGGTCTGTCTGAAAAACACATTAGTTTGTGCAGATTGGACAGGTGACTCATCAAGTCCTAGATGAGCAGCTGCCATTCGAAGCACAGCCAAAGTGTCATCGGAGGAGGACTGGGCTTGTCCAGACGACTGAACTGACCCCCCACTAGAGCCCTCTGCTGCTGGGTAACCAGTGAAAACAGCCTGAGGTGATGGTTCTGCAGCAACATCCATAGGATCCCCATGATCGTGAAAAAAGGAATCTGAAGCACTTGTAGAAAGCACATCAAACTCTGAACGATGAGAAAAACAAGGGGAATCAAGAGACTCTTCCCCAGCTCCCTGGTTTTGAACATTCTCATCCTTCCGTGTCATCCTCACAGGTGTAGCAGATGTGACCGGCTGAAGTGAGTGAAGCAGGCGTTTCAGCTCTGCCATCTCTGAAGAAAGCACCGACACCGTCATAGAAAGTGAACCTTTCTCAACATGTGAATGTTCATCATCTAGCGATTTGGCCTTCTTAGCTGGGAGGGGAGCACCAGCTGCTGCCGACGCCCTGCGCTTCCGAGTGCGCGAAGGGGCTACATCTAACTGCCCTAGTTTCACTGTAGAATTAGGGTCTAACTCGGCAAGACGGAGCCGTTGTTCCGACATAGGCAAAAGACTGCAGTGCATGCACGGGTCCGTGAGAGCCTCTCGCAGATGTTGAACACCCAAACACGACGGGCAGATGTCATGACCGTCGTCAGGGAGAAGATTATTAGGGCACAGCTTACAAGTCAGTGGAAAACCAGTGGCTATCGAGCTGTGAGCCATAGTTATTCGCTAATAACACCCTCGGATAGTACCGTAAGGTTAAGTTAAGCGGGATGAAAAAATAATAAAAGTAAAATAAAACGATTACCTCGGGTGAACCGACAGGTAATACCAACAAAAATTTTACGAAAAAAGATAAAGTGTCTAAAGTTGCCGGCGGATTGAACCGAGCGACAAAAAATGTTACATGGATACGAGGAAAAACACTCTAAGTAGATAACTTATGTCAACGGGAGACCGTTAACTCATAGCGCGGCAAACACAAGCCACCGGATTGCACCGAGAGGCACAGAGTGTTACCGACGAAGCAATATGAAAAAAACAAAACTCACCAAGTGCCGTTAATTTAAATCCAAATCCTTGAAAATCCAAATCCTTGAAATGGCGTAGACACGCGCTGTCACAGCTTGTGAGGACGAATCTCGCTGCTCATGTAAGCTGCACTTGACAGCGCGTCACTCAACCAATACAACCAATCTCAACTAGGCGAGAAAGCGAAAGAGGTAGAGTGCTGAGCTACTGTAGCTTTACCCTCCAGGGCTCAGCATACGTCACGCCACGTGACTTTGTTGGTATATTCTCTCGACCTATCTAGCTGGCGCTGCGATAATCCATAATCTTTACACTGCCTCTGGCGGTCAGTAAGAATGAAACAAAATCACAGTTTTAAACATGTGATTAAACATGAATGGTGGCACACAAACTCAAAATCACAGTTTTAAACATATGATTAAACATGAATGGTGGCACACAAACTCAAACACACAGGAAGTCAGAAAGAGGGTAAGGAACTAATTTGCATGTGCTTGAAAAGAACTATTGTATTTCCAATGTAGCTAAAGGACCATTCATAAGTTCTAAAAATCGTTGTAAATATAAAACATTAGCTGAGTTTACACCATAACCAGAATGATAACTGCACAGCAAAACAATATCGTTTGAATCAGTTTCAGAACAGGTTTTTCCAGCTGATGAATAATAAAAACATTGGCAGCCAATCAGAATCCATCTTGCTGTAACGAGCTTGAGCATTTAAAGCGTCAGACAACAAAAATGCAGCATGCTTGTAATAAACAGAACAATATCGTCCACTGATGTGGACGCTAATATAGTTATTGTTAAGGTTATCTTTATAGTTGGTGTTTTACAGGCCTTAACCCAGACAGCAACATGGTGTCGGCCCAGATCCGGCCCACATCTGGATTCCCCACGGCCCACACTATGTTGCTGTCTGGGAAAACAACTCTAAAGGTAAAAATGAGGATCACACAGAAGAGATTCAGGTATAAAATGGAGGAAACATGCATTTTTTATATTGCTTGATAAAGCTTTAATTTATCTGTAATGACACAGTTTCCAGCTGTGGATTACGCATTTAGCATCAAGAGTACATTACACAACATCTACAAAATAACACAAAATATTCAAAAACTGAAGTCTGTCCAGCCATACCTTTACACTGCCAGAATTTTGTTTCTAACAAACTCATAGGGAAAAGCAAAAATGTACAACTTGATAAATTAAGCCTCAAGAAGCAGTGTATGTAATGGTTATCAACCAAACTTCATAAATAAACTGTACATACTCTTTAAAAAACAAAAAAAAAAGTTAAAAGCTTTTTCCTTTGCTCTTTTGTCAACTTACAGCACGTAAAATAAAAGCGGTGGATCACAACTAGACTTTTTTTGCACTCTGATTGATGACCGTAGATGGTAGACATGTAGCAGTAGTTTTGCTTGGTCGCTTTGTTCAACCATGAGTCCAGGGCTGTAGTAAAGATTGATCATGAGTGAAATGTAGTAATGTTTTAATCATACCACAGGATGAGACACAAATTGTCGGTTTCAAGAGGCAGCCCAGAAGTCTTGACACACAGCCATATTGTTTCAGATCCTGTAATTCCGACCCAATACAGTTAATGTAGACTGTCACACTTTTTCAGACTGTAGTTGTGAGTAAACAGCTGCTGGTACTCAGGTTGACAAGTGCAGAACACACACACACATTTTCTCATGTCCACATGGCACCATACGGGTCACCAGTCTTCTACAAAACATGTTAATCGAACAAACATTGAGAAAAAAAAAAAGTCCAGTTCCCCACAGAACTTTACGATAATACAATCCTTTCAGAATTGACATATCAAAAAAGGCCATAAAGAGCATTTTACGCAAACAAACTCAGCATTCTCTCACAGCCAGGGAAAAGTCTAAACAGGAAATTTACAGTGCATTGTAGACTTTTCGTAAATGAGGTGAATTTACAAGTTACTTTTTTGACACAATATTTCACATATATAAAATAAGAGCCAGCTGATATGGTTGAAAGTAAAAGAGCAGAAGTTGGATAGTTGCAGAAAAAGACGGATTTCCCCTTCCCTAAATAAATGTTATGGTGGAATTTCAAGTGTTACTGATAGAAAACGAAAAAAAAAAACATGTTAAGTAACATGTTTATGCAAACGTACATTCAATTTTACCAATGCTGCAGATAAACAAATTGGGCCTTATTCAAGAGCAGAATTCATTTTTGTTAATCATAAAACAATTCCTAAGTAAAATTTTTTCCTAAAAGCATTAAGTTGTAGCACTGAATTTAATTCAGGCAAAAATGGTTTTAACTACTAATTCAATTTAATGCGACCAATTACGCAAGAATTGTTTTGCTAAATTATTCAATTCGTGGAATAGTTCATAAAACCTTTCTTGCTCAAATAATTCATAAAACCGCTCATATAAATTGTCACCTTCAAGTGAATAATTTGTTAAACCAATTCCAATTTACGGAAGAATGGTTTTACAAATTATTCAATTTAACGCAACAATTTACACAAGAATGGTTTAACAAATTAATTCCATGTATCAATTCAAGAATGCTTTTTTTCAACAATTTCTCGAAACTTGTTCATGTTTTATGAATGATGCCCATTATTTGTATGAGGAGCAATTCATGTGAAACGGTCAACAAAATCTGAAATGTTTATTATACAACTGGAGAAAGAAATGGGTTTGGAAGCTTGCTTTTGTTTCACAGCCTGAATACAGTATAACAGTTTATAATGTATATGGTTATTGCTAACTGTTAATACTTTAACTGCAATGTTACGAACAAATGGCATTCATTTTGTGGCCTCATGCACAAAACACAAGTTTAAGTATATTTCCATTAGTCAGCCCAAGTGTCCAGTAGAACAAACTCAAATGCATTCAAATTAGAAATAATAAACCAATACCAAAAACTCAAACAATGGAGGGTTTGGCATTGGGCTAAAACAGTGTTAATCACTTCCTAAATGGCAGCTGATGGACAATGAAGACACATGGCTCACGCTAACGTGTTTTCCTGAATCACATATTACGGGTTTATAATAACAAGAAGGGTTGAACTGTCCAGGTAAAGGAGTAGATTATCTGTTAAACAATACTGCCAGTGCTGGCATGGGTATGTCACAATCAGCGCCATGATTCATGAACACACAGCAGCACATGAAGGCGGGCAAGACCGTTAAGAAATGAGGAAAATGCAGAAAGAGCGGTTTAACAGCAAAGTGCTGGCAGTATGAAACACACAAGCAGTTCCTCAAGATACAAGGAAAAAAGGCGGAGAAGAAATGTCAATTGTTTCGTGAATACTGTTTGACTTCTTGAAGATAAGGGTCTTTACGTTGTTGGGGAATTAAAAAAAGCCAAAAGGCACACTGTGTGACTGCAATGTTATGAAATGTCTCAGAGCGTAAATGCAGATGTTTGCCAATCATTTTGCACAATAACTCAAAATAAACAAACAGTGTATATAAACTTGAACTTCTCAAATTCTTAATGACAACAGAATTTGGTTTAATTGGATCGCTGAAATGGCGTTGGATGAAATGTTCGGACTGTTTAGAGGTAAATCTGAGCATTTATATCCAGTCAAACATTTGCAGGAAAATACTGACAGAGCTTCTCAAACAAACAGCGGCACGGGAGGAAAAGTTTTAGAAAACCCTGATTCTGCAACGAGAGCAAATAGTGCAGAGAATGAAGCACGGGAAGATAAAGTCCTTGAAGACAAACCATGGAGTTGGCTTTGAAGAAACCAAAAATTATAACGTTTAAAACGTTTGATCTTCAAATGGCACTAAATTTCAAAAGATATGCAATTAAATCGGCAGATATCATGTTGAAGATAACTTGGGCTCAAACTAGACCTTTATACCTCTTGTTTGAATACTGCAGAGTGGCTGCAAAGACTGTACAAGCGTTGCGTTGTTTCAGGATAGTTCGACAGTATACGAAACTCTGCCACAATTTCCTATGTATAACCTCTACAGAAGATATTGCTCTGTCCAGTAAACATAAAATGGACCTGAGTGGATCCATTTTGAGCATTCAAAAGTCCAAAAATGTATAAAATATGGCAAGAGTGCTGTATGTTTGGAGCAACACTGTGATAAGCAAGTGATCCATTCATGCGCTAGTGCCATTTTAAAAGGCTTCAGTCATTCTCTACCCCACTTTCGTGTCGATATAATGTTTAAAAACCGTACCGTTCATCCAAACACATGATAAAACGGATATGTTGCAATACACAGAGTTGTTCAACCACCACTAAACAAGTTGCAAGGACCTTTGATGAATATAAGTTGAAAGTTGAATATAAATGTGATTTCATCAGGGTTCTGATGCCTGCTGAAGTGCCGCCAGACATCGTTTCCTCGTTTTTTTCTTCCTAACCCCTTCATAACTTTTGGCTCATCTAGAACGAGGTCTCAAATTGTCAAGGGACCTCAGGAAAAGCAAAAAAGCACCAAGGACATAAATAATCTATTCAAGCTTGCTAAAGTCACAGAATAAAAACTATCAGAAGTTGGAATAAAACCCAGAACAAAAAAAAAAAATTCAGTTCATTTGTCCATCTGCGCCCACATCTTCTCGCAGTTCTGTTTCCTTGTTTACACCAGTGCATAGTCCTTGGCACACGGTGCCGTTTAAACATCCAAGATTTCCTCTGCTGTACCTCCGCAACGCAATCGGTAGCGTCCCGCCCTCCAGCTGATGGTGGGGTCCCAAAGAGCGGACAAGAAAATCTGAATGGTCATGGACTCCCTGATGAACCAGGCCACCGCATAGTCCAGCTTAGAGAAGGATGGAGGGCCGCCCTTTTAGGAAAGAGTGTAGAAAGACAATTACAAAAAGGACTGAAAAATGCAGCAATTTAACATAAAATGGCTGTGAGGAACAACTTATGATTTTGTTTGTAAGGGTTGTTAAAAATGAAAACCATGTCTGTTTATAAACTTTCCTAGAAAAGTCGAGAAAAATACAATGAAGAAACAACCAATATTTCCTCAGTAATGTGACATTTCTGATTGGAATGAGGTTAGCTATAGGATTTTTTTTTTTAAATGGCCAGGACTTGATTTTATCCTTTTGTAATTGATTGGAACATCAAAAATGGTTGTTTTATACCAAAATAGAGCCAGAGCTGAAATGCAGATTTGTTGTGCGTTGTTTTTTGCCGAACTTAGTGTTTTACCTGTACTCCTCTGAGCTGGATGTAGTCAGAAATGAACCAGGCGAGACAATGGCACAGGAAAAACACCATGATGTCCCAGCGGAACACATGGTGCGCGGCCCAGCCGATGATAAGGCTCGCCACAAAGCACTCTGAGATGGGCTCGATGATGGTGGCCGGCAGCATGTTGATTCTGAGCTTGGCCCATCTATAAAGAGTGGATAACAATGAAATGTTTATGAGAAGATCAGCAGACTTTATATACACCACAAAATGGGAAATGATAAAATCTAAAGCCATAACAAAACATCATAAAGGATACTGGATAGCATATAACAAAAAAACTATCATCAAAATATTCAAGATATGATCCTAACCAGGGCTTGACATTAGGGATGCTAACCAATGACAGCTTGACCGATGGTTGACCGTATCAACTTTAACTGATCAAAGTTGTTGGTAGTCGGTTAAAAAAAAAAGAAGTGATCTCTAAATTAGGCTGTTATAGACAGTGGACTAAACGCTACTACAGTTAGCCATCTCATTCCAAGATATTTTTGTGTGAAGTGAACAAATCCCTCACACTCAATTTTTCATAACTCGCCTGTTTGTACTTAATAAACCAATAAAAACATTTGGCGCTCACAAGGTTTGCGAAAAGTGAAGGCTACAGGCTAAAACACTCGAGGTTAGAGCCAGGGCAGACGACAGGATGAAGCGTGCAAAGAAAAGTAGTGTGTGGGACCATTTCACCAAAAAGAATGACACAGATGTAAGTTGTGTGATACAGTGCTTAAATACAGTAGGCCTACATCATCTATGATGTATCACCTGAAAACGCGACTTGTTCTGTCCGTTATTAGAAGGCACACAGTGAGTTAGACGTGACTTGGCCGGTTCGTCTTTTACGAATTTTGAAGGTGCCTGTTTTATCCATTGGTTTTATCATGTTGCAGTCTATTAGGCAACATTCCGCATAAGATGGGCTAAGATTTGGAAATACATTACATCCACATCTCAGTGGTAACAGATAAGGTGATGATGATGATCATCATCTTTCTTTATTATTGTTAGCACTACCTCAAACTAAAGCGGCGTCTCTTCGGAGCTGTCATTTTCTTAAATGAGCCGCGGCAATGTTTCAAATGAGCTTCTAACGCTAGACCAACGCCTTTATTTTCAACGCGATCACCTTGTACCCAAACCATTTCGAAACTAAGGAGCCATTTGTCCTCCGATTACATACAAGCTCCTCGGCGCCGCGTTTGCGTGACTCATGTTTCGCGCAGTAGGGGATTTTAAAAAAGTTACGTGAGTGGAAGGGCAGCCCCGGGGCAGTGTGTGTGTGTGTGTGTGTGAGCGGGAGGCAGAGAGAGATGCGAAAGAGTTGCGAAATTGCAGGTGCGGCTCGAAATGGCTGTTATTTAAAATAGCGTGGCATATTTTAAACTAATCGGTTAACCGGTTTCAACCGGCTAATGAGGCTCGGTGGTCGGTCAAGAAAATGTTTAGTTTTCGCTATCCCTACTTGACAAACACTCGCCATTGGATTTCATCAGTGACATGTAACTGCAAAAGCGGTGCTTACCCTGCTACGGAGCAGGCTTTCATAACATAAAAAGCTAACCCCGCTTCTAAATTACAAGTGTGAAACATTCCTTTACCCGGGGTTAAAAGCATTGTTTAGAAAGACGATAACCAGGGTTAAGCGCAGTGTGAAAAACCCTATATATTTTTTAATTGTAAAAAGGCACCTGAAATAAAAAAAAAAAGTGCAAATGTAGTGTTGACAAAACATAGATTTTTCAATACTGAAATATCTGAAATGCTTCCAAAACTAATTTTTACCAGCTGTGCTTTCTCTCTCTCTCTCTCCGACAGTGAGTTACACACAAACCCGCCTCTCCTTACTCACTCGTTTAATTTGCTCAGGATGAATATTGTTGGTGTTACAGGGCTTGAATTTCACTGTGGGATAATTTTACTTGTTCACGCAGATTTTGTGCTTCTACTCAAAGTGTGGCACAAAGCCGCCTCTCAGTACTAAATTGAGTTCTTTTTAGCAGCCTAAACAGTCAAATACACACAAAATAATGTAAAAATGGCAGTCTTGGCGAGTATTCACATAAAGTGTTATGTCTTAAGTGAAAATAAACAGTTGAGAAAGAAAAAGAATGTGTAACATTTCGGGATGTTCACATTGACCGTTTAACCGAAAGTAAAAATTTGGTTTAAAAGTTAAACGTTTTTTTGTGTGTTTTTTTTAAAAGCTTTTTTGTTTTTTGTTTGCTGCATGGTTAAAAAAAATACTATATAGCCTAAATTTGTTAACTCACGGGGCGCGTCGACGCGCAACCACACGTGCCTACAGACATATTTTGCTGAGCAAGCAAAATGAAGCGAGCGAAAAGCAGTACTGTGTGGGACCATTTCGACAGAAAGAGCGACGAAGTTACTTGCAAAATATGCTACGCGGTATTAAAATACAGCAGTAGTACAAGTACAATGCAATATCACTTGCAAAGCAAACATCCACAAGCATCGAGTGATGAAGGCCTCGAAAACTTTACCCTCCATGTTATCAGGGAGAAGATGCGACGCATGGCGATCTGAGGAGATAACGCAGAGAATCTGTTCAATGGTAGCAAAAGACACTTTGCCCATCAGTGTCGTCTGTGGTGAAGGTTTTCAAGAGCTACTGGGCTATATTGAGCCCAATTACGAAATCCCATCAAGATGTACTTTTACCCGTAGAATTGAAACCCGTTAAAAAAAAAAAAAAAAAAGCAACTCGAAAGCACAAAGTTCGTGGCCCTTACGACTGAAGGCAAATTAAAGGCGCTTCCCGAAGCTGGCCACTCTAGCGAGACGTTATCTCTGTATTCCCGGGACATCTGTGTCAACGGAGAGGGTGTTTTCTGCCGCAGGTCTAACTGTCAACAGGCTGCGCTCCAGACTAACCCCACATCATGTAGACATGTTTCTTTTTAAAAATAAAAACTAGACAAGGTGTGGATTGAGGTAGGCATGCTATTTTTATTTAACGAAAAGTCTCCTGGAAAATTGCCGGTTGTTCAAAGCTTCAAACGGATTCATTGTTTTCTTTTTGTCATCTTAATTTGTTAATTATTTAAGTTGAAATTTTTTTTTAGTGTAGGCCTATTTTATGTTTTAAATTTTATTCTGCTTTTTTCTGTTGTCACTGTCAGAAATGCTGCAGGTGTGTGAACATTTGATGTGAATCCAGGTTCTTTTGTTGATCTGTTTTGTTTGCATGTTAAAATAAAATTCACAGACACTTGTCAATTTTATTTTTATTTAATGCCAATTCAATATTATAATCTTAACAGTTAGCGGCTAATACTCGGATAACAATCGGCAGTTGTCGGTCGGAAAAATTAACCGAAATGAGCATCCCTAGTAACATTATAATGGATCTGTGTGTCAGGTCTAAAATTGCCAGCAGCCTAATATATTTGCTGCCAAATTATGAGATAATGTTAAAAAGATCTATATGGCAGTTTTCCCCCCATGGTATCTATGTTAAAATTGTGGGAAGTGAAAATGCAGAATGGCTGGTAACTTTGGAAAACCACTAGTCACAGTGGTTGGTGAGAAAAAAGGAAAACGATGTCAAGCCCTGATCCTAACAATGCTGCGATATAAATAGGCAGGGATCCATCTGCAACTCTATCAGAAAATTGCAAACAACAACAAAAATAACACAGAAAATTGCAAACAACAACAAAAATAACACAGTCTCATCACTACTCTGGAGGTGGTCCCATCAGGAAAACAGATTGGTTTCACTACCGAACATAAAAAGCTGATTGAACAACTGCCGTACCTGATCATGCGAGACTGGAATTGTGCAATGGAGTATGAGCCAGAATTCTGCATGGCTACCTGCGTTGCCATGGAAAATTTCCATCCTCTGCAAGAGAAACACCATTTCAATGAACTAGCAAAAAAAGGGCATTTTTGCTGAGACTGATGGTAAAAAGACAGTATGAGAGATAGTTCTGAACACGCATTGCCGGAATTTATCATTCAAAGTTAAACATTTTGTCATCATTTACATCGTCATCATTTGTAACTGTGATGACATCATTTACATTGTCATCATCGCCCTCATGTTGTTCTACACCCATATGACCTTGAGATGTTTTTTCCACACAATAAAAGCATAGGGAGACCAGACTCTCAAGCTATAAAAGCCCTATTAAAGCACCATAAAATTGTGCATACAATTAATGAAAATGATCAAAACTGAAAACCATTTTTTGAAAACTGAAGACATTATTAAGTAAAAACCTAAATCTTATAACTGAATATGAATGGAAGCAAATTTTGAGTTTCATGATTGACACTCTTGACTAAACGAGCCTTTAGTCACACAAAACTATCATATGGATTCCGAAGATTTGGTATACATTTTATTATGGATTTTTTACCATACATGTATGATGTTTGACAGCCTCGACCCCATTCACTTTCATTGTATGGGAAAGAGCAGCGGGAACATTCTGCTAAACATCTTTTGTGCGTCATGGAAGAAATAAAGTCAATGTTTTGGAACTACAGGAGTTAATTACAGATTTTTAATTTATATATTTCTTTAAAGATAATGTAATTCTTATATATATATATATATATATATATATATATATATATATATATATATATGGCCTGACAGAATGTGATAAGCGATTAGCACTGTACTGATGTTTAAACAGTTTGGCAAACCTGTCTGCGATGGCCTTGGCCATGAAGTAATCTTCAGCGATGTACTGAGCGAACGCAATCAGCCCGCCGGCCTGGTCCAGGACGTCCTTCCTCATGAGACAGGACATCCCTGTGACGCACTTGATCCCGGTTACATTGGCTGAGATGTAGGAACGAGGATGTGACGTTCCAAAATAAACCTGCAGGATTTCACATGGGACAAGTTTAACAGTGCATCAAATCTTTAGAGATTAATTATGTGGAATATAAACTAAGAATCCCATTACGCATGTAAACAAATTGGCCAATTATTCATTTGTAGGGCTGCCAATTTAACCTGTTCAAATATTGACTATATTATTATATAATATTGACTATGAATGTAAGCCTGTTTTTTAAACAATAATTGACAGAGATATTTAGTAAGGAGAATTTTCTTTTGTGCTTTAAAAACAAAAACAAAGCAATAATGAATTTAAATATTGCATTCATTTGGTACAAAGAGCTTTTAAGTCCAGAGGCACAGAGGAGCTCCACCATACGGTGTCCCATTTCAAGTTTGGTGTCTCTACTAGCAACACAGCCACAACTCAGCAGTTTTATTGCAGTGACAGGACAGAACACAGCCCTTCCTCATACACACACACAGATACAATAAGCAATGATGTCGGTTCGCAAGCAGTCTAATAAAACCAAAACAAGACAAAGGTCTTCAACACTGTTCCGACAAAGAATTTGGAAGGTCAGTTGTGACGGCTTCTGACCTGCTCCAATGTGGCGGCAAAGCCTTGTCTGTCTGCCACGTAAGGAAGGCCGTGAACCAGTCCCACCTTCTCCGTCATCTGATTAGCCATATCAGTGAGAGTGTCTGGCTTCACTGTGGAATATTAGTTCATGATCAGCACTGACATCGTCTCAAGGGTGAATCTCTTCAAAACATGTCATGCTCATTTTTCACCCCATTAATCTTTTAAAGTAATAGTAAAGAATTGTATCTTTGTACAATATTCACCCTTAAGGCCAACTTTACAAAAGACAGTTAATGTACTATTCAGTAAAAAACTTTGAAGAGGTTTTGTTTTTTAATAATGACCTTATATTTAAAGCAGTGAGTTTTTAGATCATAAGGTGATCATAAACTTACCTCGAATGCCACTGTCACAGATCCAGACAAGTTCATACCTTGCCCCTTCATAAGCTGGCATGAGGTTATTTATTTTCGGATTGATGCCAACTTTCTTACCTCCTAAAAGAAGATAAAGTGATATAGTATCAATAAAAATGACCTCCATTAGGGCTATAAATGACTGCCTCATAGCATAATTGCCTAAGTCATATTTCAATGTCTTTATGCTAGGCAATTATGCAATGAGGCTAACGAATTTTAAAAACAATGATTGTGGTTATCAATTGAAGTTTGATAAAGTGTCGGTTACAGCTGTGTTCATGGTAGAATGGCATAAATAATAATATTCTAGATACTGTAAGAAATTATAGTCTGCTCCGATCCAACTTCCACTTCAATATAGATATACTGAAGTGTTCCTTCACTTAAAAGAGCTTATTTATCATAGAATTAATTCCTTACAATATGCAAGTAATATGCACAGAGTTACGGTTATCACCTATAGCATGGGGGCGACAGCAGGCAATCAGGAACCATCTTGATTACACCTTAACATTTGACCGTTCTACATTGAAGTGATGTACATTGTGTTTTGAACTTTGGAGTTGTGATGATGTCACCTGTTAAGCATGAAAGTTCTGCCAGTCCTGTTCTCTCTATTGTAAGTTAAATGAATCAGTTGGGCTGATTGGATTATCATCAAGATGTGAATGAGACTGTTATACTGGTTAGATCAGGACTGGGGAAATGGGCTGACTCTTGTACTTCATTTACATGCTGAGGGGGAAGACGAATGGAATACAGTATAAAATGTTTGAGCTGAGATTATTTCGGGGTTCATTCTGACGCCGGTGAACCCAGGGTGCTTCGTGTATCCTGCCACTGCTATGCTGTAATAAACTTCATTTTTGAGATCTTCGACGACCGCATCATTTTTTCTTACAATACAGAAAATTTAAAAATATTTTTTTGGACCACTTAAGTTATGATAGGGTCAACATCCTGATTCCCAGTCCACCTGAATATTATATTATAGGAATAAAAAAAAGGATTATTCTCCAGTTTTGTAACAATCCTTATCCCAGGTCTAGATCACTTCTGCCATAGATATCATAACCCATATCAGTGTTTTAGTATTTATATAGCTTTATTTTTACACTTTCAGTTTTCAATTTAATTTAAGTTTTAGTATTTTAGTTATTATGTGCCTCTATCATTCATACACACACACACACACACACACACACACACACACACACACACACACACACACACACACACACACACACACACACACACACACACACACACACACACACACACACACACACACACACACACACACACACACACACACACACACACACACACACACACACACACACCTATATATGAATGTTTATACTGTCCAACATTTCTATTTTTATATAGGTTTTTCGGCTAATATTTACGATTATTTCAACAAGGTGAAAATGCTTTTTAATAGTGAATAATGGAGTGAATTATGTTCATACTGTTCAAATTGAATTACAATAATATATTCAATTAAAATTATGACTGGAAACCAAATTGAGATCCAATAAGCCAGAATGAAGATGTTCTTTTGTGGGTCGAACACCTGAAGGTCGTTTGGCGGCGAGGCCTCTGAGAGCACTAATGCACCGCACGCTTTACTGCCATCTGATTGGCTGGTTCGGTTAACAACTTGGAGATGTTTAAACCAACACAACCTGGCAGACGTTACATGTTTTGTAACATGGCTTCAGGTTAGTGCAAAGCAGCGGACGCCATCTCCAGGACAGCCCATCTCCCCTGACTAGCTGGAGGCAGCGGGGCGGATAACAGCCCTCCGGAGAGACACCAGCTGTTCCTAATGAGCAAGAATCAATATCCACTCCAAGAGCTGCATTTGCATATACACAGCTGAGTTGTGGCGCACACGCGGGTGGCCTTCGCACCTCTGAAGAGACTCCTCAGAGACCCTGCCTTTTCCCTGCACACGACGAACAAAACTGACAGACAACCCAATCCATGAGGGACGAGATGTACCTCAGCATCAAAGTGCCTGATGTTTCTCGATTACTGGCTTCATTTGACATCATAAGAGATTATTAATCAAAGACTTACCTATAAATAGCCTGGCATCAACATTCGGATATTTGCCCAGAAGCTTTTTACAAACATCGATGGCTGGATCGTCATGGTCTTGGACACAGAGCAGAATCTCATACTGTGGAAAAAAAAGAAAAAGAGAAGGACAATTTTGAGCAACTCAGTCCATTTGTCAAAGAGAACATTTTATCACATTAATGTTATTATGGCACAATAAGACCCTCAGACGCTGAGGTAAATTGAAACGCACAGTTCAGACACGCTGGTGGTTTTTAAGGCGCTATTAAATTCCCTACAATACAGCACAAGCACTATATTGGTTTATAATGGTGTAAAAGATAAAAAAAATACAGCCAAATACTTCCGTCTGTCACTACAGTTGAAAAACATTATTATATTATTTCAAAAAGAGGTTAGCCAATCATAACAGACGTCATTTACAATACCGTTCATAATTTTGGGGCCGATAACATTTAAATGTTTTTGAAAAGAAGTCTCTTCGGCTCACCAAGGCTGCATTTATTTGATCAAAAAAAAAACAGTAAAAACAATAAAATTGTAAAATATTATTACAATTTAAAAGAACCATTTTCTATTTTAATATATGTTAAAAGGTAATTTATTCCTGTGATCAAAGCTGAATTTTCAGCATCATTACTCCAGTGTCACATGATCCTTCAGAAATTCTAATTTCATGATTTAATGCTCAAGAAACACTTATTATTATTATCTTCAATGTTGAAAACAGTTGTGCTGCTTCATATTTTGTGGAAACGGTGGTACATTTTGGCAGGATTTATTGACGAATAGAAAAGTTAAAAAGAACAGCAAATAATAATTATTATCATCAGAGTGACTATTTTCACCTAGATTGAATTAGCACTGGCCACAAATAGCAGATTGACAGATGTTTTTTCTTTTTCTTTCAGAAAAATCATGCATGAAGATTTATCAAGAGCCCTGTTGTGATTTCGGGTTAACTAGTTTCAGCTTTCTGATTAACTTCTTTGTGAATTAATACACTAACAGTTTAATTTTAACAGCATTTAACTGACACTAAATGCATGATACTGAATAGGTAACGTTTCAAGCCATTTTGGTGATGATTATTTGGCTAAATACAGTTTTTGTTTTGAATGTCAGAGACATTTTTCTACATGGCGTGCATTTAGTTTGGTCAAAAACAGAATTGAAGCAAAATAAAATAAAACAATTAATATTGTGACATTTCCCAGATGTTATAGATGTTTCTAATTTCATAAGCAATTACTTGATTGCACCTTTTGTATGAGGAATATGCTTTTAGTATCTAAATGAATCCATTCTGATATTTATTTTGGGGCATAAAATCAAAAATGTCAGGGTGATACAAACACCCTGATATTATAAAAACAAAAAGGGACTCATTAAAACCATTATTTTCTTGAAAAGAAAACCTTAAATGGTTCTGCATACTTGTTTATAAATTTTAATATATATAAAAAGTTTTTAAAAACTTTTGTCCACCAAATCAAAGTCATATGGTGCATGTAGTGATTGTCTGTCGATAAGTCGACAAGTCTCTAAAATATATGATAAATTGACTTTGATATGACAGTTAGTTAAGTCATAAAAACGAGTTTACACTCATATGCATACGACAAGCAGCATAAAAATTATGTGTCATTGAATCACTCAGTCAAGAGATTCGTAAAAAAAAAAAAGCCGATTCATCCAGTAATGAAACAAGAGAAGTGTCAATGAGTGAGTCATTGAATTATTCATTTGAACCGATTTTTTTAAATAATTCATTCAGGTCCATTAAACATTTTAAATAGATCGCAGCAACTAACATTTTGTCAGAACCTCTAGTGAAGCTTTTTTGTTTAGTTGTCTGCTCAGAATCACTGGAGAATGGAGAAAAAAAATCGTGATTCTCAATTTATCCAGAATCGTGCAGCTCTACGGCACAGCTTACCCCTCTCTCCCCACGCTCACCAATTACACCGTAATGTAAAAAGAACAGAATAATGATACACCCAAAATAGCAATAAACACAGGTGCAAAACAATAATGAAAAAGAAGAAGTGTAAAGGAGTTGAATCTGTCCCCTACAAAGCTCATAAATTTCAAAGGAGCGACGAGTCTGTTCTGAAACCGACACTCGATTTTCTATTGATCTTGCTCTCTGCATCTGAGCGGACAACACTAAACTTCCAGTACTCTACTGAATGTACCAGTAAAGAGAGCGTGGCAGGCCACATAACAAAGGCTTTCAGGAAAGGCTGTTTGAACCTTGGAGTCGCACCAGGGCCAAAGTGAGAAAGAGCAGACCTGCGCTCTGACAAGAGACACCAGTCCCCCTCACAACCCTCCACAGCGACCCTGTTGCCATGGCTACGGCGCCTGACACAGAGCAGAAAGACAAAGGGACTTTTCTGTGCGTCCAGAGAAACGGATATACGACAGTAACCCCCGAGCGCTGAGCTGAAAGAGTGGGAGGCTTTTATTCAATCATTTATAGACCCATCTGGGAGCAGCCCCTCCAACTTAGACGCAGTGCAAGGAAATCTGATGAACTGTGCCGGGATCAGCTGATCCAGTCTGTTCTGGCTGAATGAGGGAGCTTGTCAGACTAAA
Source organism: Siphateles boraxobius (assembly GCF_051911475.1). Lineage (NCBI taxonomy): Eukaryota > Metazoa > Chordata > Actinopteri > Cypriniformes > Leuciscidae > Siphateles > Siphateles boraxobius. The sequence goes on along the minus strand of NW_027508866.1, from coordinate 21,369,706 downwards.
CAACAGGTTGTGAAACAATGTAACGGATGACGCCAAGAAGAATACTAGCATCAGAGAGATGGAAAACAAGGGGAAATCCAAGCGTGTGATACATGTGTCATCCTCTTAGATCTAATCACATTTGTGTCGAAAGCATCTAAATCTAAGGGCTTGTGTTTAGGAATGTTACATTATCATATAAAGTATATAAACACTATTAAAGGGTTAGTTCACCCAAAAATGAAATTTCTGTCATTAATTAACTGGCCCTCATGGCGTACCAAACCTCTAAGTCTTTCGTTCATCTTCGGAACACGAATGAAGAACTTTTTGATGAAATCTGAGACATTTCGTTCCCTCTATTGACTGAAAGGTTGTAAAGACATAATTAAAGTAATCCATGTGACTGGATTGTCAATGGAAGGACAGAGAGCTATCAGATTTCTTTAAAAATATCTTCCTTTGTGTTCTGAAAATGAACGAAAGTCTTACGGGTTTGGTACGACATGAGGGCGAGTAATTAATGACAGAAATTTGATTTTTGTGTGAACTAACCCTTTAAATATCTTACAAATGCAATTCATACGATTAATGACTTGACATCTTTTGTGTGATGAACATGTTTTTAATTTCTGAATTAATCCATTTAGATTTTTTTTTTGGAGCAACAATGTCAGGGTGATAGGATGATGGGATTTTTAATGCACAAGTTAAATCAGGTTATCTTAGTGGAAACAAAACAATAAAGAAAAGAAGAACTGTAGAACTGTACCTCTGTATGCCCATGTTTAGGCAAGACAGAATGATGGCGGTGCTTGACGTACAGTAGAAGATAAGAACGAGTGCATGCTGAAAAAATGTGAGAAAAAACTGCTTGCATATCTGACATGTTCAGAGACAGATACAATCTGAACCACAATTCACAACATGTGCCTTGAAAATCGAAATGCTAAAAACTGTGTCCTGAATATTACTCTTTAATGTCTTTAAAGCTCACTGTAGAATCACAAATCTTGCAAGGCTCGTAAACACAAAAGATGATCATCCACGATCCACATGGTCACCTATGGCCATTTTGCTGACCTCCACTGTCTGTTATAATCAGCCTTTCTCCCTTTAAAAGCCCAGAGCTGATGTCCCTCCTGGCATTATTCATTTAGAGGTCTACTAGGTGTCTGTTCTTTTGGCAATTAAGTTTCCTGGAATAGTGTTATTTCCTGCTCTCAATTGAAGCTGAATGCAAAACAGGGAGTGGATTGGAAGGGTGGACGACAGGCAACCATTTATACTGTAGGTTAGGTGTGTCCTTCAGCAAAACAGAGACCAAACAAACATAGAACCAGGCAAACCACCATGACACACAGTAATCCTGGCTTCTGTAATGCTATATGAAAGCGCTGCTCAAACCGGCAGATGACAAACCCCACAGCAAACATTGTGTTCTTACTTTCACCGAGTCATATTGAAAAATGCATGTTCCTGAATTCAGAAATGTCTTTAAAGCATGACTGATCGTGAGCAGCTCTATATGAACATTAGCATGGGGATGGATTATGTTTGTTTGCTTAAGAACAAGTACGTATGCAAAAGTAGATGGTATTCATCAGCACACATGAACACACATTGCATGACCAAGTTTCAGAAACAATATGATCAGAGATTAACCGAACAACTGGCGCTTTATGGACAAATTAGCAGATAAACATGATACACCGACTCTTTAAAGAAAGTTGCACATTTACCATTGTTTGTTACTTAGTTGTAGGTTTGAGTCCATTAAGTGAACGCTCTGAAGAGAGAGAGATTTTAAATTTGATCCATTTTAACAGCTCTTAACAGCTGAACATCTGGCCCTCATGACATCCAGATCCAGATCTCATTCCATTGGGTTGTGTGCGTCATTTACTACATTCCTGGGAGCCTGAGCTGATCGGCACATTTACTAATAATACTCAACTGATTTTTCTCAAAATTTCACAGACTCATTCAGAAATTGATTTTGACTGACCCGAAGATGCAATTTGTAGACTCCTGCAGTACCTGGTGAAAAACTGGCTAAACTCAGCTGGATTTAAACATGGTAAAAATGTCTAACTCAACTGAAAGTAATAGACTTAAACTGGTAGCTGAAAGCATAATAAATCATAATCAAAAACTACTGTTTTGGCACTCTTTAGATGTGGTGACAGATTGCTGTTGCAAATATACCAGATTCAAGAGAAGTGCACGTGAAAGGATCATCTCTTCCGCTTTACTACTTAAGGCATGAAATAAACATGAATTAACATGACTTGCAGAAATCTAAAAATAACCATAGCGACTTGCATACGTTTCAGAAAACCATTACAGAAGTTTATATATATACATATATATTGTCTATACATTGCTTGCCATGCGTTGAAAATGCGAATAGTAGTCAAATCCACTAAATCATCACAAAAATAAGGCATGGACTACTTTGTAGCTGCATTTCTTCAACTTGTTTTTTGTTTGAATACATTTAATATAAATTATATTAACAAGTTATTTTTTCATATGTACACTGGTCATAACATATCGTTCAGTGGTGTATGAGATGAAGGAGGTGCCGGATCCGAATCAGCACAAATTAAGCCCTGCATGGGAATAGCAAAATTGCAGTTAATTATTATCAATAATTATCTTTTCATACCTTACATGCCAAATGATTAAATGAGAAAGATTGAACAAATTTTCCAACAAAACATTTTTTTGAATTTTATATGAAATGTTTCTAAACATTGCCTGGTACATGATGGGATTTTTAATGCACAAGTTAAATCAGGTTATCTTAGTGGAAACAAAACAATAAAGAAAAGTAATGAACTGTACCTCTGTATGCCCATGTTTAGGCAAGACAGAATGATGGCGGTGCTTGACGTACAGTAGAAGATAAGAACGAGTGCATGCTGAAAAAATGTGAGAAAAAACTGCTTGCACATATCTGACATGTTCAGAGACAGATACAATCTGAACCACAATTCACAACATGTGCCTTGAAATGCGGAACAACTAGTTCATGCGTTCATGACATCAAGGCTAGATTATTGTAATGCTCTACTGGGTGGTTGCCCTGCACGCTTAATAAACAAACTACAGCTAGTCCAAAACGCAGCCGCTAGAGTTCTTACCAGAACCAGGAAGTACGACCATATTAGCCCGGTTCTGTCAACACTGCATTGGCTCCCTATTAAACATCGTATAAATTTTAAAATATTGCTGATTACTTACAAAGCACTAAATGGTTCAGCTCCGCAGTACTTGAGCGAGCTCTTAACGCATTATAGTCCTTCACGTCTATGCGATCTCAAAACTCCGGCCAGTTGATAATACCTAGAATATCTAAATCGACTGCTGGCGGTAGATCCTTTTCCTATTTAGCACCAAAACTTTGGAACAATCTTCCTAACATTGTCCGGGAAGCAGACATAGTCTGTCAGTTCAAAGCTAGACTAAAAACACATCTCTTTGACCTAACATTTCCTTAACACTCTATAGACTTCTATAATTTAATATTAGGCTGCTTAGATTAGGTCAGCCGGAACTGGGAACACTTCCCTCAAATCCTGATGTACTCGTTACATCATAAGAAGAATGGCATCTACGCTAATTTTAGTGTCTTTGTTTATCCCGAGGTTTTCCCGCAGCCTGCCGGATCCAGGCCGTTTCCAGATCTGACGAAGGACTTTCGCCTGGACCCGATGACAATGCAGTGCTGAAGTGCCAACTAGCCTCTCCCTATGGAGGATCCCTATACCACTCTACAGATAAAGCGTTGTGGAATTTTTCGGTTCGCGTACCTACCCAAAGTGATAAGATAAAATAAAAATTCTGCATCAAAATTTATAGACAAGTAGTTTGTTTAGGCATGGTTTGTAAGGAATTATAAACCTGCGCACATATATTCAAACGCACATAACTATAGAATCAATTCTTAATGCGCATGTGAACGCCATCAGCGTCTATCACAGGTTCACGTTTAAAGTCTGTTTAGAGAGAACGGTGTCGTCTTAGCGGCCCCTAATTTAATAACAAACTATCATTTAGATGGAAGTGAATCAATCAAAACTAACTTTAGCTGGAAAAAACATTTTTCAAGAGCCACTATAAAACCAAACAAATCTCTGTTACCTTAAATTATATCTTTATCTCTGTAAAGCTGCTTTGAAACAATCTTTTAACAATTGTTAAAAGCGCTATATAAATGAGGATGACTTGACTTGAAAATTGAAATGCTAAAAACTGTGTCCTGAATATTACATTTGAATGGCTTTAAAGCTCACTGTAGAATCACAAATCTTGCAAGGCTCGTAAACACAAAAGATGATCATCCACGATCCACAGAAGAGAAAAAAAGTTTTAAAAAAAGAAAATGTAAACTGTAGTTCTGTGAAATGCCTGCATACCCAGGAATTAAGTCAAGAATGAACATGCTGGGAAGAAAGAGACTTACTGGCATAGCTGTTTAAAGCAATTCTTTTTTTTCTTTTCTTCCAAATGCACTTGAAAATGAAAGCGATTTTTTTAACAAAGCTAGAACTGGCTGGAAATTTTAATTCCTCCAGTATAAGACAAGAGCTTCATACCATTTGCTAAAGAGGGAACCTATTTAGAGTCCCAGAAGAGAAATTAAAGATGCATTTGCACTTGATTTGATTCGATTAGGCCTGAATTAAAGAACTGGAGAAACTTCCATCTTTATATGGACTCACCCAGTAATGTTGATGCCAAATTGGCTTGTGTGGTCTTGAAGACATACTTCACTTTACAAGTAGATTCACCTATATTATCCTAAAACCTACTTCAAAAACTTCTTAAGGCCAGCAAAGCTTTAGTATTTTTTTAATACTTAAATACCAATAATGACATTTGTCATGTTACAACCCGACTAAAAATATATCAGTTTGCATAAATAACGTAAAACTAAATGAAACACTAAAAACTAAAATCAACTGTTTAAAATGCTACAAATTAATTTAGGCATCACAACATTATAATGTACAGAATAAAAAATAGATGTTCAATCATTTGCTAAAGATTTCAGAACAGAGTTGTATTTAAAAGATCCCTTCTGCCATAATCTAAAATAGGAGAAATCAGCAAGCGCAAATATCCGACATAATGTGACACCAACAAACTCAAGCATAAATAAACTCAATTTAGTATGCTTCCGTAACAATAAGGAAAAAAAGTTACAAACAGCAGGATTAATCGTTGCATCTCTCTGAGAATTATACACGCTTGTCAGGAACACAATGAACACAGATAAGGGAGAACTTAACAACATTACTTTCCAATCAGATCAATGTACCAAAACTAACGGTTGCATCAAAAAATATCAAAAATCTTCTGATTGGTTGAGATTGTGTGGCATCAGTAATAGTTTCACATGTCAGGACAAGGAAATAGCTTGTTCTGGAATGCATCTAAGAGGAAATTAGGGAGATTTTCTAGATGTTTTGAACATTTAGATGACCACTAGATATCCTTTGTTCACGGTAAGTGCTTTAAAAGCATTTCACCTCATGTTATTCACTTAAAAAAAAACACAAGGAATGCTCCTAAACAGGGGAAGCACTTCTCCAACCCAACAAGGAGCGGCAACAGCAGAAGGAATCAACATCTGTGCTGCTCAAACAGCTGTAAGATGGGAAATAGAGCAGAATATGCCATCTGCAGAGTCTGAACGCACCACTGCAGAAATAATGCACACCGTCATCTCCGTTCATACTCGTCGCCCCCAAATCCCTTGAGTGGACCGCAGGGAGAGCAGTGAAGGTTTATCCTCCTAGTCGCCATTAAACTTTAATCAGTAGAACGCACTAAAGAAACGCACAAAGTCTCGATCTTCACTCACACATGACTCAATCGCTATGTTTCCATTCGAAGTTGCCAATTTAACACTTGCGAATGAAGCATCATTTCCATCCCATGTGTTCAAGAGTACAAAACTTCATGGGAAATTAGAGCAAATGATCTAATAATATTGGAAGCTGTTGCAATCAGGGAAGTCACTAGGGCTCCATTTTCCCTCCATCACAAATGAGTCTCGGAGCGCACAGACGAAACTCAATAAATGCTGTCATGTTCTTGTTTCGGATGCTGGTGTTTGGGAATACAATCATGTGAGACGCTTCTGGGAAGGAATTATACCAAATCATTCAGATGACAGACTTTGGCTCAGGCATTTCAGAGCAACAAAAACCAACATTAGAGATGCTGTGCGATGCGATTGGTTCGCTGGGTTATCGCGGTTACCCAATAACATCCACTGTTGAGGCCAAATCACAAGTTTTTTTGTTGTGCGTCAAGGGATTTATTCGATAAATGTGTTTCCATTGTAGTTTATGCGCATGTTTTCTTAGTAGTAAAATGTCAAACCCCGCCTTCATCAAAAGAGATTGACGGGACTGGAGTTTCTGGTCAGGGTTGGTCCATTACACACCAGATCCATTTCATATTTAATTTAGAAGCACTGACAGATGGCTTACAACAGAGCATGATCGTCCAATGGGAAATCGGTTGTTTCTCAGAGCCGCCCCACCTGGAAAAGCTCCTCATTAGAAAAGCATCAGTGATTTATCCTAAGCTTTGTGCTCAAGTCAGGATGCAAAATAGAAACACTGTAATTAGATGGTGTGCGGTGCCCAGCAACAAAGATATGCATTATCAGGGGACGCACCCTGCACGTTTCCATCAGGTCTACAGTAACCTCTTCATTACTGAAGCACACAGTCAAACGCCTTTAACCAAACCTGAGTCAACTTCCTAGATGGGGGAACCTCATGAAATCTAACAATACATCCGGATCAAATTTCACCCCAAAACGTAATTTTATATTTTGCTTTAGAAAATGTAAATTAATGTAGAATTGCTGTGCGATTTAAAATGTTATACATCCCGGTTTACATAAAAATATTGAGCAGCACAACTGTTGATAATAATCAGAAATGTTTGTTGAGCATCAAATCATCATATCAGAAATATTTCTAAAGGATCATGTGACACTGAAGACTGGAGTAATGATACTGAAAATACACCTTTGATCACTGGAATAAACTACATTTTAAAATATATTACAATAGAAATAATACTTTGTTGTAATAAGATTTAACAATATTTTACTGTATTTTCACGGCAATAATGCTAAAAGTAAGCTTTAGTTTCTTTATGCAAACTACAATGTCTTATTTTTGCATAACTATGGGGTAAAATGTGACCTGGACATGTTTTTGTGAGATTCATCAAGGTTTAGATTTACCTCTGAAAACGCTCAGAGCCTGAAGTGATTTTTGGGATGGGTTTCCCCAGGAAAAATTTAAACATTTATTCAAAAGTGCCTTAAGAATGTAAGACAGGAATATTGTGTAAACTGAGAATGTAAACTTTATCTACATAAATGCAAAGCAGTGGTACTAGTGGGATTTTAGTTGAGTAGTGATTCAACTTCATATCATCTCCTACTTTCTATGTAGGTGGCTTGGTACAATTCAAGCTTCTTGTTCGAAAACATACACTTTCTGACAGTGGCCACAAGAAAAAGAAAGTATTATAGCAGGATAACAACATTGTTGTTTATGTAAACACAATGAGAATTTAAAGATTTTTTTCCATCTGGTTTTGTTTTGCAATAATGTCCGACTGACTGTACATTATCCCATTGATGGAAATAAACAACCATTTATCTACATACATTTTTACCAAAACATTTTCATGAACATATTTGAGAGATTAAGTCAAACAAATTACAGCCCTGAATTAATTAATTGAAACAGAGTCGGAACTCAGAAATGAGCTTGTAACGTGTTTGATTCACCAATGAAAAGAGTAAACTGAACTAACTCCGATTGGGTTTCATTAAAGCAGGAAGTCTTTGCAACATTCTTAAAACGCTCTCATCACAAAAGGATGTTGGGTTTTCACAGGATATGCACAAGAATAAATGTATGAAAACTGGTAACTTATGAAAAGCGGAGATAGAACTGTAGTGTATCGTGTCATTTAGCAACATTAAAGAGTTGTTGAAAATGGGTCACATGATATCTTTTAACACAATTAAAAGAAAACTAAAGTGTGAGACTTTGCTAAAATTAAATATTCAATCTTTAAAACGCAAGAACATCCATTCTTTCATTGTCTTTCGGTTTTAAAATTCTTTTCAATTTGGAATCGGACCTGACCATCCGATAATGACTGCACGAAAAAAATAACAGCACGCCTATCCTCAACATGTCACGCAATTTTAGGCATTATCGTCTGTAGCAAATATAGTGCAGGATGAGTTATACCCTGAAGTTTCATACTTAACACTTAATACTTAGGGGGTGCTAATACACATCTTCTGAAAGGGTACAGAATCTGCATGATCAGATGTAAACATTAAACAGCATATAAATCAAAACTGTCTTAATGTTAATTAACATTAGGTTCCCAGGATGAAACATTAGGGTAGTTGATGGACTCGATCTACTCCATCTGTGTTTTGATCATCGTTCTGAATGCAATCCGGACATAGTCTTTTCAACAAAAAATCGTGGAGAAAATTGTGTTTTTGTCAATATTGCTTTTTAAATAAAACTAGAACTCAAGAGTTAATTAAAAAAAATGAATGAATGAAGCTAAAAGCAGATGGTCCATCTGTCTTTTGATATTTTGCATGTTCAGATATTCATACAACAAAGAAATTCTGGGGGCCATGAAGGTTTTGTGAAAATCATCAAAAAGATGATTTTTTGAAAAGCACAAGCGGGGAAAGAGTTGAGGTTTTTTTTCAAACACATAATAGCAAACGCATATAATAATAACTTGAACTTGACTGTCAGCAACTCAAAACAGCAGCGCGGACAACAACAAGGTCAAAGAGCTTAGATGATGGTACCTTGGGATAGTCCAGCTCAAAAAAGGTCTCAAGATTGTTTATTAGATTGGGGTCCACCCCCTTGAGGGGCTTCAGCAGCGAGACACCAGCCAGTTTGCTGTACGGCACCTTGTCTGGGGTCTTCTTGTTGAGATGCAGACGGCTGAAAAGAGAGAGAGAGAGAAAGAAATACAGGTCAGCTTTTAATAATAACATTGTGTGCGATTCATAAATCCATCAGGTGTTATGCTCCTGCCTTCATGTCGGATGGTGAATTTTACGCGGATGATTTCTGGGATCCCAGGGAAGCTGGTATGTGGACAACTTCAGCAGTAGCAAATACTTCTTAGCATTTATTCTTTATTTTTTTTCCAAGTGGTAAAGCAACTGGTGACATTAAGGGTAGAGAAACCGATAATCGGTTGAAGCGATTTAAATTTTTTTTTACAGATATTCACACTTTTCAGCCAAATCGTTTATTGATTTTTTATTATTGGGTGCATCAACATATGAGAACATTTGGTGCATCTCTAAAAGAAAAGGACCCAAAGACGATCAATTGCAGGCAAATCAACTTATTTAACAACGTATTGTTTCAACGAATTGTTTGGATACTTTTTGGAGAAAATCATTCTAAAAATGAGAAGTGTGAAGCTTGACAGTAACACATGACCACAGACAAATACATTTATTTGCGACTATCAATAATTACAAGAAACTTTTAAATAAATGTCAGAAATAATAATAATAAAATATATTTCTTTAAATTATTAAATAAAATACTTATAGTATAATGATAATTTGGTTATTGTGTGTCAAAAGGAAAAGAAATATACATATTGAATATTGCACGCTCAATCAATATTTCAAAACACTGCAATATTGTATGACTATTCTCATACCAAAAATTTAATTTATGTCAAACTTCTCACAAATTCACATTAATTTTTGTTAAACAATAAGTCCGGAGATTAAACATACTGTGGAATTACATCAACACACGCTCAATTCTTTGCACCCTAAGAAGTTCGCAAAGAACTGAAAACATATGCAGACACATAAAAAAACAAATGCAAATTGATTACAATATCCCAATTATTGATATTTATTTGATTGAGATATATATATAGATACACAAAAAACTGCAATATTAGTCTTAACTCAACTGTATTGGTTCCTAGGGATTCATATGCAATTATGATCATAAATCAACCTTTGTAATCATTTATAGAGAGAATGTTGGATGTTATGCAATAATGAAATATCAAAGGGAAATAAACTGGTCTATGTTGTACATATTAATTCTGGTTACTCGGCTGCAGCACATGCACATACGAGTGCATTTGGACAAGTGTATCATTTCAAACTGATCTAGTGTTTGTTTGCAGTTTGACAGGCAGCTGAAAGTTCATCCATGTACCGAAGCTGATCCAACTGGTTTAGTTTTAAAAGTTACTGCTGTTTCGCTTTTTACGGCTATTTGTGTGTTTCACACAATTGTCATACTTTGATGAGAAAAAAAAAAAGCACACACACACTGCACTCAAAGACTATGGGGTCAAGTGGCCATCTTCCACTATAATTATTTCGTCTAGAAGTTCACTGAACACAGATATGACTTCATGAACACCTCCCTGGCACAGTTTCAGGACTGAAATCACACAAAGTTTTCATGGAAGACAGTATTCATTCTGAGAACTGTTCATATCTGGTCTTGCTTTGATGGAACAATTCGCAGGTAATGTTGAGTTAACCGTGTCAGTGTATATCGGGTTTCAATGCTGGGTAACTTCAAAAGCCATCACGGCACCCTCTGCCTCTCAGGAACTCCATTTGTGCACTTCCTATCTGTTCTCGTCTGAAGAGTCTGGAGTCTTTCCTGACACCCTTGCCAGCCGCTCAACAGAACCAGCGGAGAAGCTTCCAAGACCGACACAGCCATTAAAAGCTGGAAGAAAGATTTAGCTGTCTGAGCATGTTTGCTTCTGTGAGATAAGTTTGTCTATCTTGACTGCCAAAGGAGCTGTTGGCACTTTCTTGAGAATGTCTCACAACATGTCAAGCTCCATCTAATAGAAAGACGGAGCGATAGGGAAAATGAAAAGAAAATCGGAGACAAACCACCACAAATTGTACATACATATATAAAAAGATACAAGCCTGGCTTTTTAATCCGCATATTTGAAAATATCTGCATCAGACGATAACTAACTGATTTAACAGAAGTGGAAATCCCAGCTGACTTAATACATTCTGACTGGAAGTATAAAATTCTATTATACATAGATATGTAAATTATAGAGACTGATAATCAGTTTAACTGCTATTTGTTACAGCTATTCAATTGTCTTCTTAATCGGTTATTGATTTATATGGAGTCTATCGATAAATGCCAGTCGCTTAATGGTAAAGTAGCAAACATTGTGAGAAATGAACAGCATTCCTTGCTTTAAATCGGTTTACCGTCAATAAAAAAGACAAAAACATTACGAGAACTTTCTTGATGACCTACAAAATCATATGACATCCATTCATGCATGTGTAATGCGTTTACTCAGCTCCGCACACGAGGGATTCAGTGAGGGAATTTCTAAAAGCTCTGAGAGCAAATCTTCCTCATAGTTCATGTGAGAGACGCTCCTGCTGGAGGTGTTGGCCTCTCTTACGCTCTATTAAATATGGGGGAGCATGACCTCAGCTCACTGCCTCAGACCATTAGTGGAATGGGAATGCAACACAGTCCAATGGGCAGGCCCAGTGCGCCAAATCTCCAGTAAAAAGACCATGTTCCTAAAATAACAATGATGAAATTAATGAGACATTAGGAATTCATCTCCTTTGATTACTCATGGTACACGCATGCCCCAAAGGCTGAAACTCTGCAAAAGATTTCCCCACGCAGATTTTCAACTGATCTGACACATTGAAAGCTGAAAGCAGCTTGTGTCTTCTGTGTGAGCTGTGCTTCATATATCACTACACTATTGACAGTAGACAATGGACCTTATTGCCAGCAAAATTTCACCGCATCTTTACTTCAAAAGAGACTCATAGATACCAGGCCGTGGGCTTGTCTTGAGTAGATAAGTGAAAATCTGGTAAAACCTTGGGGTGTAACAATAATCAAACTGAAAAACCGCACTACGCCACGGTATGTAGCAGACCGCGGGACTCTCAAATGTTTCTTCCTTTGCATTTGATTAAATAGTAATTAGGGTGACGGTACACATATTTGGCCCGCAAATTTTCAGTACGTGTCTTATGTGTACAAGACAACTACAGCGTAGTAAAAAATATATACATAAAAAAATACCAAAGAGAAAATACAGCGTTGTAGCCTAACCACCACTAATCGCAATAGGCTCCATCCGCATTTTGTTACTTTGGATAAGAAAGTGTAATTTTTCAAATTAAATATTTTTAAAACCAATTTTATTACGAAATTCAAACAATAAATGCCGTTTTGACGTTATTTCATTGTGGCGACATCACTATAGGCGCCTCAGTTCAAGTGGCAGAGCGCGAGTGAACACGATCATCTCTTCCACTTTAATACTAGATACAGAATAAACATCTAAGCTAAAATTGTCATTTTTGAAGGCGAGTAAAATAAAACCGCTTGTTGTAAACAATGTAACGCATTACATTTACCTCAGGCAAATCATTCAGTGTCCACAGCTTTTAGTCAGCTATAACATTTTTGCTAAATAGATGCACTATATTAGCCTGTATATTCATTATATTTGACTTAACCTGTTAGTGATATCTTGATTATTTAATGTATGTTTAAAATATCTGTCATGAAAATGTCAGTCACTATGATTAGAATTCCACAACGAATTTGAGTGAAAACTATTTTATACCAATTTTTTTATTAGAAGTTAATGCTGTTGATAATTTTATAAACATTATTTTAGATTTAGTTTGGGCTAGTTCACAGCAATAGCAGAGTTTTTTTTATCCTATAATTGAATTAATTTAAAGACAGACACACAATTCGTTTGGTAAACAATTGTTGAATTAAAAAAAAGGAAATTATGTTTAGTTTTATCCACCCTACTGTACCAAACTGTGACTTCAACACAGAGGTATGCATCGAACTGTCTTGTGTACCGTTATACCCCTACTAGGAAGCTATCAGTAATTCCTCTTTGTGGCAATCATATGAGCAAATGACATGCACAACTTTACTTCTTTATGCAAAGAGGAAAGGATTACATAAAAAAAGATTTTACTTAACAGATCCTATCACACTGTGTGAAACGTCACATACCACATGAGAAGCACTGGAGCTGAGGAATCAGGAAATGCATCACATAGAGGAGGATGCCACTTGGGCGAGGTTCCCACAGGACGAGTATCACACGATGACACGATCCCCACACCTGACTACTGAAACTCAAGGTGATGATACACAGGGCAACATTTTGAGCAATGTTGCTGGGCAATGTTGCAGCCAACGGGCAACCAGATGAGAGACAGGGCTCACGACCAATCTAAATTATCCAGATAGAAATGTATTGCCCATTTTCAATGGGAAAGTGCCCAGGCAACAATTGCTCGGCAAGATTGCCCAGCAACATTGCTCAAAAAGTTGCCCTGTGTATCATCACCTTTAGTGTGTCATCTCAGTTCTCAAAGACATCACTCAACCTGTATTTCTTCACCCTTCCGTCTCTCTGGTGCTACTGTTGAAGTATTACTCAACTAGATACACAATATAAAAGAATGTTAAGGCGTTATTACTTTTCTTTCGGATTGAAATGCACCCCATTTCATTGGACGTACAAAAGAAAAAAAAAGGGTTGCAAATACATTCCTTGTGATATGATTCATTCAAATATCTTTGTATCCAATTATATAAAGGAAAATACTAAAACTACTGACAACTTATGAAAAGATATATTTAGGGATGGGTACTGAAACCCGGATTAAATAGGACACACAGGGATATATTATGAAAGACGGCAGTAGTATCAATAAGCACTAATGTATTCGGTTTTGCTTTTGGTAGTGGAGCAATTAAAGTTGGCACAAAATGTAGAAGTCTTTTCTTCCCTATTGTGCCGTATATCCAAGTGAAACGGCTTCCGGAACAAGAAAAACAAATGTAGGGCGGGACTTGATTTTGTCCGTGGGGAATTGATTGAATGGTTGTGGTTTGCTATTGGTGGATCTCATGTGAGTGACAGGTCGCCATCTTCATCAGAGAACAGAAGCACTCCATGGAGGGGAAGTTATTTTGATCACAAGGTACATGAATAAAAAATAAAAAGATGTGCATGGATAAATAATTTATAATAAATACTGCAATATTCCATACAAAATTTTTGATTTTAACTTGACTTGAAGAAAAAAACATTTCCTTTTTATTATTGCTACAAAAACATCATCTCACTAATGTTACCTCACCAACCGTTTCTAGTTTGCGATATCATTAAGACATTTGTCGATGACGCATTTTCGCTATTTGCAATCAAGAAGAGAGATCTCTCTGGCACAGAGTCTGCTATCACACACGAAAGCCCCTGCTTTAGTGAAGTGAACAACACTTTTGTCAAGTAGTTCTCTTTGCCTTTGTCACCTGTGTCAATTCAGACAAAGTTCTGCCACAAATGCAACAAAACTATTGCTTGCAAGAGATGAAACATACACAATCTGACCAAACATCATAGTTCACCTCTGGTTGTCCAATGTACATGAGGCATGTATACTTGCAGTCTTCCCAGATAACAGTGGCATATAATCATCACATAATCAAGGTCTCTTACGCCATGGAAACAATGTTGAAACAAAAAGATTGATGTTGCATCATATAAGACATGTTGAATCAACACAGTTCTTAACAGATAAAAAAAATAGGTTGGTTGAAACATTACAATTTCTACATGTTTTTAAAATCCCTTACTTAAAAAATGAGTGTGAGTGTAACAGTGATAGAAACGACTGTCCAAAATCTCTAACGGTTTACAATTTTCTACCGTTTAATCGAGTCTACTATAGCTCACCCTTACTTAATGATACCCTCAGTGCCCGAGCGGCAACAAGTGAACCACTTTCTATTACAAAGAAACAGTTGACCCCAGGGTACAACCTGAACATGGAATTCAGTCCTTTCATTCTGGTCTCACAACAGATCAATGTGAATGACCTCATGAATGACTCGTGGTGCTGGACTCATGACCAGCTGTGTGGCATTATGTGGTCAAAGAAAGACAATAATGAGCCCCATTAAAAACATCATGATTATCTTTCGGGCCAGAATCCAGTCAAATCCCTGCAACTTCAAAAAAAGCTCTTCATTCCAAAGCTTTAACGAAAACGCACACTCATTTAAGAGTGTATGATGTCTTATAAACATGCATAGGATGGTTGAGATCTAGGTCAATTCTTAGGAACCCAAAACCTCTCAGCTTGTTCAAGGTTAAAACATGAACCGCAACTCAAAAGCTCATGAGTCAAGTCACCTTCATTTATATTGCGATTTTTACAATACAGATTGTCTCAAAGCAGCTTTACAGGATAACATGAAAATAATGTTGTAACAATATTGTTAAAAATATAATTAAATGTCCCCAACTAAGCAAGCCAAAAGTCAATGGCGAAAAAGGCGACAGTGGCAAGGTATGAGAAGAGTGGACAAACTGCTAGTCTTCTTAAAACAGTATTTCATAACACATAAACAAAGGGAGCTGACGTCTCGAGACTCGTTTGAATGAGTCGAATAACCCGTAATGACCTTCTCCCAAACCCTGGCCAATTTTGCATTGGCAGGTGAATATGAACACATCATTTGGAAGTTTGCAAATGTAAAAAAAATATCCTGTAAGACAGACACGACCCTAAAACCATGTGTATTCTGTAGCAGAATCAGGGCATGATAGAGGCAAAGCCTACTCACATGACACATTGAAACTCACGACCCAAAGTTCCCTAGTTACCAAAGTTCATTTCATTATAGCCTTAGAAGGCCTATCATATGATAAACACTATCAGTCAGAAGATCAGACATACTTGGCTTAATTCATTTCTCATAAATACTCAAAAAAGCTTGAAATAGGTGTGTCAAGCATTCATAAATAAATAATTCTGCTCTTCTGACTGGTATGTATATGTACATATGGTAGATATGGTAGGGTAGATATACGACCATATGATACTAGATAATTATTATGAGACAATACTTTATGAATAATTAACAACATTGGTGAACTTTACAGGAAACTGAGGATTTTAACAATGGAAAGCATTAGTGTTGGTGAGCACAAGCTTTCAAACCATGACATACCTAAACAAAACCATTGAATATGTAAATGTATTATATCTAAACCATGAAAGCCGGTAGTCTGGTGAGGCTAACTGAAGTAGCCTAGCTTTAACTCCCACCACTGAGAATTAATAAAAGACCTTTGAGAAATAAACCACACAAGTGATTTAAAACCCATTAGACTTCGCAAATTAACGAATAAAAGAACACGGACAGTGCGCAGTAGCTAACGTTATGCTAACGATCATCGCTAGCGACAAAAAACGAGATTACTGAAAGACAAGCCAGAGGATAATATGTGTATGATTGACTTTTTATTAATACAAGTTCTTCTCCCGCCAGCTATACAGTCAATATAAACATTTTGATAGATATACACATATTATTTTCACGCGGAAATAACAGCGAGGCGCTGAAGAGGAAACCCGTGTTCCTGTTACCCAGCCACATACTACACCCCATCTGAAACGCGCCGCGTCAGTCTACAACGCTCCCGTCACAAACAACGAATGTGTCTACACTGCATGCTCGCGATCAGCGTCGTTGAATATAACGGAAGCGTTCTGAGCGTCGCGTTTCGTGGTCTATTTCAAATCAAGTATGCCGCATTCACTTACACGTAGATGATTGACACGAGGTGCATGAGCCAGAGGACGATAAACAAGAGAAATCCGAAGATGGAGAACCCCTGCAAAGCTAGATCGAGCAGGGCCATGACTGTCCTGTGTCCGGGTGCGCTGACACCTCAGTGTTCGGCCCTTATGCTTGAAGCTCTCTCACACACACACACTCTTACACACATTCAGATGGTTGAGTGGGCGTGTCTGCAGGGAATCGGCGCATAGCAGAGGTGGGTGGAGCATGGTGACGCAGACAAATGGGTGCAGTGTTGCCAATTATTTTGAAAGGAGAGTAGCTAATGCTGCTGTGTGAGACGAGGTTGGACGTGGGAATATCCCAAATTAAATGTCCCACTTCAGACCCCTCAGTGAGTTCCAGGTTCACATGTTGACCACATGATGTCGCCAAGACACAAGAGCATATCGTGTTGTTGGGGAAAGTTACTTTTAAAAGTAGCCTAATTACAATGTTGCGTTACTCACTAAAAACGTAACTAAATGCGTTACTTAGTAACTTTTATGACACGCGTGACGATATATTTTGGTAGAGTATATATAAAGTATATAGTATATGTAAAGTAGGGCACCACAAAGTCCAGCACTCTTCAACAATACAAACAAAGCATAAATGTGATGTTTATCTAAAGTTATTTTTGCTTATTAGAATGATTAATTGGATCATCGAATGTCAGCAGCAAAGACATTGGTTAAATAAGTGAGATTAAATACATAAAGTATATTTGTGTTATTTAAGATATAAGTGAAAGTTTAACCAGTCAGACTCAACACGCTTCAAGCGGGATTTGAACTGCATGTGTTCTCCACAAGGAGGATAAACATCGCAGCCTCTATCTATGGGATTATATTTATGCCACAATTCTGCACATGCAAGATCATATTTTGAGCGTGAAATGAGTTTTGCAGAGAAATGTGCGTCTTGCAAATCGGAAAGTATTACAAGTGAACGACAACTAATTTTGCATAAAAAATAAGTGTATTTGGATGTGCGCAGACGTTCTCTTTCGCATGCGCAACGTTTCACTTGCTTGCTCCCCTGATACCCATCCTGAGTGCTAAGCGGCTAAGCGCCGATATATTAAAATATATAAATGATATATGTTAATATAATACAACATATTGTATAATACATAAGGAATTGCCGCTTTTGATATATTGAAAAATATGTGACAACATATTTGCTAATATATCATAATGTAAATAATTATATATTTAGTAATACACTTCATAATATATAGATGTATGTGATCAGATATGATACTGTATGTGTAATATAATGCAGATATATTTACTCATGCAGCATAAACACAAATACAGAAAATATATAATGTAATATATTTCTTATGTTTTATTATTACTTACATTATAAATGTTCCATATTTACAAGTTATAGTTAGCCTAATAATAGCACAAGTATGCCTGAACTTACTAAGATATTTAGCCAAGAGACTATCACTGTGTTAAGGAGTGCACAGCCATTACTTTTAAAATATTCTAAAATAAAAATATATAGTTTAAACGGTGTTTAGCCAATCGTCAACCTAACCTCAGGTTATACTCTTCAGCACAATAGTAACCCCAAAAACTCACACATACCAGAAAAACTTTTAAATTCTAAAATAATACAACATTGAAAACTAACATATCTCCCCCCTTATATTAAAATTAACCTAAAAAATAACACTTAATTTTAACAATTGCTCTCCTTTAAAGGGCGCCTTTATTGAATTATGCAAATTCACTGTTACATGGTGTTTGAACATAAATGTGTGTTGGCAGTGTGTGTACACAACCACCCTATAATAATAAAAATCCACCCAGCGCTTTTTTTAAAATCCCCATAAGCACTGTCTCAGAACAAGCCGTTCTATGATTCGGGGCAATGTGACGTACTTTTGCACTTTATGACAGCTCATCAAGTCATTTTACGGATATAAAATTTACCAGTTTATTAATATTAAGCACCCACTGAAAAGATGTGTATATTGTTTACTGTTAGTTCGAACAAGTTTTTTGTTTAGGTTACTTTGCTGTGTATGTTGATGACAATGAAAGAGAGTTTATGGATAAGACTTTAATGCGCACTTCTTATACTGTGTTTATTCAGCTCTTACAGTGATTTTCTGGAGTACAACTAACACTTCATCTTTTGTGTGATGTACAGTAAACTTCATTGAACTCATCAATATATTTTTGGCCATCATTCGGCTACAACAGGCTTGTACTAATAGTGGATAAAAGCAAGATGAAAAATAAGTTATAACCTTAATTAAATAGACTACACCTGTTCTATTTCCATACAGAATCTATTAGTTATTTTAAAAAAAAAAATCGTATTCACCTGGGGTGTCTTGCTTAAATTTAACATGTCAAAGTTGTTTTTTCATTGATTTAAAAAGGACTCATTGATTTCTGATTTCATTGACCAACAACAAAAAGATGACAAAACAGTTCTTATTTCAAAAAAGAAACTTATTTCTTTCAATAGTAATGAATGAAATCGCCAAATCGTAATGAATGAAACAGTGCAAAGCTAAGAACACCAACAAAACCCAAACCCGTAACAACAAATGAGCAGATACAATAAAATACTACTATGGGGCCGTTTACGCAACACCGTTTTCAACTAAAAATGGAAACTTTTTACGCATTTTGCCAGTTCATTTACACAACAACTGCGCTTTAGGGGCCTGAAAATGCTAACTTTTGAAAACGGGTTTCAAAGTGCAAGTTTTTGAAAACGATACCGTTATCGTCTCCGTGTAAACTACAAAAACGTGAATTTGTAAAAACGGTGACGTCATACACATGTCTATTACGTATTCAGACCATTTTTCTTTACAAAGTGACATCGCCATCTACTGGCCTGGCAGCATAATACAGCGTTGTGACGAGGCCGAGGGACGTGAGAGAACGGTGCGAGGCCGGTGGCCTGAGTAATAATGAACGTCACCTGTGAGACGCACCGGTCACCGGAGCGGAAGCATTAAAGGAGGAGCGACGACGTTGAAGATCAAGAGGGGAATAGGCCTGATTTCATGTTGTGTTTTGTTTCTGTTTTGTGTGACCAGCAGTCGTCCGTGAGGGGACGTTTTGTTTTTGTATTTGTTTTATTCGATTAAAAGTCTTTGATTGTTCGCCGGTTCCCGCCTCCTTCTTCCCTGAATCTTAAACATTGCTACAAGCGTCTTTAGTTGTGTTTGTGGATACGTGTGAACAGGGATCGTTCTGACAACATTGTCGTCTGTACGCACAAAAAACTTTTCAGTTTTTAGTACATCGTCGTCGTGTAAGCGCGAGCTAAATGACTTTGATAATCGTCAATGGACAATTTAGCAGACACTAAAATTCTAGAAAACTATAATGGTAAACATCTGATAATGATGATATCTGTAATCGGATTGTATGGAGTGGTCGAATTATCATCTATAAGAAGTCCTGCACTGCAGAGAAATTGTAGATAGTGGACTGATGTAATGTGCCATGCTCTCACGGTCCTCTGCGATTGCTCTATTCAGTAAACAAATAGCCTCGGGTATGAATGATTCTCTGTGCTGTTGGTGGAGCATCTTGGTACTGACGCATGAGAAGGAGCAGCTGGATGTGCTGGAGGAGGACATGTGAGCTGTCCCACATAATATCCTCGGCCTTTCTTGTAGGATGAGATGAGCATTGTAGGACCCCTTCTTATTCAATTTGAGAGCAGATGTTTAAAGTTTTGAAGGCGGTTTTTATTCTTGGTTGTGAGAGACAAGCAGGGAATGGAGAAACAAAGAATCCTTATAATAGAGGAGCTATAGGAAGTACGTAGGATTCTTATTTTGGGATCCAAACAAGTTCAGTTTTCTCAGGAAGCATTGTTGCTGGTATGCTTTTTGAATTACGGATTATAGATAAAGGATTATACGATTTTACACACAGGTTTGATGAGAAACTGTATATAAGGCCTATTAAAATCCAGCCCATTTGGATATTTCAATGGGGTTTCCCATTTCTCATTAGCATTAAAAGAAAAATAAATAACCAGTGTCAACTAACCCAGACAGCAACATAGTGTCGGCCCAGATCCGGCCCACATCTGGGCCATGCGTAATCCACGTATATAGATGTGGGCCGACACTATGTTGCTGTCTGGAAATTAACTAGGTGCAACTACATGCTATCAGATATGACTAGTTCACAAATAGTGTTATGCAACACGATTGTATTGAATGAGTACAGTGTGAAAAGACAAATATAGCCTATATCCCAGTTCTTGGATCAGAATTCAAGATATAACTGATGGCTTATTTAATTATTACACTTCATAATACAACATGTTTCATTGTTAGACCAGTAGGTAGCGACAATGAGCGAGTCACTGAATTATTCACTTAACTGATTCGTTTACACAAAACACACCTTTTACAAACCAATTGCAATTGTTTTCTTGAAAGTATAATCTATTAAATGCATTCCACAAATCATCTAGTACCATTAAGCTCACCTTGAAATCAAAATCGACCATTCTTATTTTCTTATGGAATATTGCAGTGCTAACTGTATCTTTATTTTTTGTTTTAAATTCATGTGCATCGTAATCCTTACTCTAAATAACTTCCCCTCCCTCTTGCAGCAACATTTCTTCTCAGGTGTGTCTTGTTACCTTGTTATCTCTGTGTTTACACGACATGGTTTTCAACTAAAAACGTAAAACTTTTTATATGCTCTGGCCGTTCATATACACGACAACACTGTTTTGGGTGCCTGAAAATGCAAACTTTTGAAACCGGGTTTCAAAGTGCACGTTTTTGGAATTGGTCTCTGTGTAAACAACAAAAACGTGAATCTCTGAAGACGTATACGTCATGCACATGCGTAGTACGTGTTCAATCTACAGTGTTTCATCGCCATCTACTGGCCTGTGAGCAGAATACAGCATTTTTAATTGTTTTCGCGGATCTGTGTGAATGGGGATCGTTTTAACAATGTACACAGAAAACTCAAAGGAAAAACTTTGTTTTAAGTATATCGTTGTCATGTAAACGTAGTCTTTGTAAGTCGTTGTCTCTGTGAAGATGTAGCAGTGTATGACTGCCTTTGTGTTTCTTGTTCATGTTTGGAATACCTCTTGTTTTATTAAAATACTGCTTGCATTTGGATCCAGCCTCTCCTCTTCCCTGCATCGGCTACGTTACAGCAATACTATTTACAATGGACAATAGAAATGTTTTACTTTTTATAAATTTCACTAAGGCGACCGAACCTTAACAAAGCAATGTTTCGAAAGTGCCCATCACTAATAAACTGTAATTTAAACACATTATCATGCTTCCATTCCTGATATTTGGAACAACCTGATTATTGCTTGTGTTATATAGATTAATGTTAATTTTTCACCTGTGAACTCATAAACTTAAACCCCGTAAATTTCCTTTATTGATGGATATAGGCACTAAAGAACAATTTGATCAGTTAATGAAGTTCAAAGCAACACACAAGTCAAACAATAGATAGTGTTGCAATTGCAACACAAAATAATTAGTGCTGAGTAATTACATGCTTCTTTTTTTTCTGAGTCATGTATCTTTGCTGACTGGTAGGAAAGATAATCCTCTGGAATTTGCTTGAATATTATTTCCGCCTAAACTTGAGACTTGAATGTCTCTCTTTGAATTCCATGTGAACAGAACAAGATGGACAAGAAATTGTTTTCTGTGAGACATTAGGCTTTGTATTCCACTTCAGAGGAACATTTTTCATTCTCAATTGTCATTTCGTCTTCCAGATTCATTCCTCTTTTCATTCTTTCCTTCTTCCTGCTCACCTTCTTACAAGATCAGGTGTGGAGTTAATAATATGGGCTGAGTATGAATTAGTTTCATCAGGCTGAGTCAGTGGAAACATGCTGTCATGGACACTTGTAAAAGGATAAGGGTTGTGATGACATCATTATCAGGACAGGAGAGCTTGGCAAGTTTTATAAACAATGCACGGGATATAGCAACACTGTCAATATAGCAAAACAATCAATACGCATCACAGCCAGGTTTCAGTCTTCAGATGATGTCATCTCTAATTAACTAGGCTAAATAAATAAAAAAGCGAAAAGTAGGCTACAAATACAAAATTATGACTAAACAGAAGATTGCTTATTAACAACCTTTTAAAAGTCAGCAATTATTTGAAGTCTTCTAAATGAAATAGCCAGTTGAGGTAGGCCTGTGTGATTCTGGATCATGTGATTAGTCGTATTAGCGCTATATACGTCTCTTATGAGGGATGATGAACATTCGCCTTCTGTTCCTCAGTCTTATAAGTTACGTTCACCATATGGGCCATATTAATTATGGACGTGACGGTAAATAATAATGCTTATCTTTTCCAAGTTGAGTGCTCAGCTCAAATTAGATAAGAGTTCGCTACCTTGTGAATGCTCTGTGGAGGTGCAGTGTATGTTGATATAGGTTATAAATGTGTGGAAAATGTTTGAATGAATATAGGCTATAGCTACATTTAAGCACTTAGGCGCGCTTGTACAAAAAACTTTGTACCAAAAACCTAAAAGTTTTTTTTTTTAATATATATAAGACTTTTAATCTATTAAATATATTAAATTTAATCTATTAATCTAAAAAAGATCTGTTCTTTTTTATTAAAAAGAATAGATATATATATTCTCTACATAATTTGTATTATTTTAAATTATATCATAGTAAGTTATAAATTAGATTCGAAAAATTATATATTATAGCCTATAATAAAATATGAATGTAAAATATTATATTTTATATTGGACCTAATCCATATATTTTGGTCGTCAGCTCAGGAATCATTTAAAAGTCTCTTAAGTACAAATAACCATTTGAGGTAGGCATCGATATGTAAGTTTTAACTGAGTGTGTTGATTCTAAATCATGTCCTTTTAAGTCAGATGTTCATAAGCCTTATAAAAAGAAACACCTTATTGATGACGGACGATGAACATCCGCCTTCTTTTCCTCCGTATGAATTATGCCCTGACCGATCATCTATGGTGAATAGTCAAATAACGTGGATCTTTTCCAAGTTGAGTTCTCATCTTATATTAGATTAGAGGACGCCACCTTGTGGATAAAATGTGGAGGTGCAGTGTATATTGATATATGAATTTGCTAAAAGATATACATTAAGCACACAAAAACGTATATCTTTTTTGTTATTTATTTTAAATTGTGTATATATAATGCATGATAACATTTGCATCATATATTATAAAATATTAGTGTAAAATATTATGTTATATTATTTAACATTAGCTCACATCAAAACAATAATTTGAATGTCAGATTTAAAAGTCAGTAATTACTTTTAGGCCAGGTGTTGTGCAGAATTTGGACCCTGCCAAATTATTACCCACCTTAGTATTAGTAGGTTTAGGACTATGGGGGAGGGGTTATGATTAGGGGAGGGGTTAGGATTAGGCAATCAGGTCCTTGCTTCAACAAGTGGGGTAATAATGTGGCAGGGGGTCCAAATTCGGCACAACACCTGTTTTACAGACAGGACTTAGATTAAGCCAAGATTAGGCATTCAGTTCGTTGAATTAGGACATTTAACTATCTTTTATAAATGTGTCTTCGAAAAAAACATTACTGGTGTGCATCTTGAGAAAAAACAATGGCACTGACATATTTTAATATTTTAATATATATTTAAAGTTGCTTTCAGTTAAAACAGGGCATTAGCCTTCTAATTCAAATAACCACTTGAGGTTGGCCTCATTTTAAAGAATACTGTATAGCTCGAATATATACACTGTTTGGTTAAGGCAGAAAAATGCTGTTGTTAAAATAAACAGACGTGGCACACACTTACTTTTAACAAGTCAAGTCAGTGCAAGTCAAACGCACGCAGTAGGAGAATATCTAAACACAAACTGTCCACAGGAGAATAAGGCAAACACAACCACTTTACATCAAAGAGACAGGACAAAGAACTAAACAGAACAGCGTGTAGGCCTATACCAGACTAAACAAGGGAACTAATGAGTTAATTAATCAACAGGCAAACTGAATGAAAAAGGCACGGGCATGGAAATAAGGTCAGCTTAGAATGACAACTAAAAACACAATAAACAGAACATATCCTGACAGTCAAGACGCCTTTATTTATATAGCACTTTATACATTACAGATTGTTTCAAAGCAGCTTTTCATTGATAAACAGGAAAAGAACGATTTAATGATGGAAACTGGGGCAAGACACTCTCCAGACACCCAATGACGGCATCACACCAGTTACAGTAAGTCCGGCGGTCAGTATGCTGCCAACGAAATAAAGCGATCCATTTTGTTGTTGTGGTAAACTGAACATAAATGTGACACAGACCTCAGTGTCCTGTCTTTATGCTTCATGATGTTTTGGGCAAGCCGATCTGTTGTGCATGTCCTCTCTTGTGGCACACTGAAAACACAGAACAGATCAAATGTAGGCCTTGTCTGGTTTTTACTTGAACAAAAACTGTTTACTGATATAAAAATTAATAAAAACCTGTCTATTATAAGGGGTTCTTTATTAATGCATAAAATAATAACTTTGTTATATATGACAACCATGATAAAACTTGCTATGTTAGCTTGACACAATAGCTTTGACAAATGCTAGCTATTCATTTTAGACAGCCAAGAAAACACTGATTAAAATGATATGACAATGCAAACAGTTTAGATAGTATGACACAAATCTGATCATAAAAAAATTACTTATATTAACTTGAAATTATTGCAGAAGGAATGTCACATATGGTTGTGGGGCTAACTGAGCATGTTAAATGCTCACTACGCCACTATCTGTTCAGTGTTCAGTATGCCTCTATCTGTTCAGTGATCAGTACGCCTCTATCTGTTCAGTGTTCAGTACGCCACTATCTGTTCAGTGTTCACTACACTATCTGTTCAGTGATCAGTACGCCACTATCTGTTCAGTGTTCAGTACGCCACTATTTGTTCAGTTTTCAGTACGCCACTATCTGTTCAGTGTTCAGTACGCCACTATCTGTTCAGTGATCAGTACGCCTCTGAGTGATCAGTACGCCACTATCTGTTCAGTGATCAGTACGCCACTATCTGTTCAGTGTTCAGTACGCCACTATCTGTTCAGTGATCAGTACGCCACTATCTGTTCAGTGTTCAGTACGCCACTATCTGTTCAGTGATCAGTAAGCCTCTATCTGTTCAGTGTTCAGTATGCCACTATCTTTTCAGTGTTCAGTAGGCCACTATCTGTTCAGTGTTCAGTACGCCACTATCTGTTCAGTGTTCAGTACGCCACTATCTGTTGAGTGTTCAGTACGCCACTATCTGTTCAGTGTTCAGTACGCCACTATCTGTTCAGTGTTCAGTACGCCTCTTTCTCTTCAGTGATCAGTACGCCACTATCTGTTCAGTGTTCAGTACGCCACTATCTTTTCAGTGATCAGTACGCCACTATCTGTTCAGTGTTCAGTACGCCACTATCTGTTCAGTGATCAGTATGCCTCTATCTTTTCAGTGTTCAGTACGCCACTATCTTTTCAGTGTTCAGTACGCCTCTATCTGTTCAGTGTTCAGTAAGCCACTATCTGTTCAGTGTTCAGTACGCCACTATCTGTTCAGTGTTCAGTACGCCACTATCTGTTCAGTGATCAGTATGCCACTATCTGTTCAGTGTTCAGTACGCCTCTATCTGTTCAGTGTTCAGTACGCCAGTATCTGTTATGTGTTCAGTATGCCACTATCTGTTCAGTACGCCACTATCTGTTCAGTGTTCAGTACGCCACTATCTGTTCAGTGATCAGTACGCCTCTGAGTGATCAGTATGCCACTATCTGTTCAGTGTTCAGTACGCCACTATCTGTTCAGTGATCAGTACGCCTCTGAGTGATCAGTATGCCACTATCTGTTCAGTGATCAGTACGCCACTATCTGTTCAGTGTTCAGTACGCCACTATCTGTTCAGTGATCAGTACGCCACTATCTGTTCAGTGTTCAGTAAGCCACTATCTGTTCAGTGTTCAGTACACCACTATCTGTTCAGTGATCAGTACGCCACTATCTGTTCAGTATTCAGTACGCCTCTATCTGTTCAGTGTTCAGTACGCCATTATCTGTTTAGTGTTCAGTACGCCGCTATCTGTTCAGTATTCAGTACGCCACTATCTGTTCAGTGATCAGTGAGCCTCTATCTGTTCAGTGTTTAGTACGCCACTATCTGTTCAGTGTTCAGTACGCCACTATCTGTTCAGTGTTCAGTACGCCACTATCTGTTCAGTGTTCAATACGCCACTATCTGTTCAGTGTTCAGTACGCCACTATCTGTTCAGTGTTCAGTACGCCACTATCTGTTCAGTGTTCAGTACACCACTATCTGTTCAGTGTTCAGTACGCCACTATCTGTTCAGTGTTCAGTAAGCCTCTATCTGTTCAGTGTTCAGTACGCCACTATCTGTTCAGTGTTCAGTACGCCACTATCTGTTCAGTGTTCAGTACGCCACTATCTGTTGAGTGTTCAGTACGCCACTATCTGTTCAGTGTTCAGTACGCCACTATCTGTTCAGTGTTCAGTACGCCACTATCTGTTCAGTGTTCAGTACGCCTCTATCTCTTCAGTGATCAGTACGCCACTATCTGTTCAGTGTTCAGTACGCCACTATCTGTTCAGTGATCAGTATGCCTCTATCTTTTCAGTGTTCAGTACGCCACTATCTGTTCAGTGTTCAGTACGCCTCTATCTGTTCAGTGTTCAGTACGCCACTATCTGTTCAGTGTCCAGTACGCCACTATCTGTTCAGTGTTCAGTACGCCACTATCTGTTCAGTGTTCAGTACGCCACTATCTGTTATGTGTTCAGTACGCCACTATCTGTTCAGTACGCCACTATCTGTTCAGTGTTCAGTACGCCTCTATCTGTTCAGTGTTCAGTACGCCACTATCTGTTCAGTGTTCAGTACGCCACTATCTGTTCAGTGTTCAGTATGCCTCTATCTGTGCAGTGTTCAGTACGCCACTATCTGTTATGTGTTCAGTACGCCACTATCTGTTCAGTACGCCACTATCTGTTCAGTGTTCAGTACGCCACTATCTGTTCAGTGTTCAGTACGCCTCTATCTGTTCAGTGTTCAGTACTCCACTATCTGTTCAGTGTTCAGTACGCCTCTATCTGTTCAGTGTTCAGTACGCCTCTATCTGTTCAGTGTTCAGTACGCCTCTATCTGTTCAGTGTTCAGTACGCCACTATCTGTTCAGTGTTCAGTACGCCACTATCTGTTCAGTCTTCAGTACGCCACTATCTGTTCAATGTTCAGTATGCACTATCTGTTCAGTGATCAGTACGCCACTGTCTGTTCAGTGATCAGTACGCCACTATCTGTTCAGTGTTCAGTACGCCTCTATCTGTTCAGTGTTCAGTACGCCACTATCTGTTCAGTGTTCAGTACGCCACTATCTGTTCAGTGTTCAGTACGCCACTATCTGTTCAGTGTTCAGTACGCCACTATCTGTTCAGTGTTCAGTACGCCACTATCTGTTCAGTGTTCAGTACGCCTCAATCAGTTCAGTACGTCTCTATCTGTTCAGTGATCAGTACGCCACTATCTGTTCAGTGATCAGTACGCTACTATATGTTCAGTGTTCAGTACGCCACTATCTGTTCAGTGTTCAGTACCCCACTATCTGTTCAGTGATCAGTATGCTACTATCTGTTCAGTGTTCGGTACGCCACTATCTGTTCAGTGTTCAGTACGCCTCTATCTGTTCAGTGATCAGTACGCCACTATCTGTTCAGTGTTTGGTACGCCACTATATGTTCATTGTTCAGTACGCCTCTGTCTGTTCAGTGTTCAGTACGCCTCTATCTGTTCAGTGTTCAGTACGCCTCTATCTGTTCAGTGTTCAGTACGCCACTATCTGTTCAGTGTTCAGTACGCCTCTATCTGTTCAGTGTTCAGTACGCCACTATCTGTTCAGTGATCAGTACGCCACTATCTGTTCAGTGTTCAGTACGCCACTATCTGTTCAGTACGCCACTATCTGTTCAGTGTTCAGTACGCCACTATCTGTTCAGTGTTCGGTACGCCACTATCTGTTCAGTGTTCAGTACGCCTCTATCTGTTCAGTGTTCAGTACGCCACTATCTGTTCAGTGTTCAGTACGCCTCTATCTGTTCAGTGTTCAGAACGCCTCTTTCTGTTCAGTGTTCAGTACGCCTCTATCTGTTCAGTGATCAGTACGCCACTATCTGTTCAGTGTGTTTACGCCACTATCTGTTCAGTGTTCAGTACGCATCTATCTGTTCAGTGTTCAGTACGCCACTATCTGTTCAGTGATCAGTACGCCGCTATCTGTTCAGTGTTCGGTACGCCACTATCTGTTCAGTGTTCAGTACGCCTCTATCTGTTCAGTGTTCAGTACGCCACTATCTGTTCAGTGTTTAGTACGCCTCTATCTGTTCAGTGATCAGTACGCCACTATCTGTTCAGTGTTCAGTACGCCACTATCTGTTCAGTGTTCAGTACGCCAGTATCTGTTCAGTGTTCAGTACGCCTCTATCTGTTCAGTGTTCAGTACGCCACTATCTGTTCAGTGATCAGTACGCCACTATCTGTTCAGTGTTCAGTACGCCACTATCTGTTCAGTGTTCAATACGCCACTATCTGTTCAGTGTTCAGTACGCCACTATCTGTTCAGTGTTCAGTACGCCACTATCTGTTCAGTGTTCAGTACGCCACTATTTGTTCAGTTTTCAGTACGCCACTATCTGTTCAGTGTTCAGTACGCCACTATCTGTTCAGTGATCAGTACGCCTCTGAGTGATCAGTACGCCACTATCTGTTCAGTGATCAGTACGCCACTATCTGTTCAGTGTTCAGTACGCCACTATCTGTTCAGTGATCAGTACGCCACTATCTGTTCAGTGTTCAGTACGCCACTATCTGTTCAGTGATCAGTAAGCCTCTATCTGTTCAGTGTTCAGTATGCCACTATCTTTTCAGTGTTCAGTAGGCCACTATCTGTTCAGTGTTCAGTACGCCACTATCTGTTCAGTGTTCAGTACGCCACTATCTGTTGAGTGTTCAGTACGCCACTATCTGTTCAGTGTTCAGTACGCCACTATCTGTTCAGTGTTCAGTACGCCTCTTTCTCTTCAGTGATCAGTACGCCACTATCTGTTCAGTGTTCAGTACGCCACTATCTTTTCAGTGATCAGTACGCCACTATCTGTTCAGTGTTCAGTACGCCACTATCTGTTCAGTGATCAGTATGCCTCTATCTTTTCAGTGTTCAGTACGCCACTATCTTTTCAGTGTTCAGTACGCCTCTATCTGTTCAGTGTTCAGTAAGCCACTATCTGTTCAGTGTTCAGTACGCCACTATCTGTTCAGTGTTCAGTACGCCACTATCTGTTCAGTGATCAGTATGCCACTATCTGTTCAGTGTTCAGTACGCCTCTATCTGTTCAGTGTTCAGTACGCCAGTATCTGTTATGTGTTCAGTATGCCACTATCTGTTCAGTACGCCACTATCTGTTCAGTGTTCAGTACGCCACTATCTGTTCAGTGATCAGTACGCCTCTGAGTGATCAGTATGCCACTATCTGTTCAGTGATCAGTACGCCACTATCTGTTCAGTGTTCAGTACGCCACTATCTGTTCAGTGATCAGTATGCCACTATCTGTTCAGTGTTCAGTAAGCCACTATCTGTTCAGTGTTCAGTACACCACTATCTGTTCAGTGATCAGTACGCCACTATCTGTTCAGTATTCAGTACGCCTCTATCTGTTCAGTGTTCAGTACGCCATTATCTGTTTAGTGTTCAGTACGCCGCTATCTGTTCAGTATTCAGTACGTCCACTATCTGTTCAGTGATCAGTGAGCCTCTATCTGTTCAGTGTTCAGAACGCCACTATCTGTTCAGTGTTCAGTACGCCACTATCTGTTCAGTGTTCAGTACGCCACTATCTGTTCAGTGTTCAATACGCCACTATCTGTTCAGTGTTCAGTACGCCACTATCTGTTCAGTGTTCAGTACGCCACTATCTGTTCAGTGTTCAGTACGCCACTATCTGTTCAGTGTTCAGTACGCCACTATCTGTTCAGTGTTCAGTAAGCCTCTATCTGTTCAGTGTTCAGTACGCCACTATCTGTTCAGTGTTCAGTACGCCACTATCTGTTCAGTGTTCAGTACGCCACTATCTGTTGAGTGTTCAGTACGCCACTATCTGTTCAGTGTTCAGTACGCCACTATCTGTTCAGTGTTCAGTACGCCACTATCTGTTCAGTGTTCAGTACGCCTCTATCTCTTCAGTGATCAGTACGCCACTATCTGTTCAGTGTTCAGTACGCCACTATCTGTTCAGTGATCAGTATGCCTCTATCTTTTCAGTGTTCAGTACGCCACTATCTGTTCAGTGTTCAGTACGCCTCTATCTGTTCAGTGTTCAGTACGCCACTATCTGTTCAGTGTCCAGTACGCCACTATCTGTTCAGTGTTCAGTACGCCACTATCTGTTCAGTGTTCAGTACGCCACTATCTGTTATGTGTTCAGTACGCCACTATCTGTTCAGTACGCCACTATCTGTTCAGTGTTCAGTACGCCTCTATCTGTTCAGTGTTCAGTACGCCACTATCTGTTCAGTGTTCAGTACGCCACTATCTGTTCAGTGTTCAGTATGCCTCTATCTGTGCAGTGTTCAGTACGCCACTATCTGTTATGTGTTCAGTACGCCACTATCTGTTCAGTACGCCACTATCTGTTCAGTGTTCAGTACGCCACTATCTGTTCAGTGATCAGTATGCCACTATCTGTTCAGTGTTCAGTACGCCTCTATCTGTTCAGTGTTCAGTACGCCAGTATCTGTTATGTGTTCAGTATGCCACTATCTGTTCAGTACGCCACTATCTGTTCAGTGTTCAGTACGCCACTATCTGTTCAGTGATCAGTACGCCTCTGAGTGATCAGTATGCCACTATCTGTTCAGTGTTCAGTACGCCTCTATCTGTTCAGTGTTCAGTACGCCACTATCTGTTCAGTGTTCAGTACGCCACTATCTGTTCAGTCTTCAGTACGCCACTATCTGTTCAATGTTCAGTATGCACTATCTGTTCAGTGATCAGTACGCCACTGTCTGTTCAGTGATCAGTACGCCACTATCTGTTCAGTGTTCAGTACGCCTCTATCTGTTCAGTGTTCAGTACGCCACTATCTGTTCAGTGTTCAGTACGCCACTATCTGTTCAGTGTTCAGTACGCCACTATCTGTTCAGTGTTCAGTACGCCACTATCTGTTCAGTGTTCAGTACGCCACTATCTGTTCAGTGTTCAGTACGCCTCAATCAGTTCAGTACGTCTCTATCTGTTCAGTGATCAGTACGCCACTATCTGTTCAGTGATCAGTACGCTACTATATGTTCAGTGTTCAGTACGCCACTATCTGTTCAGTGTTCAGTACCCCACTATCTGTTCAGTGATCAGTATGCTACTATCTGTTCAGTGTTCGGTACGCCACTATCTGTTCAGTGTTCAGTACGCCTCTATCTGTTCAGTGATCAGTACGCCACTATCTGTTCAGTGTTTGGTACGCCACTATATGTTCATTGTTCAGTACGCCTCTGTCTGTTTAGTGTTCAGTACGCCTCTATCTGTTCAGTGTTCAGTACGCCTCTATCTGTTCAGTGTTCAGTACGCCACTATCTGTTCAGTGTTCAGTACGCCTCTATCTGTTCAGTGTTCAGTACGCCACTATCTGTTCAGTGATCAGTACGCCACTATCTGTTCAGTGTTCAGTACGCCACTATCTGTTCAGTACGCCACTATCTGTTCAGTGTTCAGTACGCCACTATCTGTTCAGTGTTCGGTACGCCACTATCTGTTCAGTGTTCAGTACGCCTCTATCTGTTCAGTGTTCAGTACGCCACTATCTGTTCAGTGTTCAGTACGCCTCTATCTGTTCAGTGTTCAGAACGCCTCTTTCTGTTCAGTGTTCAGTACGCCTCTATCTGTTCAGTGATCAGTACGCCACTATCTGTTCAGTGTTCGGTACGCCACTATCTGTTCAGTGTTCAGTACGCATCTATCTGTTCAGTGTTCAGTACGCCACTATCTGTTCAGTGATCAGTACGCCGCTATCTGTTCAGTGTTCGGTACGCCACTATCTGTTCAGTGTTCAGTACGCCTCTATCTGTTCAGTGTTCAGTACGCCACTATCTGTTCAGTGTTTAGTACGCCTCTATCTGTTCAGTGATCAGTACGCTACTATCTGTTCAGTGTTCAGTACGCCAGTATCTGTTCAGTGTTCAGTACGCCTCTATCTGTTCAGTGTTCAGTACGCCACTATCTGTTCAGTGATCAGTACGCCACTATCTGTTCAGTGTTCAGTACGCCACTATCTGTTCAGTGTTTAGTACGCCTCTATCTGTTCAGTGATCAGTACGCTACTATCTGTTCAGTGTTCAGTACGCCTCTATCTGTTCTGTGTTCAGTACGCCACTATCTGTTCAGTGTTCAGTACGCCTCTATCTGTTCAGTGTTCAGTACGCCACTATCTGTTCAGTGTTCAGTACGCCTCTATCTGTTCAGTGTTCAGTACGCCACTATCTGTTCAGTGATCAGTACGCCACTATCTGTTCAGTGTTCAGTACGCCACTATCTGTTCAGTACGCCACTATCTGTTCAGTACGCCACTATCTGTTCAGTGTTCGGTACGCCACTATCTGTTCAGTGTTCAGTATGCCTCTATCTGTTCAGTGTTCAGTACGCCACTATCTGTTCAGTGTTCAGTACGCCTCTATCTGTTCAGTGTTCAGAACGCCTCTTTCTGTTCAGTGTTCGGTACGCCACTATCTGTTCAGTGTTCAGTACGCCTCTATCTGTTCAGTGTTCAGTACGCCACTATCAGTTCAGTGTTCAGTACGCCACTATCTGTTCAGTGTTTAGTACGCCTCTATCTGTTCAGTGATCAGTACGCCACTATCTGTTCAGTGTTCAGTACGCCTCTATCTGTTCAGTGTTCAGTACGCCACTATCTGTTCAGTGTTCAGTACGCCACTATCTGTTCAGTGTTCAGTACGCCTCTATCTGTTCAGTGTTCAGTACGCCACTATCTGTTCAGTGATCAGTACGCCACTATCTGTTCAGTGTTCAGTACGCCACTATCTGTTCAGTGTTCAGTACGCCACTATCTGTTCAGTGTTCAGTACGCCACTATCTGTTCAGTGTTTAGTACGCCTCTATCTGTTCAGTGATCAGTACGCTACTATCTGTTCAGTGTTCAGTACGCCTCTATCTGTTCAGTGTTCAGTACGCCACTATCTGTTCAGTGTTTAGTACGCCTCTATCTGTTCAGTGATCAGTACGCCACTATCTGTTCAGTGATCAGTACGCCACTATCTGTTCAGTGTTCAGTACGCCACTATCTGTTCAGTGTTTAGTACGCCTCTATCTGTTCAGTGATCAGTACGCTACTATCTGTTCAGTGTTCAGTACGCCACTATCTGTTCAGTGTTCAGTACACCACTATCTGTTCAGTGTTTAGTACGCCACTATCTGTTCAGTGTTTAGTACGCCTCTATCTGTTCAGTGATCAGTACGCTACTATCTGTTCAGTGTTCAGTACGCCACTATCTGTTCAGTGTTCAGTACGCCACTATCTGTTCAGTGTTCAGTACACCACTATCTGTTCAGTGTTTAGTACGCCACTATCTGTTCAGTGTTTAGTACGCCTCTATCTGTTCAGTGATCAGTACGCCACTATCTGTTCAGTGATCAGTACGCCACTATCTGTTCAGTGTTCAGTACGCCACTATCTGTTCAGTGTTTAGTACGCCTCTATCTGTTCAGTGATCAGTACGCTACTATCTGTTCAGTGTTCAGTA
The DNA here is from genome assembly GCF_051911475.1 of Siphateles boraxobius. Taxonomy (NCBI): domain Eukaryota; kingdom Metazoa; phylum Chordata; class Actinopteri; order Cypriniformes; family Leuciscidae; genus Siphateles; species Siphateles boraxobius. The sequence continues at coordinate 21,335,080 of NW_027508866.1, read as the reverse complement.
CGCCACTATCTGTTCAGTGTTCAGTACGCCACTATCTGTTCAGTGTTTAGTACGCCTCTATCTGTTCAGTGATCAGTACGCCACTATCTGTTCAGTGTTCAGTACGCCTTTATCTGTTCAGTGTTCAGTATGCCACTATCTGTTCAGTGTTCAGTACGCCACTATCTGTTCAGTGTTCAGTACACCACTATCTGTTCAGTGTTCAATACGCCACTATCTGTTCATGCAGAAGATGTGTGGAACATGGATGAAACTCATGAACTACAGCCACTGGAGCGCAGTGTTTACGGTCCTCTAAAACGGGCTGTGAACGGTTTCTGCGACTCTTGGATGAAGAGCCATCCAGGCCTCACAATGTCAATTAATGACATTCCTGCCATTGTTAGGTTGGCCCACCCTTTGGCAGCAACACCAGTAAATGTGCAGTCAGGTTTCAGGTGCACTGGTATTTGGCCATTTATTTGGGAGCTCTTCCAAGATGTTGATTTTGCACCATCTTCGCTGACAGACTGTCTTCCTCCACCTGTCGTAGCCCAACAAGACCCCAAGACCCCAACCAAAAGCAGGACCAAGAAAGTCTCGAAAGGGAAGAGAAAGTGGAAGACTGCAGTTCTCACAGACACTCCAGAGAATAAGGGCACTGGAATTGTAAAAGAGGCATGGTTGTTGCTTGTTTGTTGTTTCCTTTTACTAGTCTTTGTCATTACAGTTATTTTTAACTTTGTGAAGACCCTGTCTGTGCACATATAAAATAAAGAAAAGGCAAAATTATGTTAAAGAATGATTTTTATGACATTTTAATGAATGTTGCAACTGCCCCTGTGGACTGCTGCAAACGTCCCACATAGGGTCAGCATTTTAAGCACATAACTTTGTCTATTCAAGTATAAATTGTACATATATTATCATATATGTGCACATGTAGCAGCAGTGTGGGTGGGTAGCTGACATATGTGGGTTTAATGTATTAAAATGTAGGCTTTTCAATACGAACAGTCTGAGAAACTGAAGGAAATGCAAAAAAGTGTTGCATCTGTCCCCGCTCTCCCGTGACCATATTATTATGGCCGCAAGGGGACGCCGTTTCCACAGTATCTCAAACCGGGAAGGTACAAATTATATTTCACATAATAAATGAAATCATTAAATTCCAACTGACAACTGTAACCTCATATATTTTTTTGTTTCATCTATTTACTTAATACACAAAAGCTGCACATCATTGTCCTATCCTACGTCTTTTAACACTATGGTGATCATTAGCATATCCAAATCCTGTCTTTGTCTCATTGTCTTGAATGAACTATTGTTCTAGAGGTCTTTAGGAGAGAACAAATCTCCATTCTTATCTTCTTTATCTTGCCAAAAGAAGTCCTCCTGTCAATCATTTGTCAGCTGATAAATGATGATTGAGCCAGTGTTGGGGATAAATGGGCTCTCTTGTGATTGATCAAATCCCTCAGATGAAACTCCACACTACATTCTGGTGATGATTTAATCAAGAGAAAACATTGCCAACTCCAAAGCCCATCAGAGCAGACCTACTCTGACTAACATGTTACATAATCACATTGCATAATAATTGAGCAGCATGCTGTTTGTTTGTTTGTTTGTTTGTTTGTTTGTTTTGTGCATATTAGATTCACTTTACACACGTTTCAATTAATACAATAAAGTAATAATACCATAAAAGAGTTGATCCAGTAAATAATTACACATTAAATATCGCTCAAGTATTTTCTCATGCACTGTAATATGCAGTGTTATTTTAGTATAATTTATATAGTTTTTATAATTCATGAACTAATTTTTTCTATTAGATTTTAGTTTCATATTTTCCATTTTAATTAGATTTTCATTTAGTCATTTTGTTGTGCTTTTGTCATTTTTATTAGTTTAATTTGTCAGTTTATTATTTTGTTTATTGTGTTTTATTTCAGCTTATATATATATATATATATAATTTATTTTCAAAAACTTTCAAGGTTTTCAAACATGGGTCCATAGACCCCTAAGGGCCCCAAAATTATATATTAAAGACAGCTTAAATTTTAACTATTGAAACTGTATTAAACATTGTGTAATGTAGTGGTGTTAATGTGTTTAATTAAAGTTAAAGTGTTGCTCAGGAAATCTTTTTTTTTTTTTATCTTTTTTTTATAGTAGGAGTCTTTGCATTTCGGTACGGGTCCCTGAGAACGTTAAAGGCCGAAAACCTCTCAAAAAGAAGTAGCAATATCCATCATGTTGTAGTGTGCACTACTAAGTGTCTTCACTTGAGATAAATCCAGCACTTCCTGTAATGTGAGCGCGTCCGCGAGAGATGCGCGTGCATTAGAAAAGGACGGGCTTAATCTGGGAATAAAACTGGAGTTGCGTATTTGTCGTTTCGATCGCTTAGAGGACTGCACATCCCTAGAATCACTTTCATATTAATTTCATTGGACTGCAGTGGGCGGAGAGATGTTGTGAATAGGAGATATTTCTTTAATTTCATATTCTGGAATAGTTGCATTATGGGTCTGCAGACTGTGTTCCGCACGGTGATCATGGGGGCCCCGGGCTCCGGGAAGGGGACCGTTTCTGCTCGGATAGCGCAGAGTTTCGGGCTCAAGCATCTCTCCAGTGGGGACATGCTGCGGGCCAATATCGAAGCGAAGACAGGTACGACAGCTTCAGCACTGTGCTGAATACTATTTCACTGTTTATTTATTTACACCGTACGAGTCATGACTAATGTAACAGAATATGAACGGTTGAATCTTTTTTTCCGTTCGTTACGAACGTAGTTCAACTTCCTACGCAGGGTTGATAAAATGGCTGCAAAACTTCAGGAGCTCGGTTTTATGTTGAGCAGGATAATTAGAGGTTTCTTATCACCAGAACAGAGTCTAAACTTTGGTTGTGTCTCAAAATGTAGTGAGCTTCCCTATCTAGACAGCAGTTTTACACTTTTCGAGTGAGCTCGCGCGTGTGATGTCCCAAAATAACAGTTAATGTCACTATAGAAACAGCTTTTCTCATGTTTTTGTTTTGAAATGCATGGAAGAGTTCAAACTGATATATATTCTAGTGTGAGATCGAGCACTTTCTTCCAGTGCTGGTGTTGTATGTAAACACTGTCTGGGAAAACCATTTAAGTCTGTCTGCTGTTTACCTCAGGCTTTTACGTTTGTGGCATCACTCTTTTTATGTGTAGACTAAGTGTATTTTCAAATTTTAATAGGGCTTTTCTTTAACTTTTGAGGGGGATGTCTTTCAGCAAAGAATGTGCCCTGCATACTAAGCATGTCTAAGAAAGGGACTTTGGCTGCAAATCACACCCAAGCCTGAAGCCTGAAGCCCAAGTCTTTGCTTTGCATGTTAGAAATGCAGAAACTTGCTACGAAACTCAGAAATGTGTAAGATTGTACTTTATACTGTACAGTGTTGGGTTAAAAGTAATGCATTACAATGTTGTGTTACTCACACAAAAAGTAACTGATTGCGTTACTTTTTACAGAAAGTAATGCTTTACATTACTTTTTTGAATTACGTTTTCTCACCTGGGCTGGATTTGCTTGCTAATTTGTTAGTTTTTTTAATAAATAAAAAAGCGAACACACATATGATGTAATATAAAAGTATTTTTTGCTTTATTATGGTTGAATTGGATCATCAAAGGTCAGCATTGGTTAATAAAGTGAGATTAAATACATAAAGTATATTTGTGTTATTTAACATATTTAATTATTGCAGGTTTGTGTAATATTCATTCATAATATTCATTTTTCATTTCATTGTTTTTAACCATTTAGATGAGTACTGAATCTATTTTTGTTCAAGTGAAATGAGTAAATGCTCACATTTAGTCTAGAACTACAATACCCATCATGTTCACACACAGCGCACACACAACACCTCTGCACTTACTCCTGATTTCTCTTAACATGGGAACAGGAGAGCTGTCAGTCAATACATGAGAAAACGAGGTAACTTGCGTTACTTGTTTGAAAAGTAACCCAGATATTTGTATTGTAAATTTAAAAGTAATGCATTACTTTACTAGTTACTTGAAAAAGTAATCTAAGTACATAACCCTCATTACTTGTACCAACACTGATAGACAGGGAACTACACTAACATTTTCCACTGGTGGCACTTGCGCTACTAACTTTTTCAGTTACTAGCGCAAAACATGATTTGGTCGCACAAATTATTTATATAGTAAGCCGCTCTGGATAATAATAACCAATAGTGAAACTGTATTGCATACAGATGTGCTTTTTATTTTACTCTCCATCTTTTAAAACACATGCCTTCTTGTTTTCTTTAAAAATGGTTGGGATAGATTTACTGCAATATAAAATACAGTAGCCTACACAATAAAGTGCTAAATTAATTTCTTTTGGATTTCACCATGCTATGGTTGGCACAGATGGGCAGACTTCTGAACTCTTAAGGAAAAGTAAAATAAATATAATATGTCATTGTGAAGCTTCAATGATTCGTGTTTGAATTGTTTTGACGCAGTTACAAATTTGGACAATCCTGCAATTGAAGGCCCACAGAATTTACAGTAGGGCTGCACGATATTGGTAAAAAAATGACATTGCAATATTTGATTTTTCTGCGATATATATTGCGATATAAAAACAATTTCACCAGATGACTTGAATAGCTCTATTTGGAAAGAATGAATCATTCTAGAATGACTCTTGAGTTCAGTGTTGGACAGATCAGTTGTTATTTTAACCATTCATTAAAGTGAATCGGTTCAAAGGAGTCAGTTCGCGAATCGGACGTGTCATTAACGGACCACGGCACACGTTGTGTGATTATCCAGGCAGTTTAGGACATCGCACAAGATTTGTCTCAACACAGAAAACATTTCATCACCAGATAGATTTTTTGTTTTGTTTATTGAAAGAGTGGTTTATGCCATCTGAATGTGTGGAAAGCTTTTCAGAGAAGATGAGGCAACGTTATTTTAGCACAATTCACAACCAGTGGTAGTTCAGAAAAAAAAAAACTTCGGTCTTCCGACCTTTTACCATCGTGTATTCTCAAAGATATTCAGTCAACTCAATTCATTATTATGAGCGAGGGAGGGAGAGAGAGCGCGCGCGCGACTGGGGCTTTCACTCTCTCTGCTCGTTCTCTCAGTTAAACAAGCGCGAATCCGCGAAGCCAACTTGATGTGTTGAATGCTCAGAGCGCGTTATAAAACGTATTCTTAAAATACACATTTCTATTTTAATAAATGCTCATAGTAAATCATAGCATATTGCCTAAAACATTAGGTAGGTACAAAAATAATCAAACGGTGATACATTTGCGACCCATTAAAAATTAGGGTCGCAATGGCATTTCAAAAGGTCGCATATGCGACCATTTTGGTCGCAGTGTAGTTCCCTGCTGATAGAGCAGGTTTATTGTCAGTGTTCTTTAACTCAAAAGATTTGTGAATTACACGTTCTGTAAGCAAAAAAAACAGTTCTCTAAATCCCAGATGAAATGCCAGATCCTCTGTGTCTCCGGGGAGCCGAATAGCCTTCCAAGTTGTGTGACAGTGATATTTATGCTGCAGAACCCATCAGTTATCCGGTGTACAGATCCACCTACCACAGTGAGACTAAACCATTATTATTATTATTATAAACCAGATTTAGCATGAAACAAATGACCGTCAAATGAACCCTATGCATAACACAAAATTTAGCCAGATATAGAGAAATATTTCAATAAATATTTGAGTTTCATATATTTACAGATCAAAGTAGGACCTTAAAAGGGGAGTTTCCAAAAATGGCAATTCTCCCATTATACATCATCACCCTCATGTCTTCCCAAATATTTACCATTGCCTTCCATCATATGGACAAAAAACAGACATTTCTCAAAATATCTTCTTATAGAAACAAATTCATATTCTTAAGGAAACAACAAGAGGGTGAGGAAATGATGACAGAATGTTGATTATAGATTTCAAGAATTGACAGCACGCGCTTCTAAAAGCATATGCTTTTTTCTTAATAATATGCATATTTTGATACATTAATTGTCTGTGTTTTGAAATATGCTTTTGTACAGTGCAGTATTATTTAAGTGAACAGTGAAAAAGCTAAAAATATTGAAAATGATGGAAATTTCACGGTTGATGTTGCAATCCAACACAAATGACTAAGAAATTCAATCTAAATAGTCTTTAATTCACAAACCGAAATACACGGGAGAGTCTCAGGAGAACATACACGCTTAGCACTCTTAATGACGACCACAGACAAAGAACTGAACAAAACAGGGTGTTATTCATTTATTACTAATGGTGTTATTAGATTATTACTACTTTTAAACGATAGTGTAGCTATATACAGTATTATAGGCCTAAAATTTTAGCACTAAACAGAAATATCACAAAGGGTCACGATTATTACAGAGTTATTGAATTGTGTAGAGACATTTAAAGTTCATGTATGAATTACTAAAATTTATTGTGTTGGTCACACATAATTTCCAATTGAATAGTTAATAGGAGTGTGGTAAAAGTCATTTTTGTTACGAAGTTAATGATCAACCTTACATCACACTAGAAACCATCAATATGAGTAATGAAAGGCGCGTCATAAATTATTTTATTGGTAAAATTAGAATCAACATAAATACAACATAAAAAATTAATTCCTGACTATATTTATTTGTGGATATCTTCTGTATTTATGGAATAACTAAATTCTGTCTCTTATGCACCTGGGCAGATTTGGGTCTTCTGATGAAGTCGTGTATCGATCAGGGTCAGCTGGTTCCTGATGATGTCATCTCGCGTCTCATCCTGTCCAGTCTGAGGGGAATCGAGCAGACCAGCTGGCTACTGGACGGTACCACACTCACCCATGCTCTCATGTTGATCTTATATGTATGATCTTTATTCATTCTGTGCCTCTGTGTCCTGGCAGGGTTTCCTCGCACCGTGGCTCAGGCCGAGGCCCTGGACGCCGTGTGTGATGTGGACTCTGTTATAAACCTGGACGTGCCTTTCAAGACCATCAGAGAGCGTCTGACGTCCCGCTGGGTGCACCTTCCCAGCGGCAGGGTCTATAATATAGACTTCAACCCGCCCAAGAAGCCAGTGAGATATTTACAATCCTGTTTAACATTACTTCAGGGAACTGTTGATAATTAAACGAAAGAAACAGGAAGTTGTCCACCTCTGCTCATATGAAAACTCCACAGTGACCTGTACACTTGTTAAGTTAACTTGTTGTTGAGCATTGTAATGTTTGAAACAGATGTCATAACAAATGTCAGTTAGACCGGGAAGATTTTAAAACGAGCGGTTCATTCATAAATCCGTAAGATCTTTCCTTCACGCTGTGGAAATACAAACTGGAAGACAGAACAGAAAAAGGGGCGGGGCTACATAAGGTCTATACTGCAAAAATACATTTGATCAGTATTGCTGCCATGATCAATAGAAATGTAAGAAAGCATACTTAAAATGCTGTTCAATCCCTGTTCTCTGCAGGTAATAATAGTGCAACGTTAATTACGTCAGGTAAATGGTGCTGAGTTTTGTGGATTTATTAGCCTAATTTGAATAAAGTAGGTTTGTTTACACTAAAAATACTAACATTGACCTTGGCCTGGTTAAACTGGATTGCAGGTAGTTATTGAACATTTGTTTTGTGCTGAAATGCTGTTCGCATGAGTGAGGTGCAAGTGAATTCACACAGAATGCTTAAAAAAGAGTATTGTTACTTTGAAAGAATATACTTACAGTAAGTGCGAACGATAGATGATGCATGATAGTTGCAATTAAATTAAAGTTTTATCATTGAAATGTATATTAAATGCAATTAGCTGAAATTAGAGTGCTTTTTTAAGTGTACTTAATTATGATTTAAGTACATTTTACATGTAATTTCATAATTCTATTGTCTTTGGAATATGGTTAAAGTGTACAAACTCAGGTATTCTGTTGTAATAATGCCTTACTTTACTAGTTACTTGAAAAAATCTGATTACATAACTCTCGTTACTTGTACATTTAAACACTTTAAATGTAATATCAAATAACATTACACTAGTTAAAATGATAATCAAATACTACACGTGCTTCACGATCAAAATAAGTGTACTTCTTTAAAGCAAAACATATGATTTTTAAAACAATGATTTAAAATATGCTTTAAAGTAAAACTTTTAATCTGACATGATTGCAAAGTGCCCTTTTTGAAAGTGTACTTAAGTGTGTCAAGAAACAGTCATGAATGTGTACCCTCTTTCACTACACTACACTTAAGTGGCCTTTTATTGCATTAATGTTATATTATCTGCAAGTACAGTTTTTAAAAATTGATATATACTTAAAAACAGATCTGAACTACACTAACACTACAAGTGCACATTCAGTACAATTAAGCAGACTTTCTTTTCACAAGGTTTATTACATGTGTGATGTGTGTATAGATACATTTTCTATATAATATACAATATAAATTAATTTTATATTAAATGTGTAATTTTTCATGTTTAAAGAATTTCAACATATAAACACACTCAAAACAAACAGTTTTTCTTTAAATAAAAATAATAAAAATGGAATCATGTTAACACGTGTAAATAAACAGTAAAAAGTAAAAAAAAAAAATGGAGCATTGGATATAAATGTGTGTGTGTGTTAAACTTGTTCTTGTGGTAAAAGTAGGTCATGGTATTTCACAACCTGACCGCTCAAGACAGATAAGAACGCTTCTGTTTACTAAGGAACTTTGCTCTCATCCCTGCAATAAATCTGGAGCACGCTGAGGAAGTCACGGACTTCCTGTAAATAAATGAAACACTGTCCGAGAAAAGAGCAAACGCAAGGACAGAAAATGGGCTTAAATATTGCTGCTATACATTAAAAGAAAAAGAAAAACTTCTAAGGGCAGGGAGTTTTAGAAAAGTAAAACTGAACAAAGAACGAGTAATAATCCGTTTATATGCAAGAGCTTCTAAAAGATTTTCCGTGATATCTGTATATCTATATATCACCACGAAGCCTTTGAGGTCGCAAAGAGTTACAACTCAAAACTGTTTCAAAATGGTTACATTTTGCTCATCTTTGCAATCATTTCAAACAAGACAGCAATTCAGTGTGTTTTGAACTGATATCATAAAACAGAACAAGCCAAGTGTGAAACAGTGTTTGTCAGTGTTGCTCAAATTCAGTTGTGTCCACAAAACTGTGTCTGAAGGTCACATCGATTCAGCTGTGGAGTTTGACAACGCCTGCCAAGGCTTGTTGACTGTTTCAATACATGAATTCTTGAGCAATGGCACCGTTAATTTGGCGTTTATTGCAAGTTTTAAAGTCGGGCTGTTTGTGGTTGAGCTCTGCAGTGATGTCGTGACTCGTGTGTGCCTGTAGAGTGTAACATTGGTCTCTTGTGCACAGGGTCTTGATGATGTCACAGGAGAACCGCTGGTCCAGAGAGACGACGACAGTCCCGAAACTGTGTCCAGAAGACTAAAGGACTATGAGAGACAGACACAGCCGGTTCTAGAGTACTACAGGTGCTGTACAGAAAGCTGTGTTTTCTTTATGATTTATGCTGAATGAAACGATGCAGTAATACACCACAGAAAATAAACAGGAAATATTTAAAGGAATAGTTCAGACAAATTCTGTCACTCTTTACTCACACTTGTGCTTCTGATATTTGTATGAATTTATTCCTTGCATGGAACCACAAAGAAGATATTTAGCAGAATGTTCATGCTGCTCTTTTCCATACAATGAATGTGAGGCTGATGAGCTCCAAAAAACACTCACAAAAGTTACATAAAATATTTCATACATCTTGTATTCAATATATTTAAAATCTTCAGAGGCCATATGAGAATGGATCAAAATTGAAGTTGTTATTTGTGGAAAATCTTCCTAAAATCTCACTTGTGTTCTTGTACATTCAAATTGAAGCATGTTGCATCAGGTTTGATGTCATCGGTGGTTCATAAAACATTTTGTCAGCCAAACCCCAAAGAAGTAAAATACTAAATTGAAATACTTGAAATTTTAAGTTAATATTTCAATAAACATTTGCTAGTCCACAGTTCTATGATGTTGGTTAATGGTCACATGACACGCAAGTAAATAGATCAAATATTTATAAGTTTTATTTTGACTTTATAGCCAAACTTTAAAAGTGTCTCAGTCCTTATTACATAATTTACAACGGTATTTTAGGAATCTAATCAAATTGTATAATAATAATAATGATTAATATTATTAGTCTAAAAATATTGTTTCAAAGTAATTGTTCATGCTGAATTTCAAGTTTAGTCAACTTGGATATTTGAGTTATCTCAAAAAAATTGTGATTGCTAATTGCAACAATAATTTTTGAAACAATGTATTGTTTTTATGTTTAACTAATAATAAAAATGAAGAATACATTTATATATGACATATTCTACTGTAAAAAAATATTTGTTTATAATAATTTTATTTTACACCACAAGTTACAGTACTAATATTTATGCCCTAAATTAATCATTTTTAAACTTTTAAACCCTCAAGCTTTAAATATTTAAAATATTCTTGCTTTTATTTTGGCACAATACTGCTGAAATACTGTAAACTTCTGCCCACAAAAATGTTGGAAACTATGAGAATGTGTGAATAAAGTAAACCTTGCGCAGGTTGCGTTCCCGAGATGCTGAATACAGTAAATCGAATCGTGGCTATCATGGAGCCCCTTTTATTGTACATTAGATATAATTCATTATTAGCGTTTCATCAACTCAAGAAACCCCTGCAGTTTGGGAAACCCTGCTTTACATCAATGGTCATTGGTTAAAGTGACCTTTTCCTTTACTATTCCTTTAAGCTGGACTGAGGGTGTAACATCATAGGAATAATGATTTGTTTAAGCCAATGCATATGATATACTTTAACAGGAGTAAAGGAGTGTTAGAGACATTCTCAGGAACTGAAACCAACAAGATATGGCCTCATGTTCACGCCTTCCTGACCAGGAAAATCCCAGGAATCCAGCAGGCTATGGGAAAAGCGTGATTCTACAACAAAAACTAGGACTTTTACAACAACTGAAGTACACTGTCTGAAGAAGCACAACGCACCTCTGTGGCCTGAAGCAGTCTACTGTATTTACACGCTGAAGCCTTCAGTGTCACAGCTGGTTTTATGACAAGTTAGTAGCAAACTAAAGGATTATGGTCAAACTAGTCTTCTGAACACCAGCACTGCCATCTTAAGCAAACAAACTAGCTTTGAGTGTTAGGCATGCTAATAGTTGACTCTTCTCTCTTAGCAGAAGTTGCTGCAAAATGCATTCCTGTTTATTATCCATAAAAGCATTTTAATGTTATTGAAATCTCTACTAGAGAAGTTCTCAGTTCTCATTTATAAAGTTTTCAGATGAATGCAGTGCAAAAAAATTCGGTACATTCAAACCTGTACCGCCCATTGTGTGTGAACCACTGTGGCCTTAATTAGCAAAAACAATCTAATTATCAGTCAGATGATTCCCATTGCAAAGTTTAATTGCAATGTTTAATGGTGTTAACAGAGTTAATATTTTTTTATCATATACAAAATAATGTTATTTTCAATTAAGAAAAGTTTGTACAATACAGTAATTTATAAAGGGAATTTCTCTGTGATCAAAAGTCCTTTTGTATTGATAAAACGCTATTGTGTGGTTATGGAGTCCTAGGCCACAAATGAAATGCAAATTAATTCACTTGTTTATGCATTTAATGGCTGTTTGTGCATCACTGTATAAATTGTAGTGAATGAAAACCCTGCTATTGAATAATGGATAAATGATTAAATGTAATGTACTGAATGTCATTTTAGAAAGGGGACTTTTGAAACAACTGCAATAAACAGTGAAGCTTGACTCTTTTTAGTTTGTTTTGGTAGTGAAGCTCTAGATTTTTATGTAAATAATAACACTGTTTACATTATATATTTTGTACCAAAAGATTGACAAAGTAGGCTTTAGAGCAATAATGACAATAAAAAGGAAAGTATGCATTTTTCTTATCAACGTTACCAGTAATAATCCAGTATTTTCTCAATCACTATCTCCCACGTTTGTTCATACAACACCATATATATATGAACTTATTTAGATCGTTACATTTTATAACCGATGCCTTATGTTCCTTTTGTTGAGTGGACGTGCCAAAAGAAGCACGTGTTGTATATTTTATCCTACTTTCATTGTACAACCCACTAACCTCAGGGTGAATAATTAAAGGCCCTCCCCCGAAAACCAACGTTTTAAGCCAGAGTTTATTGCGCGCATGTAATCAGGAGAATCCCGCTCACAGAGAACTAGCAAAACATTTATAAAGTGCTCAAATGTTATTTTAAAAACAGTGAAATAAAACGTTTCAAGCAGTCAGCAATACTGTGGGTCTAAAGATTTAATTCAGTTTGATCTGATCGTAAAAGACTTGCACAATATCACCACATTAATTATAACACAAATCCTAGGTTTGCTGTAAATGTTGTGTGCAGTACAAGCAATGCAAACTGGCTGGATGTGATGCGCAAACAGCTTCGGCAGGGTTTCAATGCAACTATATCAATGAATAGAAGTCAGTTTTCTAAAATCTTGGTAAGGGAAAGCTCTCAAAATCTTATTCTGAAGGACAACTCACCCAAAAAAGTACATTATGTCATCGTTTTACACAACCCTCATGTTGTTTCAAACATGTATGACTTACTCTCTTCTGTGTAGAACGCAAAATGTATTTAGAAGAATGTTTTTTTGGTTTTGACTATATAACGAAGCCAATGGGGTTTAAAAAAAAATAGTTTGGACCCCATTGACGTTAATTGTATAAATAAATATATATTTTTTAAATATCTTCATTTATGTTCCACAGAAGAAAATAATTCATACAGGTTAGTGAGGGTGAGAAAATGAGAAAAATAATTTTTAAACCTCAGACGAAATATCGCTGACGTTTGCCATTGTTTTGCTTTTAACATCAAATCAAACTCTACGGCCAAGTGCGATAAGCATCCGGTTTACATTTTACACAGTAAATGTGAATCTCTTTCATTATAACTCTAGGTAACATTACATTACTGGTTTTCATGCCGTCCAGTTGGACCTGCAAATGACTTTTTGCAAATGTCTCACTACCAACATGAAGACGGTAAAGTGGGTGGTCCTGCCCCGCCTCGGTGTCGTTTCGCTATCTGCAGGAAGTCCACTGTTATCTGCCGCGTTCATGCACACATGACACATGAAACACTTCCCAGATAGCAGCTCGAGTTCAATGTGCAGTGGACTTTATAGATTACAATCCAAAGGTGGGGATATGAAACAAAAAGTTCAAACACAAAGAAAACAGCAAAATGCTTCTCGAATATCACTGATCTGGTTGACTTAAAACCAATTTACGACAAAAAAGAGGTTTTCCTTTGCACTCCTGCTTGTACCACTTTCCTAAACTTTTATTCAAACTGCTAAAACAGATGACGAAAAGTTAGCAAGCAACAGAAATTTAACTAAAATCTGCACAAAAATATAAGTGCCTCAAAAAAATACAGTTTCCTGTGTTTTTTTATTTAAATACTTTCTCTATTAAACAAATATAAAGTGCAGCACACATTCAGGCACAGATACAAAAGAAAAGTCTTTGAGCACAGCAGCCCTTGTTCCTTCTGTCCTCCGACCCAAAGCCGTTTTCCTACTGAAGGTTCGTCTTCACTGCTAGGTCTCCATCATTCTCCACTCGTCCGTTTCTGAACTCTCCTCTTTGGAGGCTCTTGGTATATTCGTCCAAACTCCTGCCTCCAAGCAACGCTTCACGTGGTATTCTGCCACCTGTGATGATGGAGAAAGAGGATATTAATAAACGGCAAAAGATCAGTGTGCTTTACGCTTACCCTCATGTTGTTCCAAACCTGTATGAGTTTCTTTCTTCTGCTGAACACAAAAGATATTTTGAAGAATATGGGTGACCAGACATTTGACGGGCCCCATTGACTTTCATAGTATTTGCAGAAGAAAGAAATGCATATGGTTTTGGAACAACTTGAATGGTGAACTATCCCTGTAACCCATATAATGCATTAAAAAAAACTGCTGCAAATGGACCTGGTGCAACGTAAGCTTATAGAACAGTCATAACTTAATATTTTTAAACTTAAAGGATATTGTATCTGATCAATAACTTCTCTTTAATGAGTGAATGTGCATTTTTTTTTGAATGTTACCATGTTTTTTCCATGCTATTGCTGTACAGTATTTAACCACTTTTTATTCATAAAACATTCATTCAAATTTTACAACTACAGCAAAAACCAGTGTGCTGCAAGAAAATATATATTTGATCAATATTTATGTACATTTCAATATATATCAATAATTATTTATATAATTATATGAAATTTATAAGAACATATAATATGAGAATTACCAGTATGAACTCCATTGAATTTAATAAAATTCCTTCTAAACTTCTAACTCACGACTGCTCTATTGTTTTTCTATCAAAACATCAATGTTACTCTGAAATGTTTTCAAACAAAATATACCACTTTTAAATGGGACAGGCTTCAGCGTCACATGATCCTTCAGAAATCGTTCTAATATACGGATTTGCTGCTCAAGATACATTTATTATCATCAATGTTTTTGTGGAAACCATGAAACATTTTTTAAGGATTATTTGATAAATAGAAAGTTTAAAAGAACAGCATTTATTTAAAAAAGAAATCTTAAATTTTGTGCTCAATAGAAGAAAGTGAGCCAAGCGGTTTTGGAACGAAATGAGGGTGTATAAATGACAATTTTAATATTTGTGTGATCTTTTCCTTCGACTGCAGCGTTTTAATCTGCACATCCATGTTGATGCAGCGCAGGAAGAGGGATTATAGATCAGCCTGCGTTCTTCTGATGAAGGAAACACAGCAGATTAAAGCAGTTATGCAACTCTTCCCATGTCCATTGACTCTCATTGACTTAGCAGCAAGAACCTGAAAAAAAGTGTTCAAGAACCTGAAAAAAAGTGTTCAAGAACCTGAAAAAAAGTGTTCAAGAACCCGAAAAAAAAGTGTTCAAGAACCTGAAAAAAGTGTTCAAGAACCTGAAAAAAAGTGTTCAAGAACCTGAAAAAAAGTGTTCAAGAACCTGAAAAAAGTGTTCAAGAACCTGAAACAAAAAGTGTTCAAGAACCTGAAAAAAAAGTGTACAAGAACCTGAAAAAAAAGTGTTCAAGAACCTGAAAAAAGTGTTCAAGAACCTGAAAAAGGTGTTCAAGAACCTGAAAAAAAGTGTTCAAGAACCTGAAAAAAAGTGTTCAAGAACCTGAAAAAAGTGTTCAAGAACCTGAAAAAAGTATTCAAGAACCTGAAAAAAAAGTGTTGAAGAACCTGAAAAAAAGTGTTCAAGAACCTGAAAAAAAAGTGTTGAAGAACCTGAAAAAAAGTGTTCAAGAACCTGAAAAAAAGTGCTCAAGAACCTGAAAAAAGTGTTCAAGAACCTGAAAAAAGTGTTCAAGAACCTGAAAAAAAAGTGTTGAAGAACCTGAAAAAAGTGTTCAAGAACCTGAAAAAAAGTGTTCAAGAACCTGAAAAAAGTGTTCAAGAACCTGAAAAAAAAGTGTTGAAGAACCTGAAAAAAAGTGTTCAAGAACCTGAAAAAAAAGTGTTCAAGAACCTGAAAAAAGTGTTCAAGAACCTGAAAAAGGTGTTCAAGAACCTGAAAAAAAGTGTTCAAGAACCTGAAAAAAAGTGTTCAAGAACCTGAAAAAAAGTGTTCAAGAACCTGAAAAAAAGTATTCAAGAACCTGAAAAAAAGTGTTCAAGAACCTGAAAAAAGTGTTCAAGAACCTGAAAAAAAAGTGTTCAAGAACCTGAAAAAAAGTGTTCAAGAACCTGAAAAAAAGTGTTCAAGAACCTGAAAAAAAGTGTTCAAGAACCTGAAAAAAAGTGTTCAAGAACCTGAAAAAAAGTATTCAAGAACCTGAAAAAAAGTGTACAAGAACCTGAAAAAAGTGTTCAAGAACCTGAAAAAAAAGTGTTCAAGAACCTGAAAAAAAGTGTTCAAGCACCTGAAAAAAAGTATTCAAGAACCTGAAAAAAAGTGTTCAAGAACCTGAAAAAAGTGTTCAAGAACCTGAAAAAAAAGTGTTCAAGAACCTGAAAAAAAGTGTTCAAGAACCTGAAAAAAAGTGTTCAAGAACCTGAAAAAAGTGTTCAAGAACCTGAAAAAAGTGTTCAAGAACCTGAAAAAAGTGTTCAAGAACCTGAAAAAAAGTGTTCAAGAACCTGAAAAAAGTGTTCAAGAACCTGAAAAAAGTGATCAAGAACCTGAAAAAAAAGTGTTCAAGAACCTGAAAAAAAGTGTTCACGAACCTGAAAAAAGTGTTCAAGAACCTGAAAAAAGTGCAGACCCTGACGCTCCGGACAATGCGGCATGCTTTCTAAAGCTGTACCATAACATTTGTGGGGTTAGGAACCAAGAATCCGTTCTTATTCACAATACCAGTACTAGAGCCGCAAATCTCTTCTCCAAAAGTACTAAAATAATAAATCAGCGAACTGGAATCATCAAATTTTGAAGTGCATGTTTGACATGTTATGTTGTTTTACAGGATAAAGTGCTGTTCACACCAAAAACGATATCTACAACTATATTCGCTTCCTCACCAACACATGATATCGTTCTGATAATTAAGCACAGGCTCCAGTTTTGTCGTCTGCCACTTTAAGTGCTGGAGCTCTTTAAAGCAGGATGGATTCTGATTGGCTGTCAATGTTTTTATTGCTCTTCGGCATTTGAAAGTGATTCCAAAAATATCGTTCCTTTATCGTTGTAGTTGTGGTGTGAACGATTTTCAAAAACTATATCTTTATCATTATAGTTATCGTCCTTGGTGTGAACGGGCCTTTATGCCGCAGCGTTACCTGTGGGTTCATGTTGCTCAGCACATTCTGAAGAATCTGCATATCTTGCATCTGGATGCATGTTTTCAGCTCCTGCAAATTCAACATTTGACTCGTTTTATAGTTTGCTACTAGCGACACTACCATTTAATTTTTTTAATTTAAAAAATTTAATTTAATTCTGCAAGGACGCATTAAATTGATCAAAAGTGACAGTAAAGAATTACATTGTTACAAAAAAAAGAAGCTTTTTTAACCTTCTATAACCCTGAAATGTAAATGTATATCCACAAAAATATGGAGCAGCACAACTGTTTTCAACATTGATAATAATCAGAAATTTTCTTGAGCATCAAATCATCATATTATAATGATTTCTGAAGGATCATGTGACACTGAAGACTAAGTAATGATGCAGAAAATTCAGCTTTGATCACAGGAATAAATGACATTTTAACATAATATTTCAATTGAAAACTGTTATTTTAAATTGTAATAATACTTCACAATATTAGTGTCTTTACTGTATTTTTGATCAACATTGAAAAACATGTTCAAAACAGTATATGTTGTCAAGATTTAATTGTCAAGATATGTCCTAACCAGCTGCGAATTAAGTGTGACGATACATTTAGTCATCAGTCTATTTTCAATGCATTCACGGCCACAATGAAATCTCACAGGTTCAAAATGGTTCTCTACATAACTGTATATCAACCATGAAACATGTTCTGATTCACTGTGCTTCATGCTGTCAGTGACATAGAACTGATTGATTCACTTATCATTCCCAGTGGTTTAACTTTGTTTTAAAAAGTGGGTGTCAGTTGCTAATACAACGCTATTTCAGATATGTAGCCTACAATAACAATTGCAGTAAAAATAACATTATGATGTCCAGAAATCAATTTCAACAGTACATTGAGTTTAATTTATCGAAATAGAAGTCATGGTTAATGTGATGTCCTTACATCTACTATAATACAATGTATTGTTATTACCAAGATTCTTCACATCAGTGAATAAATACACAGATCCGCAAAAACGTTAACACAGAGTCTCCGCAACAGCGTTAAGCGAAAGATTGAAGCGCTTGTCTGTGTGAAGTTGCACAAGCGCCAGGAGAGAACTGATAACAGCGGCAACGAGGATTCGCCATGATTTCAAAATCAACACATTCCAGCGCCAGATCGCCTCTTATTTAACACAAACGAGCAAAATGAATACTCTACAAGTCAACTGGAGATATTTCATTTGTATACGGTACATCCGTGCCTCGAGATGTTTCAAAAAGTGGTTGGGACAATATTGACCCTGGCAAAAAGTGGAGGGGACAATGTCCCACCTGCAAATTACGTGTATAATCATTCCTACCGGTGGCAAAGACTCCAAAACCTCCTTGGGGTCGAGGCAACAGCCTGGCGGTGTATTTTGGTGCACTGCATCGTGGGTTCCTCCTTTTGATTTCATGGTACACTCTTTCACTCTCTGCTTGAAGGCTTTGAGTTCTGTGTGGAAGACATCCAAGTATCCCTCCTGCCCTGCCTTAAAAAAATAATAAAAAAGAGCAAAGCAAGATTAAAATTGATTCAAAGTGCATTCAAAGTTTTCACTTTCAGTGAAAAAATCATGCGAGTTCAATCAAATGACATGGATGAATGTGTGAATATGAACTTCATCTGTCCTCTATTGCTGTTTCCTGGCCTCGGGCTGTCAGTTATGTCATGTCTCTCTCTAGTGGTCACTGACATTACTGCATAACACTCAGGCCCTGTTTACATCTGGTATTAAGATGTGTTTTGGTTGATCGGATCACAAGTGGACGACGGTAAATACAGGTGTAAACGTGGTGTAAAACGCTTTGTGCTTGTCCACTTTTGACCACTTCCAGAGGTAGTTGAAAACACACTCGACTGGATTGCTTTCGTAGTGTAGATGAATGTGGTCGAATGTGTTCGAACAACCACAAAAAACACCTACTCTCCGCCTACTGACCTAATGCGCAAACATTATGGGAAGTGCGCTAGCCAGACGGGATTTAAACTTTGTCGACTGGAGACCTAAGTTTGGTTTAAAGATGAAAAACAAACCAAGCACAATTCCTGATTTCTAACACACACTCACAGTGTTCGGAAAGTGGCACTCGATCTTGTGTTTGTCAGAGCAGAAACTATAGCTGCTCTCCGTGTTTTTCTGTCGTCTCCGAGCGCAATCATATGTAAATTGTGTGAGCTTATTTCGTCCATTAGATCGAGAGATCTAAAAAAGCCCATACATTTACCTACACATAGACCCTCCCCCAGAAGAAATCAGGACTGAAGTGGAAGTGGATGAAAAAGACGGATTAAAACATCAGGTGTAAACAGGAATATGTTTCCCTCGTCTATTTGTGATTCGATCAACCAAAAAACATCTTAATACCAGGTGTAGACGGGGCCTCACACCATCTCATTAACAACAAAAATTTGGAATAATGACGTTTTTTTAGTGTTGTTGGAAGAAGTCTCTTCTGCTCTCCAAGGCTGCATTTATTTGATTAAAAAAAATAATAATAAAAAATAATAATAAAAAAAATATATATATATATACACTGTATATATATATATAGTTAAATATTTTTGTGATTTAAAATAATTGTCTTGTTTGAAATTATTCAAATTCACTGAAATTATTTTAAAATGTAATTTATTCCTTTGATCAAGGCTGAATTTTCAGCATCATTACTCCAAATCATCATATTAGAATGATTTCTGAAGGATCATGTGACACTGAAAACTGGAGTAATGATCACAGGAATAAATTACATTTTACAATGTATTCAAAGAGAACACACTTCTTATAAACTGTAAAAATATTTCACATCATTGCAGTTTTTAAAGTATTTTTGATTAAATAAATGTAGCCTTGGAGAGCATAAGAGACAAAAACATTAAGAAATCTTAATTATTCCCCATTCCACATCCTTGAGGACTTTATTATTGCACTTCTCTGGTTGAATAACTGGTGTACAGTAAGAGATGTTTAATGTCGTGTGTAAAACCGGTTGAAGGTGATGTCTGCAGCATTGCAGTGCAGATGTGAGTCTCACTTTGGCTTTCTGAAAGAACTGACGGAAGCAGCCTCGTGGGTCTTGCTGTGTGTTGCGGGCCATTTCCAGAATAAACTGCATGACGACGGCCTGATGAGCCACCTGCTCCATTAATGCCTCTTTCTGCAGAAGAGGCAATCAGTATCAGAGGCAGGTCATGTGATGCATGTACACAGTGCACGGATTACATACTACAAACTACAGAAACAGTACCGGTAGAATATTATTTTGAAAATGAAAGAGGACTCACTTGCTCTGCCTGCAGGCGGAAGCACCACAGGATCAGGAAATTGGCCGTTTCTTCACAGATGAGATGGTGGTACTCTGCTAGAAAACGCTGACTATCATCCCACCTCCTCAACATACCTGTACAATCAGAAGAAGCGACAACCTCCATTAGGATCAACAGTCTCCATTAATAAGCATTCAAATCAAACACAAACCCCATAACTTACCAAAATGTTTCAAGAGTTCTTCATTGAGCTGATTGAAGCCCAAGTTCTTATGATCGGATTCATTAGGCCAAGACTGTGACATGTTTATGATACTCTAGGAAAAAAACGAGAAAAGGGGCATCAGCAATCTACACACTAACACTTAATGTGTTCAATTCAGATTTTGTGCAAGAACACAAAACAAATGGGCAATAACATAAATTGTTGTATCAAATGGCTCATTAATCATATTCCTCCTATTGCATTCGGGTCCGTTTTTGAGGTACATAAAAATTTTGGTAAAGCTTTACAATAAGGTTCTCTTACGAGAGGTTCTCTCGTATTGTGTAAGTTTAGCTTACGCTACGGGAAAGATTCATCTTCTCGAGATACTCTAGCCAAAAAATTATCCTTAATTTTGTATTCCTTGTCAACGCAGTGCAGCAGCTAGCAGACCTAGAGCAGGCCATCTCGCGTGCTCATTGGCTGCCCTGCGGCAACTGCTGCAGCCTACCAGTGAGCCCGGCATGACGTCACGCCCAATGAAGGGCGCCCGCGCCTTCATAGCGTCACAGCCCGCCAGAATGGGCGTGGCCTAGCGTATAAAAGTAGGGGCTGTAGGCTGAATTCTCTGATTTTTCGTCTCTTCAGCGAGCTCTTCGCATCGCTGGATTTGAGAGAAGCCACCGCCGCGGTCGAACAGCCAGCTTAGGACAGCGCTGAGGAAGCCGGCAGTTTTCGCCGCCTTCAGCCATCCGTGTGAGCTACGCTATCCGGCGTCGTATCCTTTTTACCGTAAAAAAAAAAAAAAAAAAAATTCTAAAAGAGCAGCGAGCGTCTTTTTCAAGATGCCTCGCACTTCCTGCGGCTCGTGTAGAGCCCCGCTCAGCGCCGGACACCGCCACCTGATCTGCGCTCTCTGCCTGGGCCTGGAACACGCAGAGCTCGCCCTCGCGTCCGGGGGCTGCGAGCTCTGTGAGGAGCTTCCGCTGTCGACCCTGCGGGCTCGACTCGAGGAGTTTAACACCACAGCAGTCACTCCGCCCTCTGTGGGACCGCGCAGGAAGAAGCGCCGTTCCCTGAGACAGCCGGAACCTGTGGCCACAGCGACGCGCTCGCTGGAGAACCTCCCTCGAGCCTCGCCTTCGCCTTCTCCCCCTCTCCTCACTGACGCGCAGCTGCCGCTTACGAGCCTCACTGTCGTCGCATCGGAGGATGAGGCCGAGGAACACGCTACGAAAGACTGCTGCTCCATCCTGGCATCGGACAGCGAGGAATGGTCGCTTCATTCCGCCACCCCGTCGATCCAGGAATCTACCTGTACTAGGGGTGTGCCATATCATACCGTCCACGATAATACCGGTATACATTTTTACATGATAAAAAAAGTGTCATATCGCGATATCAATGATATAGCAACGCGATGACGTATGGCGCATTTACGTTCCCTAGCACGCACAACAACAACACCTGTCTGAGCGCGAGAGCAGCCTGTCAGCCTCCGATGACGATTTAGCAATTTCACAAACAGCTTGAGTGTTCAGCGGGGCTGCCGACGCGCGTCTTCTCTCTCGCGCGTTTAGGAGTCGGGACATGACTGAATGGTCTCTTGCACAATCTAGCCATCCGTGCATCGTAACTAAAGTTCATAATTTTCAAGTCTTCTTAATTCTTATCAGTTTAAACATTCAAGCGGTTTTAAACTATCCAGTAAGATTTTCGCGCACTCTCTGAGAGAGTTGCACTGCGTGCATAGAGTAGGCTACAGCTCGGGCGAAACTAAAGTTATTTTTCGCGGATTATATCGCTTTAATGGGGGGGAAAACGCAAAATTGTGTAAAACTTCCGGTCTTGGTAAGTATACTCATAAACACAGTCGGTTATGTATAAAACGCATGTGACAGTGTGACAGACAGTATAATGAAAACAGCAATGGATCCGTGCACTAGCTGTAAAAGTGACAGCAGCCATAGGCTATGCGTCTGTCATTAATGTTGTCGTCAAAACAACAAAAGATAGCTTTAATTGTAATGAATGAGAATTATTAGCCTATGTATTTAATTTAATCAGGAAACAGAACTAAAAGACTATGTGTTATTTTACATTTGATTACTTTATTATGTTTCTGTAGTATTTCTGAATACTGGTGTTAGACCTACAGACCTTCTGTTGTGTAAACTCTTAATAACAAAATTACCACATTGTAAAAACGCAATGAGTGAGCAAACATTTAGGCGAAATAAACATAATAAGAAAATTTTCAACAACAACAACAAAAAAATGTCTATATCGTCATAAATATCATTATCGCAAATATTCTTGAAATATCGTGATAGAATTTTGAGGCTATATCGCCCATCCCTAACCCGTACCCGCGCTGGAGCTGATGCGGAACTGATGCGCCTGCTGACACAGGCTGTTGACCGTCTCGGGCTCGAGTGGTCGCTGCCAGAGGAACCCGCGCCGAACAGGCTCGACGGCTGTTTCCTTCAGAGCCGCCGCCGCCATACAGCTTCAGCAACTAGGCCCGGTCCATTCCTGCCGGAACTTCATGCGGAGCTGATATAGTCGTGGAGTACACCTTTTTCTTCAAGACTTCAGTCACAGGCCTCCGCGTCGCTCTCCCAAGTGGACGGCGCCACCGAGAAAGGGTACACGGCTATTCCCCCTGTGGAAGAGGCGGTCGCAGCGCACCTTTGGGTCAGCCCTCCCGTCTAAAGCCTGCAGAGCCACGTCCGCCTTGGTCGGGCGCGCTTATGATGCCTCCGGCTAGGCCGCGTCTGCTCTACACTCAATGGCTGTGCTTCAGATCCTGCAAGCCGACCTCCTCCGTGAGTGGGATGAGAAGGGCCGGGATCCAGCTGCGGTTACGGATCTGAGGAGTGCGACGGATCTCTCTCTCCGCGCCACCAAAGCCGCAGCCCAAGCCATCGGACGAGCCATGGGCGCGTTAACTGTGACAGAGAGGCACCTCTGGTTAACGCTCGCGGATATGAGGGAATCTGAGCGAGCCACCTTCCTGAACGCGCCGCTCTCCCCCACTGGTCTCTTCGGCCCAGCGGTGAACGGGATCGTTGACCGCTTCTCTGAGGTGAAGAATACCACGCAGGCCATGAACCTCTTCCTGCCACGACGCTCGAGTTCCGCCACAGGCCGCTCTCGCGAGAGACAGAGACAGCCGCCCGTGCGAATCAGCACCCAGCGTCCAGCACAGCCTCAGCCTTCGCAGCGACGCCAGGGCGGCCGCCCTAGATCGTGCTCAGACAGCCGTCACAGACCGCCACCCCTTCAAACAGGCTACTGCAGTGGTTCAATTAGCAGCCAACGAGCCGGTTTATTCACCCTCTCGCCTGCACACAAACGCCGTTTTCACGGCGACCCAGAGAAATCTCAAAAATAGTATAATGTCTGGTCCGGCTCACGCCGTCAGTGTTTTAAGTGTAGTGAAAGTGCCCACGCCTCAGTGTTCACCCCTACACATAAGCACTCAGAATGCCGTGTCACTCACAGTGCACACTCTCATAAAGCGCAGAAAAGCCGCTCGAGTGTTGAATGTAAGAAATGTGTCCACAGGTACTCGTTGCCCTGCCAGAAGGAGTGATGAACACGATCACGCAGTCTTGAGCCCCTTCCACGAGAAGGCTCTACGCGTCTAAATGGTCGGTGTTCTCTGGATGGTGCACCGACAGAGGTCTGGAGCCACGGACATGCGGGGTGGCGCATCTGCTCACCTTCCTACAAGAGCTGCTGGATAAGGGAAGATTCCCATCCACGCTCAAAGTATACGTGGCGACCGTGGCAGCGTTCGCAGAATCGACGCACGGCCAGTCACTGGGAAGACATGAGTTGGTTATCCGCTTCCTTAGAGGAGCTAAAAGGATGAATCCGCCGCGCCCCCCGCGTCGGTTCCCATGTGGGATCTTTCGTTCGTCCTTGAGGCCCTGAAAGCTTTTCCATTTGAACCACTAGACTCCGTGGGGTTGAAACATCTATCACTGAAAACCGTCTTTCTGACTGCACTGTCGTCAGTAAAACGTGTGGGGGACCTGCATGCGCTGTCTATCAGCGCGTCGTGTCTTGAGTTCGGGCCGAATGACTCTAAAGTCATCCTCAGACCTAGACATCGCTATGTCCCTAAAGTGATGGGCACTCCATTCAGAGCGCAAGTTATTTAATTGTCAGCTCTCCCAGCATCTGACAGCGAAAGTGATGTGAATCTCCTCTGCCCTGTCAGAGCGCTGGGGGTTTACATTACGCGCTCCGCCTCCTTCAGGCGTTCGGAGCAGCTTTTTGTTTCGTTTGGTGGGCGCACCAAGGGTCTCGCCTCCTCGAAACAGAGCCTGTCCAGATGGATAGTGGACGCTATAGCAGCCGCTTATGCGTCGAAAGGTCTGCAATGCCCTCTCGGTTACTAACGTAACCTCGGTTCTCTCTAGAGAGGGAACGAGTATTGCGTAACCGGCCGTGCTCGCGCCACAAGCGACTTCGCTTCAGTCGACGAAAAACCCGAGAATTCAGCCTACAGCCCCTACTTTTATACGCTAGGCCACGGCCATTCTGGCGGGCTGTGACGCTATGAAGGCGCAGGCGCCCATCATTGGGCGTGACGTCACGCCGGGCTCACTGGTAGGCTGCAGCAGTTCCCCGCAGGGCAGCCAATGAGCACGCGAGATGGCCTGCTCTAGGTCTGCTAGCTGCTGCACTGCGTTGACAAGGAATACAAAATTATGGAATTTTTTTTGGCTTCAGTATCTGTATCGTTCAGTATCGTTCTCGAGAAGATGAATCTTTCCCGTAGCGTAAGCTAAACTTACGCAATACTCGTTCCCTCTCTAGAGAGAACCGAGGTTACTTTAGTAACCGAGTATCGTTTTATTTGTTAACATTAGTTAATCCATTAAATAACAGTGAGCAATATATTTTTACAGTGTTTTTTAACCTTTGTTAAGGTTAGTTAATAATACATTTCATGTTCATGTTAGTTCACAGTACATTAAATAGTGTTAACAGATACAACTTTTGACCTTTAAAATGTTTTAGTAAATGTTGAGATTCACATAAACTAAGATTAGTAAATGCTGTTGAAATACTGTTCATTGTTAGTTAACTAATGTAGTTAACTTATGTTAACAAATGAAACGTAAAAAAAAAATTATTCAAAATTCCAGGTTTTAGTATGTGAAGCAAAAAAGCTAAGAATACTATCAAAATACACAACTTATTTCAGATTTTTTAAAAAGGTATTTAAGAGATATAACCATTTAAAAAATAAATTGTACATTGTAACACCTATTGTGTTCCGGCTCAATTTTGACCAAGGTATTAACTGACACTTTCCCATATCGGAAACGCACTTTTAGGACAGAATTTTGTAACTGGGAACAGAACATGTAACTGGGAACAGCTGTTTGATTCCTGTAGCTCAAACAGTAGAGCGTTGGCGCTTGCAACGCCAAGATCATGGGTTCAATTCCCAGGGAAAGCAAAAACTGATAAGAATGTAAAAATATGTACCTTGGAATGCAAGTCGCTTTGGAAAGCATCTGCCAAATGCATAAATGTAATGTAAATGTAACTGACAAACTATACCAAATGAAATACAGCAAAAGTTAAAAGACCAAATACTCAAGGCTCATCAAATAAGACCTGCCAATTTAAATATTCAGGCGCTTGAAGACGTGAAATTGAACTGAATTCGGTACTCGCAAAGCACCTCCAGCGCCCAGAAAACCGCTTCTCAGACTACGCACGAATACTGCTTTTAGTTCTCTTTCATGCCTTCTTGCACTTGAACAAATTCACACAAAAACATAACATTAGACCAGGCCTGTTCCTCTCTCGATCTCCACTGTCGTCGTTCCTTCTTTTTTGCTCCCGCTCCTCTGTGAGAGATACGAGACCGGTGCATTGCGCAGGTGTCGCTCATCAGTAATCACGGCATCGGCCTCGAGCCGTCCTCCCACGGCCCTCGACCTCGTCCTGCTCGCCACATACCCCCATCGCAGAGTACTTACTAGAACCAGGAAGTATGACCATTTTAGCCTGGTTCTGTCAACACTGAACTGGCTCCTTATTAAACATAGTATACACTTAAAAAAAATCCTGCTAATTACTTACAAGGCACTAAATGTTTTAACTCCTCAGTTCTCGAACGAGCTCTTAACACATTATATTCCTTCACGTCTATTGCGATCTCAAAATTCTGGCTAGTTGATAATACCTAGAATATCAAAATCAACTGACGACGGTAGATCCTTTTCCTATCTAGTACCAAAACTCTGGAATAGTCTTCCTAGCCTTGTTTGGGAAGCAGACACACTCTCAGTTTAAATCTGGAATACACAAAACACATTATCACATTTCTATAATTCACATCCTTTAAAAGAAGATTAGGCTGCATAAATTGTCAACCGGACCCGGGAATACTTCCTATAACACCTTACGTACTTGATACATCGTAAGAAGAATGGCATCTACGCTAATATTAGTCTCTCTGTTTATCCTGAGGTTTACTGTAGTCAGCCGTATCCGGGCCGTATCCAGACCAGATGGTGGACCTTCACCTAGACACGACCTCAACGCAGCCCTGAATGTCAGCAGAGATCCTGTCAACTAGTCAATCCCCTGTGAAGGCCTTGTCGACACAACATCTGTCGGCACAGATCCTCAGCAAAGACCACAAGAACCAGACACAGATCTATTACCAGCTTCGTCTCCATACTGGCGTGATGAATCTTATCTTCAAGTAAAAGGAACTGGATGAATATTTGAACACTACCGATCCAAAATCTTATTCTGACTCGTGATGCTGCCTGAATCATAATCATACACTTGTTTGTTCGTCGGCCAGAGGAGAACTGGCCCCCCGAGAGGGTTTTTTTCTCCATCCCGTCACCTGATGGAGTTTGGGTTCCTTCCCACTGTCGTCTCTGGCTTGCTTAGTTGAGGACACTTAATATTAAGCAACATTACTGATCTGACTGTGCTCGCATGAGAACTGAACTGAGCCGGATGATGACATCACTGTTTTCTACAGAGCTGCTTTATAGATGAAATTCATTTAATAATTGATTATCTTTACAATGGAACTGAAATAACACTGGAATATCTTCAGTTGAACAATGACACAATTTGTTTTTTAGAGCTGCTGTTTATACAATCTGTATTGTATAAAAGCAGTATGTAAGTAAAGGTGACTTGACTTATGCTGTGCCATTTTACATTTGATTACTTTATTCAATTTATTCAAATTCTGTACCTGAAAACTACTGTTAGACCTAAAAATCCTGAAAAGCACAGTTTATTTCATTTTTATGTTGGTTCTGGTGTATTTATTTGTACTATTGCTCATAATTTGCTGTTTACTTTTATAATATTTGAAATTAGTTAGGCTAGTAGTTTTTGCTGTGGTATCAAAACTATAATCAAGAAATGTGAAATTTCATCTCAAATTTGGTGTCATAACCTTATTTATTTAGGTTGCATGAGTCAAACGATATAAACCATACCTGTATTAATTTATTACTTTGTTTGTGGTGGGGCCAGTAAAATGTTCAGTCTAATAGTCCAAATAAAAAAAGAAGAAAAGGGTTTGAAAAGTCCACATTTCACTGCTGCTACGTATTGATGAACCATTGCAGAATGAAAAAAGGATTAATTTTACTAAATATTTTTCATCCTTAAAGTGGATTTGTAGTGGTATATTCACAAACGGAGTATAAATAAGTCCATTACTGCTGGTACAACACCACCATAACTGATCATTTTAAACTAGAGAAGTATATAAACTAGGGCTGGGAATTAATCGCATCCAAAATAAAAGTTTGTGTTTACATAATATATGTGTGTGCACTGTGTATAATTATTTTGTGTATATATATATATATATATATATATATATATATATATATATATAAATACACACACATGCATGTATATATTTAAGAAATATTTGCATGTATATACTGTATATATTTATTTATAATTTATATTATATATAAATATTTTATATATAAATAACATTTTTTTCTTATATGTATACATGCATGTGTGTGTATTTATATATACAAAATAATTATAGACAGTGCACACACATATGTTATGTAAACACAAACTTTTATTTTGGATGCGATTAATCGCGATTAATCTTTTCCCAGCCCTAATATAAACGTATATAAAAAAAGGCAACTAGTGAAACGCAACCTCAGCAACTCACTGGAGTGGAAGACTATTAGTGAATAACGATGCCTGTTGTCACACAATCATTGAAGTCAAAAGACTTGGAATATAGGAGAGGAAAGGCCAGGATATTCAGCATAACGCTTTATTGCTTGGTGTATACAAGTATTATTACACATGGTTAAAAAAAATCAGTTTTAAACTGAGATACATTTTCTCAGGATTCTTTGATGAATAGAGAGTTCAAAAGAATGTAACATTATAAATGTCTATCACTTTTCATCAATTTAATGTGTCCTTGATGAATTAAAGTATTAATGTTTGTCATCTTACTGACCCCAAACTTACAAACTGGAGTGTTCATTTAGCTGTTCAGAAGAACGTAAACATAAGTGCATATGTATTTATTTTACCCGTTTATTAGCCGTTAACCCTGTCCATAAACATTGTAGCCCTCCAAAGGGCGGGGGCTAGGGGGGTTGCTGTGTGTTTTATTTTTAGACTAAAGAGTTAAGTGCTGAGATAACAGCAGCACAGTGAACTGTATCGTACAACGCACAAATAAGCATGACATGAGCACTGAATGACTTTTCTAGAGTGTTGATATAAGATACCTTGTCAAACACATCTCGGCTGGCCTCAGGACACAGAGTCGGGCTTCTTCCCAGCATCCTCTCCTTATGTCTCCACTCCTGTTCGGTCTGTGAGAGCTCAGCGGAGGAGGCCAGGGCTCGTGCGTGCTCCTGCTCCACAGACTCAGAGCTGTGGAGCTCCAAACCGCAGAGCTGGTCCTGTGCTTCTGCCAGCTGCCACTGGGACGCGATGGAAGCCTCCAAACAGCGCTGCTGACTCTGGCACAGAGACGCCATGCTCTCCGCACTGGGCTGTGATGTGACACAGAGATAACACACCCACTAATCATTCCAGTCTGCATGGAAAATTCAGATATTCATAAAGAACATTGCTCTGTTTTTGCAACAGATCCAGTCCTCAATGACAGCGACATTACAAAGCTAGCAGCACTGAACTTTTAAACCATTCTTTTTTAACATAAAATTCCCTTGAATTTTATATCTATACACTACATTTTAGTAATATTTTAAATAAATTAATAATGTGAATCATCGATCACACATTAAATTGATCAAAAGGAACAGTAAACACATTTATATTATTGCAAAAGAGTTCTATTTAAAATAGAAATTATGTTTTCCATAAAAATATGAACCAGCATTTTTAACATTTATAATAATAATCACCATAAATTTTTCTTGAGCATCAAATCATCCTATCAGAAAGATTTCTGAAGGATCCTGTGACACTGAAGACTGGAGTAATGATGCTGCAAATACAGCTTTGATCACAGGAATAAATTACATTTTATAATAATAGAAAAAAACAGCTAATTTACAATAACATTTCACAATATTACTGGTTTTTACTGTATTTTATCAAATAAACGCAGCCTTGGTAAATGTAAGAGGTTTCTTATATATACACAATATATAATTTTCTATAAAGACTGCAGGGTCAGATTTATATTTATATGGCAAGCAACAATCTTTCGAATTATTAGATTTAAAAAAAAAAACACTTAACATACAAAAATGTCTTCAGTAAGAAGCTCAACAAAAAGAGTGATGTTAGTACATTTTTTTGCAAGGAAGTTTTACTTTACATACGTACTCGTAAAGAGCAATATTTAGATAAAAACAATATCATTATTTTACACATTTACATGACTTTTTCAAGCCTGAATACTGTTATTTTAAAGGGGTCATGGACTGCATTTAAAAATAATTGAGATGTTATCAAGAAATTTACATCAAAAAACATCCTAATTTAGCTATAATAAGCTATTTTCTATCCTGTTTTTGACTCTCTTTCAAACTCTCCGTTTTGATCCACATGTCGCATACAAGACTTAGAAGTGAATGCCTACGGCTATGATTGAGTAACAGTTTTGTATTCAAATATTTTTTACACGTGTGATAGTCTTTTAAAACATCCAATGTTGAAAAATCTTGTTACATAGTTGAAACATTTGCCAACAATGTGAAACATTTATGCATTTTACATGCTTTATAAGTCCTGGTTGTGACAAATAAAGTTAAAGTACTTACAACAGTTGCAATTGACAAGAGATAACTTACTGCGTTTCGTGTAAACCAATCATGAATGAATGTACAATTGTTTGTCACAATGCTTTGCTGTTCTTATAGGCTATTCAGTTCCTCCTTTGCAATAAAGTGAAAAGCATACATTGCCCTTTGCATTGTCGTGTTTTAAATAAAATGAAATGTGTTGTAACGTTGATGACAAAACAGAAGATGTCGGTCACTGAAGCTTTTATTCACGATTACGGCGATTGGCTTCGATCAGAACAATAACTAAAGCAGCGTTCTTTATGTGCGTTCTTCCATATCTGATAATCCAACACATTAACCATATAAACGGCGACAGCAAATCACAAAATTCAAGTTGACTGTGACGCAACAGTATAAATATTCAGTACATAAACGATCTGTATCAGACAAAGCAATACTGACACAAGGTAAAAACATTGTTACTCACACTTGTGTGTTGCGACATTATTACTGTCGGATCCAGTGTAGTCGTCACTGCATCATCTTTTATTTTCAGTCTCTGCGAAAAGCCTGCTTTCGTCTTGTTTAAAAACTAATCCGCAGTTAAATGAAGCAAACAAACGAACAGTGTCTTACTGACACGATCGGACTAAAACTGGGTTAAAAAAAAAGTTCATCCATGCTTTCTTAATGTTAGGATCACAAGGATGGCAATGCAAAGACTGCTTTTCCACATCTTGTAATCCTCAGAAGATCCTCTATCATTTTGTTGCTGGAGTAATCAATCCTGTGTTTGTCTTGTATGTACTACTACATGACATGTGTGAATCGGTGGGCGGGGCTAAAGAGATAATGATGTAGAAGTAGGTTTTTGATCTTCTGTAGAGGCAGTCTTTCGTCTCACTATGATGTAATGTGACAATCTGAAACGAGTTGTTTTCTGAGCTTGGTTTCAATAAAAGCTGTTTTTGAACTAATGAGGAAGCTTTGAGTTTCGAAACTTACAGGATATTTTTATAGCACAATGACCTCTTACATGTTGAAAGATCAAATAAAATTTGATTTCTCAATTCACAACCCTTTTAAATTCAGATATTTCATGAGGTTGGTGGTACAGTTATATATTTTCCCCAATGCATTTGTCAAACTGTAAAAAGAACAGCATAACACTGTACTTCCTTCTAAAATCCTCCAAAGTGGATTGAACAAGCTTTTTTATCTCCAAAAAATGATTTGCAGTATTGAGTTTGATTTAAAATAGGCCCACGCTGTTTTTGTGTGATCTCTATGTTATGCACTTGCAATGTAGTTACTACAGAGATACAATAACACAACTGTGAGCCATCAAAGTAGTAGTGGAATTGTAATGGATCTAATAATAAAGCACTCATTATCCTCAGCTGTCAGAACAAGATGACAGCTGAAAACCGAAAACATAGGCTCATGATCTCATGTCAGAGATGCTCACAGTTAAATGTACAAATAAACCTATCGGAGATGCCCCTGTCTAGACAGGTGTGATTGCGATGCCCAAAAATGCTGTCTGGGTTAAGATGACCAGATTTCTGAACTAGAAACCGTGAACATTTTCTATTTCAGTGGTCAAAATATCACTGAAATCTCATTTGTTATTACTGCTGTATGTTGGTCGGGTTTTTTGCAATGTATTTGCGGGTGTATAAGACATTTCCGGGGACATGACAACAAAACCCGGCCGGGACAGTCCCCGGAAAACGGGGACGTATTGAGATACAGCCTTTCCCTTCTCATCCTGCGGAAACTTTTACTGCAGCCTCTAACGTTAGTAATCCAGCTAACGCAAACTAACGACGACTTTACAGCACATTTCCGCGCGGGTTTAAGTGTAAACACATAGAGACAGCAACCTCGTGTTGATTTAAAACACAATGAAAAGGCCTCGGGTAATACGTGAAGCACTAGTGAACTTTCTCGGGTACCTCGTGTGGGTGTGTGCGGGGCATGTTTTCCTTTCGGTCCTGTTCAGTGTGGAACACGCCGCCTCCAAACCACTCCATGTCGCTGCTTAAACTCTGCCCTGGAGCCGCGGGACGTGCTCTGCTGCTTATAAAGCTTATTATCCGAAAAGCACACGCAATTCGGTGGGATGTAAGCGAGCAGAGAGAGTTATTTTCAGGCTATAACATCAGCAGTTCTGCCTGTACCTCTTTTTTAGCTCGTTATGACAACTTCCGTGCGCTGACGCTATCACTCGTCACGTGACTCTTATCACATGATACAGCCCAGAAAAAAATATTTTCAAAGAATATTATTAACACTTTATATATATATATATATATATATAATTGTTATTTTTTTATTTATTTATACATTTTCTTTCTTTATTTATTTATTTAATTGATGCATATCTATTCTATAGTCTATTTAAGCACATATACACAAATGAATATTTAATTATATGTGTGTATATGATGTTTTCATATGGATTCCCTACTTGAGTTCGTAGAAAAAGAAATAAAAATATGTATTGCAATATACAACAATATATTTTAATATTACATGAATTTTATATTAGATTTTTTTTGTTATTATATATATCATTATCATAGAATAGTATTATTATCCTGAGGGGGATTTTTGGTTTATTTCAGTGCCTGGAATCATTTGAATACGTGCTAGAAAAATATTGTTCACAGATTCATTCAGTGAATAGCCATGTACAGGTTGCATGTCTTATAGCCTACGTCTGAAATCGCATACCCTCCAGAGTAGGTACTTATTTTGAATAAAATGGCTGCTAAAAAGTATGTTCTATACATAGACACTAATAGAATAGTTTCTATATGGTAAAAATGTAATTTGGACGTACAACATTCGCCATGTTGTCATTATCACATGACCAAACCAGTGTCAGTTACGTAATTCATAAATAAATAAGCAGAAGGTCATCCGGGTACTTTTGCCTGTTATTAGTACTGTCGATTCAGACATAGTTCGTTTGTCACATAACTGATTTTCGCCAACTATATAGTAGGAAGTATGTCACTGAATCATTCGCTCAATCATTTGCTCAATGTAAGTCGCTTTGGATAAACGCGTCTGCTAAACGATTAAATGTAAAATGCTAATCGATTCTTTCAGGGTGGCATGGTGGTCATTTTTCATTTATCGACAACTTATTTTTTAATAATTGGTT
Organism: Siphateles boraxobius; assembly: GCF_051911475.1. NCBI lineage: Eukaryota > Metazoa > Chordata > Actinopteri > Cypriniformes > Leuciscidae > Siphateles > Siphateles boraxobius. The sequence continues at coordinate 21,301,218 of NW_027508866.1, read as the reverse complement.
AAAGAAAAAAAAATACTGTTCCCAAACAAATACATTTTTTTGTGATTTTTTGAGTTTTGTCAAAATTCAATGTACTACAGAAATGTATATGAATTCTATTCCCAGATGAGGTATTACACTTCCACAAGAGGCTGCTAAATTAGCAAACAATAATACTAATAGCCTAGTGTTTAAAATTATAATCTTAAACTGTTAATTTACAAATTTATATTTATTGTTTTTATAAATGAAATCAAGCTGTAGGCCTACATCTAAAGACTGGTTTCTTTAAACGTACCACGCCTGGTTTACTCGTCAACAGATGGCGCCACAACTCCGTTATGCTCCTAATTTACTGTATAATTTAACTATGATTAGGCTACATCTAATCCGACGTACACTTCAAGCAGCTCTATTTTTATTTAATTTTTTTAATTATTGAATGACAGTCACATACAAATAATAAACATGACAATAATCCAACATATAGTGTAAAAATATTAAACAAATACAGACTACAACAATAGGAAAATAAAATATATGTGTCATTTATAAAATAATAATACAAGTAAAAAGAAAGAAAGATCTATCTTCAGATAGAGACCTAGTGTGTTTTGCTTTTCTATTTTTCAACCCAAGTAGTAACTCAATATAATTTTTCAAATCTATCTGAAATAACAAAAAGTTGGGTTTTCCTTCAGCCCATTTTTGTTTATGTATATGGTATTTCCCCATTATCAAAAAAAGATTAACACTAAAGGCCACATTTGGTGGTAATCTTTGTCAAATAAAATAACAAAATACATATTTTTCAGAAAAGTAAACTTTCATCCCTAAGCATTTACAAAGAAAACATTCCAAATACCCAAAACATTTAGCTATAAATGCAATAAAAAAAAATAAGTGGACAAAATGTTCTTTCTCAGTCCCACAGAAATCACATTTAACATCTCAGTACGAAACCTACAGAGTTTTAACAGGGTACCAGATCAAGTATTTTAAAATGTAGACTTCTCTCACCTTATTTGTTATGCAATATGCATATTTCCAGTCAATGCACTCAATGCCAGTGTTTTAGAAGATATTGTGCAATATTTTCTTAAAGTAATTATTCCATCTTCTATCAGTAGGCCTAATAGTAACTCCTTTAATTGCAACATCAGGTCTGATACTCACAGTCTCCTTATTCACATTTCCTTTAAACAGACATTTTAAACCGGATGATAACACTATATTCTTTAGGGATTAGGAATTCTATACAGGTGCCCGTTTTTATTAAATAACTGACAAATATAATGCCATTATCAACCCATTTTTGAAAAAAAAATTAGTTTTATGTTCAAACGTTATATACCTGTTATTCAATTATTACATTTGTTTGGATAAAAAAATGTTTATATCTAGAGACTAGAGTAAACCCTGCCATGTGAAAATTACTTAATCTAACTGGAATCTAACTGATTTCAAAGTTGAATTGCAACAGAAAAGCAACCCTACCTATCTTTTCACAAATTAGATTAGGAATTAAAACCACATTTTATTTTTGTATTGAAAGAAATGCATAATCAATCTATTCTTTCAAGCAGCTCTATATATCCACAACTCAACTTGATTGTGACGTCACAGCAGATCGCACTCAACTGTAGTGTATTATTTTGAGAATTAATCCCGTAATTGTGTATAATATATTAATTATGTTGAGATTTAATTGCATAATACTAGCTAATTTATGTTCACAGTCAAAGTTTTTCGTTTGTGTAATTTTATTTTTCTACTTATAGGATTTTATATATTTTCTCCAACTTATATGCGTAGCCTATAGAAACAAATTCATAAGGAAAAAAGGGTAATAAGTAGGCTAATTAATTATTAAATAATAAATCATCTCCATGGTGAATTCCAAGTGATCAAGGGCTTTTTTTTTTTGCCAGAGGAAGAATTGCGATAAATGTGGATATCCAGAAACAGTAAATCATATACACAGTATTACTAGAATGTATAGTCTAGCGTACAATAGAGAAAGACTTGAATTAATTAAGTCACTAAAGGATATATTAGGAGAAGGAACAAATTATATAATACACAATAAAGTATTACATTTTTTTAATGACACAGAACTGGTAAAAAATATATAATTACATTTTTTTTTTAAATGTTATACTATACTCCAATCCAGTAGGTGGCGGACAATGCACCTTTAAGTTGGACCTTTACCAACCGCCATTTAAACAACAGAAGAAGAAGGAAACAGAGGAAAGGCATACACATTTGGAGTGGAACGCAGCCTTTATTTGTACTTCAAAACAATTATTACCGTCGCAGATATTACTTTAGGTCGTATAATTATGGCACCCTGACACATTTTTTGCACCAAGTATTTCCAGCAAACTCGCGAGACTATTCACGTGTCACATCATCAAATGTCTATAATAAACCTTACCCGCATTTAATGGTTCCGCACGGATATATGAAAAGATTTATCCAACGTACAGTTGTCTCTGTGTGGTTGACATCAACATTATTTAAGTAAGTTGAATATTCACAATTAACACTGACTCAGTCAAAACACGTAGATATATTCTTCTCGTTTTTAACGCCAGCAGTTGTCAAGTTGTTTATGCCTACACTCAAGTTAAAAGTACACTCATGTTTTTATGCTAGCACGATGACATTAACGTTAGCCACTTCACATATTTTGTGATGCTGCTGAGTTACAACGTCAACAACTGTCTTTTTGAGTCTATTGACTGTTCTCGTTTCAAAATATATACAGTAAAACGTATTTTTAAAGACGTGTTAGGACACTCTTTAAAGTTTATGTGAAAGAGGTTTCAGATTAAATTATTTTCAAGTTAAAAAAAAAATTCTTCACTGGCTAGTCTTTGTCCTATATATTTTAGATATATCTGGCGTAAAACTTCATACAACATTTGTATTTATCGAAAATGTGTGCTGATGCTATCCTGTTTAATGGAAGTGATATTGTTAAAGGCGTTTGTAATACAACTCAATTCAGTTTGTTTAAAGAATCAAACACATCGCAAAATGGCACAATAATGTCATGCAAGTTGTAAAAACTACAACACATCTGGTTAAAAAAAGCATCTTTATATAAAGAGTAGTCACTGTCAGAGAATGATCAATAATGAAGGCTGTGAAGCGTGAAATCACGGCGGTTTGATCAGTGCATTTGAGCGCGTCCTGATGCGGCTGGTCGCGTGGCTCTATTGTTCGCGTCACTCACGCGTTTATTTAAACAATAACAGAGCAAACTCCCATAACGCCAATCATATGACGCGTCACCATAGAGACTTCACACCGCAGACATGTCTATGCTTCATATACCACTGATCTATTATACAGATTCTATCCACACGACGCGCGTTCTGTCGTGTCACGTGAAAAACGTCATCTGGAAAGAACTGCTCGCATGTGAATAATAGTAGTAAACGTATCTTTAAAGGAATAAACAGGAAGTTATATTATATTAACTAAATTAATAAAATATATTTACTTATTAAATGATATTTAAAAATATATTTTCTTATACTGTTGGCATGCATGACATTTATTATTACAATTAAGCACATTCTTCACAATTTTTTATTACTGTAAGTGACACACACAAACACACATTATATAGGCTAGGTATATAACATTTTATCTACATTTTAATGTATGATTTACTTTACTTGCATTTAAAATGATTATTATTTTTTGTTTTTTACTAGAGAGAGTCTACAAATGTGTGTTCATTGGAAAAATATGATTCATTGCGATAAAATTCTTGTGACAGTTAAATAATAAATAGGGTCCATTTTCTACTGCAGTTCTTGTTTTTAGTGTTAAATGTGAACCGGACATGTTCTTGATGATCTTTTCGATATTCATCAGACAATGCTGGGTCGATTACTTACAAATTGTAATCGGTTACTGATTTCAAATTACATGACAAATTACCGGGGACAAATTACACAAAATTACACAAAAATTGTAGTTCGTAAAATAATGAATTGCATCATAAATTGAAGGTAATATAATCAGACTATTTTTTAATTTCTTTTAGATTACTTTTGACCTTACAATATTACCAATAATATTGCACCATATTCATATAAAAATACAAAGAGAAAGAAAATATATTCCATTCTTTATCAACAACAACATTAGGTGCATTAAATATCACATTGCTTCAGGGTTTTCCAGACTGGGGTTGTGAGATTAATGAAAAGCTAATAAGTACTTAAATCATAAAAATGTAGGCTAAAATTAAAATAAATTGTTTTAAAATAAAAACAATCAAAATAAAACGCTTACTAAAAATATATATATTTTTTTGTTTACCTTCATGTCATGTGACCATTAGACAACATCAGAGAACCGTGAATTAACTTTATTTATTATTATTATTATTATTATTATTATTATTATTATTATTATTATGGGCTTAACTTATGAAGTTTAACTCTCAGGGGATTTCAAGTAAGTATATTAGGACAAAGAGGTTCAGCTGACAAAAAAAGTTGGGGAATCTCTGGATTGTATCTAAAGAGCTTCTGAACGTATATAAACGGTAGACTTTTATAGAAAGGAAAAAGGTATTAGACAGGGAGAATCAACGAATTATGAAAAATTTACTGCCACTTTAAAAATAACATGTAATCAATAGAAAAGTAACAGTAGTCTGATTACGAGTATTTTAAAAGGTAATATAATCTAATTACAAATACTTAAATTTTAGAGTCTGATTACATAATCCATAATCCGTTACTCAGCACTGGATCAGATGTATGTAAAACCAAACAGAATGTGTTTTAAAGATGAAAAATGAAGGTTGGTTCTTAACCATCCAAATTACATAGACTTGAGGAAAAAGTAACTTTCTAGTGACCGCTACATATTACATCTGTAGGTGGCCTCCATAGTATTCGTAAATCTGCTTTAGTCAAAGAATATACAGTGTAAGCAACCCCTGCTGCAACAGTTAATTAAACAGGATTTGATATGGCGTGAGCCACGTGTGTCCACTAGATGTCAGTGAAGGCCAGAGGTGTGTGTTGGTGAGGTTTGGAGTTCAGTGCCAGGAGCTTCCCCTGAGAAACAGTCCAGACTCCAGACTAAAAAACCCAAACATCCTCAGCCTGTAAAGCACGTCGCCTGGCCAGCTGGCAGACTGCCTTCTCTAGGGCTGCTGTTCCCACAGGGAGGGAGAGCAAACATGTACACGTGTGTGCGAGACACTCAAATGTGTACATGTGGGTACTGACACCTGAGGCACTTGTTCACATGTTGCTCAACACGAGTCAATAACTGTTACGTTAACAAACTAGGGGGGGGAAAACCCCTGTTGTACGTTTCATCTTGTTATCTGAGGGTAAATCTCAGCCCTGAAGCGTTGCAAATACAATAGGGAGGGAGTGATATATAACACTTTTTTGTGTGTTGTTGACTTGAGAGAAACTGCATGAGAATGTGTGAGAACAATATTAAGACCAGCTGCCAAACTGCACATTTTTAGGGACTGCTACATGGGGAAAAATTATTTGTTTTGAGGTCATATAGCAAATCCTGCAGTAACTGAGAGACAAAACTATGCATTCTGAAGTCATGTTTTTCTTTCTTTTTCAATTTTAAACCGGTGATGAATGTTAATAAAGTCCACCAGGCAGAAGAATTATGCAATGTTAGACATGTTAGAGTCTCCTAAGCACGTTCAAGCCTGTTAACCAGATCTGTGTTGGGAATCAGTTTTTCTATGCACTTTACAGTCATAACAATCACTCTTTCCTTTCGCACAGGGTGTGGAAGCGCTGAGTTCAGACAGCGCCACCAGGTGTACAAGAATGAGCTTGGGAGGACAATCAAGAGGTGAGCATCGGTCGACCTGGGGACTTTTTTAATTAGCATTGTGTGCTTAAGCTAGCATGAATATGACTGCGCATTCCTAGGGATAATTATAAAAACAAACTTCTCACTGTAGGCCCATGTAGTTAAGTCAATATGAAAACAAATAGGCATACAAAATAAATCTGAATCGTATTTTGGTTTAGAGGCCGCTACTTGAGTTTTTTACACTACCTTTCAAAAGTTTGGGGTCTGTAAGATTCTGTTTTGATAAAAATTAATCCTGCAATTCGGCAAGAATGTAATAAATTGATCAAAAGTGGAGAGATTTCTCATGTTAAAAAATTATATTTCAAATAAATGAAACTTTTTATTCATCAAAGAATCACGAGAAGCAGCACAACTGTTTTCAACATTGATAAAAAAAATAATAAATGTTTCTTCATCATATTAGAATGATTTGTGAAGGATCATGTGACACTGAAGACTGGAGTAATGATGCGGAAAATTCAGCTTTGATCACAGAAATAAATTACATTTGAACATAATATGAAAATAGAACAGTTATTTTAAATTGTAAGAATATTTCACAATATTAATGTTTTTACTGCATGTTGAGTATGAGACTTCTTTAAAAAACATTAAAAAATCTTTTTTATACTGTACATTATGATGTTGTGATGCTTAAGCTCACTTGTGTATGTAAAACAAATCATTTTAGTTTTTAGTTTAAAAAAATTTGATTTAGATAAAAAAAAGTATAGAATTTTAATACCGGCCATTTTGCGGTTGTCGTCAATAACATGAAAATAATTATTGATTATATAAGTATATAGGTAATATAAATATTGGACAGAATTTTCTGTGCATCCCCAAAATTTAAATTGACCCTTTTTACTTTCTTAAAGATCCCATTTGTCAAAACTGAAATTTCCTGGCTTTTTTCATGATAGCAGATGTCTAGGGGCTATGAAACTGCCATATAAGTTTCAAAACAGTCAATCCACAGACAAATGCACACAGCCTGCATAAAGTAGCTGTGTCTTTTCACGAGCTATTGTGACTTCCGTATAAATGTGATGCGTCTCGGCCATAAAGCTGTGTTTGAACACCAAAATGACTAAAGGCGATTGTCAAATAGCAAGTGTGTTCTGTGCCTTAGTGTAAGTAAATATTTGTCTATATCAGCAGGTATCAGTAGCCTATTTTTGTCATTCAAAAAGAGAAACCTAAACTAGGACTCCAGATAAACAAAGCCGCGCTTGCTTACCATTTTCAATATTAATCTTGCTGATCACTTTCTTCATTCCAGTCGGCTCCTGTTATAATGAAAATATATGTGTAATCGAATGCTCAGGTAAGATTGCGTTTTAGAAAAGCCTTCTGTCTGTGCCATCTTGACTTGTTTGCTTGCTTTCATCACTTTCGCTTTAATTCTTGTGCGCCGACTCCTTTGCTAAACTGAACAGCCAATCAGAGTTCTCTCCCTCACCGACGGCCCAAGGCAGATTCAACATGCTGATTCGAACGGTGCAGAACACACCGAAAATACTAAGCCCACCGATGCTCAAAAACGGCCCGACAGCCGACCCTCGGCTTGGTGTGTCCCGGCCTTTACTGGGAAAGTCAGGTCAACTTCAACATCGTGACGGCGAGTTTTGCACGTACGAAAAAAAGTGATAATCTAATCGAAAAAGAGCTTGAAGTGTAGTTCACTCCACAAGTGGAAGTCATAGATGATATTGACTTCTGTAAGTAAATACCTGTCTCCTTCAAGAACATTCTCACTTTTCAAACTTCCCATTGACTAGCCGCATAGTCTACATTCCTCAATGTCCTTCCGGCCCACTTTCCTCCCATCCGTGTGTGTGTGTGTGTGTGTGTGTGTTAATGCCTGTAAAAGAATGAGGTTAGGGTGGAGAAGAGACATACACCAGAGGATATCATGTTTTTGTGTTTCATTGCACTGATATGCGTGCGTCACACCAATCACAGAAGCTTTACTTATGGGAAAAGACTATCCTAAGTAATGTTTAAGATAACCCATGAAGTATTGCGGGCAAATACGATGATCCCCGTGCAGGACTGTGTGTGTGAGTGTGTGGTGGTGCTAAGAGTGGACGGAGAAAAGCCCTTTGCACCACTTTCCCAGGCTGTCGGTCAGGAAGGTTGGGTTTTTTACACCGTGACCACCTTGTTGCCCTTTCCGGGGGAAATCCGAGACAAACACGAAGAAGGGGGGGGCGGTCGGGGGGGACAGGAAAACCGGCCCTGGGAAGAAGGAGAAGAAAGGTGTTGGCCACACAGCATGAGAGAGGCAGTTGCTTTCAGGGCTTCTCAAAGGACCATATACCTCCCCTCCGTTACCCCATTGTCAACGGCCGCTCCTGTCCCGCTCCCCCTTCCTCCTCAAAACTGGCTCATCTTCTCACAGTTTTGAGGCCTGGAATCACTGCCCCAAAATACAAAGCCCCAACACCTCTAACACAACAATAGACTCCTCCTTTCTCTCCCTGTTACGCGTATTAAATGTTAATTTCTGACCCTTTTTTACTTAATTCAAATGCGGTGTGAAGTATCCACATGTAACAATAGCTGACTGGGAAAAAGGAGTCAAGGAGTGCATTACAAAGGAAGTAAAATAGTTAAGCCTGTATCCTGGATTTAAGGGGGAAGAGTTAGGAAAGTCTTACGGTGGTGGGAAAAGCGCATCAAAACAGTGTAGAAAGTGAGCATGGAAACAAAATTCTGTTTACTTTCTTTAATAAGCATTCCTGGTCTTCTTATGAATGATTCATTGCTGCATTTTTTTCTGAAGGAAATCAAATTTGGTGTTCGCATTCTTTTGTCTTTCGTTTTCAGCAGACTTTTTCAAATGCTCCCTTCCAACCACCTGTCATATAGACACCACTTTTCACGATCCAGTCAGGTTATACTTGTCAAATATTCTGAAAAGTGGGTTGCGATTACGAATGCGGTTGCATTTTGTCTCTTGCAGCTCAAGTGAAGTGTGCACATTTTGTGGCACTAGTAGCACCAAACAAATTTGCAGGAATATTGTCTGTTTTCAAACATTGCCTGGTCTCCATTTAGTCAGTCAAACAGGTATTCCTGCCCCAAAAAACTCACGCCATTGGTTTAGCCGGTGTTATTTTGTATAAATCAAATTGTATTTTGATTTAAAAATGGCAACGCTTTTGTAAAATCATCAGACCAACGAAGGTGCACATGCTCTCAGTGTTGGGTTTAATGTATTACTAAGTACTTAATAACTGTAATTGAATTACTTTTCCCTTGAAAAAGTAAAGTAAGGGATTCCTATTAATTTTCCTGAAATTTAATTAGTTACTTCTGATGTAATTGCATAAAATACTTTATAGGCTATTTACATCAAAATTTTACATCTAACGATAAAATGGATGTTTTAATGTAACCTTCTCCCTTTAAATACTTTGGTCAGTTGAAGAATAATTTATGTAATTTTATATTATTTATTTGAAAGATTTAAAAGAGCAGTTTCATGTTTATCTTTGTATTGTTCAACTGGTGGAGGCTTCTTAAAGAGAATAATTAGTACAGTAATCTAATTACTCTGTTGAAGATTAGAGTAATTAGTAGCTAGTATTCAATTACTTTTTTTAGAGTAACTTACCCAACACTGTTGTAAGCACAAATGGGAAAAACAAGGTACCTGTTACAACGTTGTTTGCAGTCTTCGAGGCTGGACAGTTACGATATTTCACTAGCATTTGCATTTCAAAATAAGAGCCCCGGTTTATTTTGGACTTCTTTATAATTAAAACTCCAGCATTATGTAGAATTTTATTCTGCCTATTGATTGTATTTGGGTTAAAAAAATAAACTGTACCTGGGATTTTAATCAGTTTTTAGAATATACATGATTATTCCATATTATTTAATTCCATAATTGTTAAATAAACAGTTTAAAGCCAAAATATTAAAAAAGTCTTAGTTTTTGTATTAAAAACTTGATGACTATTAAAAATGTTGCTCGTAAATATCTGCGTGTATTCCTTAATTAAGAAAAGCCAATTATTTAATACTTTTTCATTGCCCCCATTACAGTTTATTATACAAAAAAAGGGGGAAAGGAAGTAAACAGAATGAATGTGATTATCATTAATTTTGGTGATAAAAATGCAATGATATAATTTTGGTAATAATCTGAACACTGCACAAGAAAATGTTCAATACAAGGTAAACCCTATCAAAAGCATGGGGGGGGGGGGGGGAGAGTAAGCGTCAAGCCCTAATGACTTTTTTATGGCTGACTTTACTAATTTTCTTTTTAACTCTCCCCTCAAATTACTTTGATCCACTTTTTATGATCCAATCAGGTCTTACTTTTTGAATGTTTAGAAATGAACATTGCAGAAAGACATTTTGCAATTATGAAAGCAGATCATTTGGAATTTAAACAACATTTAATTTGACAAACAGATTTGCAGAAATAATGCCATTAGTCGGTCAAACAGGTATTCCCGCCTGTTTGACTGTCTCACACCATTGATTCAAAAAGTGTTAGTATTTATGAATTAAAATATGTTTTGATGAAAGATTTGTAAAATCATCAGAGCAATGGCAGTTGGTGCTGTGGTGCCCATATGGGAAAAACATGTTCGAGTCCAGCCTGCAACATTGCCACTTTTTATTAAACAGTTAAAGCAGAGAGTGACCGGAAAAATACAATACAATTGCATGAAAACCAGCATGCAGTGAAGAGCGTATGAGTGTGACCCGGGTGTCGTGTGTTTGTGCCCAGGTGTTGACCCGGCGGCCCTGCAGGAGCACCTCTGGGGCCTCTGGAACAGGAAAGAGCAGGAGGAGGTAAGGCACAGATGTAATTACACTCGAGCAGAGCGCGAGAGGTGAGATGCTGGCGATAAGATCACTTGAGAAAAGAGATGTGCATGAGGGGCATAGCAAACCACTAGCTAAATTCCTCCATTTCTACCCACAGTATTTAGGAGATAATCCATTACTTTTCAAAATAACTATAGTATGTGATACAGATATTGCTCCAGCATTTATGGGCATAATTTAGACTTCCAATGAAACGATCGAAGTTGTAACCGCAGTGAATTAAAAGGAGGATTTGAGTCGTACAAGTTGTTATTAATTAATTTGCATTTATGGTATAACAATCATTACAAAAGAAAATCCTTTCAACTCATCCCTCAGTTTTTTTTAGAGAGAGAGATGTAATTTTCTGTGGTAATCCACATTATATCACAAATGCTTTTGATAGGGTTTACCTTGTATTGAACATTTTCTTGTGCAGTGTTCAGATTATTACCAAAATTATATCATTGCATTTTTATCACCAAAATTAATGATAATCACATTCATTCTGTTTACTTCCTTTCCCCCATTTTTTGTATAATAAACTGTAATGCATTTCCAGTGCTTTACTCAATTCTGTATATTATTTGGTTCAGAATTCAATTAGTTTGGGCTCACTATTAAATATTTTTATATTATAATAATAACAACACAATTGTAACTCGAGGAACAAATCAAATCTTTGTGCAACGTTGACCCGGTTTAGATTTGTATTTTGGGCAATAAGCAAATTCAGAATACACAATATTAAGTAATGCATATTATTAAAGTAATTTAAATTGATTATTAATATACTTAATCCCTATTTTTATTTTATAAATTTTTTCTTTAAATTTTTTTTCTTTTTTACATAAAATTGACACCATTTATTATTTATTTACTTAATCCATATCTTGATTTTATTTTTTATTTTTTTTGCTAACCCAACCTAACCCTAACCCTATTTGATTTTTAAATATTTTTTTATTTCTTTTTTTTAATTATTATTTCCTTTTCCATCCTGTCCCATCTGGCCAACCTGTCTGAAAAGCTCACCTCTTCCTCCCTCAGCTGCGGCAGTTTTTATCGGGCAGTTTCTCGCAGATGCAGGAGCCCTTGTCTGGTCTGCTGGACCTCCTGGAGGCCTGCGTTCCCGTCCAAAAGGGCAAGACCACCACTCTGAACCAGTTCATTCTCTCAGAGTTCATGCGCTGGAGGACTAGTAATCCCCAGGCCAGTCTGAATGTCCTGAGGGAAGAAGAGAGACTACGTTTCCAGCAGCAAGCGCTGGGTCTCCTCACAGACTCTCACCCCGGGTACATGGACCCCCTGCTGGAGGTGTATCAGCTGAGCTCGCTGAGGAAACCACTGCTGCTGGAACATGTGTCCTTCCTGCAGGACCTCCGCTGCTTCAAAGAGGTGTGAGGGGGACTCTTTTCACAACATGAGCGTACCAGACGAGGATGCAAGAAAAACAAAAGGGTTGCTAGGGGTAGAAACGTACATGGCCCAGGCCAGTTATGGGAAAAATATTTAATTATGGGCAAAATATGAAATATAATAAAAATATAATTATGATTTTGGAAGTGCAATATGGACTGGATTACGAAATGTTTTGGTTTTTTTGACAAAATTGTGACATTTTGAAGTGATCAGCATTGTATGATCAGAATTTGAGCTTCTGAGGTCACATTCATATTTTCATATTTATATTTCATATTTTCGTGTGAATTTTAAATAATTGTGTAAACTAAACGTTTATTAAATTGAATGTGCATCTCATTTGCTATCATTAAAGGGGGGGGGGGGGGGGTCAAAAAAAGTAAATTATATTTTGTTAATATTTTTTTAGTTATTTAATATTCATTTTATTTTGTGTCAATTAAATAAACAATAAAACAAATATTTGAAAATTCTACAATTTTTACTTTAACTTACTCAAAAATATTAGGCACCAAAAGATAATGTCAATAGAAAACTGTTAAATATTTATTAAAATTAATATATAATTATAATTGTTTTAACAAGCATTATAAATGTTATATAGAATCAACCTATTTGATTACTAATAATTTAAGATGCTTTTTTTATATTTGACAATACCGATATAATGAGCAGTATGACAGGAAATCTTGTATTTTCTAACAGGCGTTGGTGTTCAGTGTCAAAGTGGAGCTCCAGAAAGATCTGGACATGGAGAAGGTCAGTTCAATCACATTGATGAATATAGCTGGATGTTTCCTCTATCTTGTTTGGACTGTTGCTGTGTGTGCCGGCAGATGTGTGTGCCGGTCATTCTCCTGGACAAGCTGTCTCTGGCGGAGCTGTATGTGCGGGATCATCCTGACCTGCAGCGGCGGCTGCTCACACTGCTGGACTCCTGGTGTGATCCCAGCTTCAGCATCCAGGCTCTGGCCAGGTGAGGACATTCTCAATATAATTGAAAGGGGGAAAAAGTCCCTACCCTATTGCTCATTATGTCTCAATACAGAATTAAGAATTTATGAGGAAAATGTGCTTTGTGTAAAAAAAAAAAACAGGCTAAATTTAGGCTTAATTTTCTTTATGCAAAAAAAATCTTTTGGGGGCAGATGTGACCTGGACATTTCTTCATGACATTCACTTGAAATATCAACATTGAAACATTTATTATAATAATATTTATGACTTTTTTTATTAGTACCATTATTATTATTCATCTAGTCTATTCTCTTATTTTATAATATTCAATAAATGTATCCATCATTTATCATTCATCCACCTTTTTTTACATTGTTTAAATGTCTGGTTTTACTTTAACTTTACTTTTTTTTACTATAAAAATATTTCATAACATATAATAATATTATTATTATTTGTTAATCTATTTATTATTAGTCTAATCTATCATTTTACAATACTCATTTATCCATAGTTTATCATTCATCCATTTTTTCCCTACTGTATGTTTTAGTGATTTGATGCCTGATTTTTACATCTGCAAAGTTGGGTACAAATAAAAATGCTTATTATTATTATTATTAACAATAATAATGATAATTATAATAATCGGCTATTCTCTCTTTTTATAATTCTCATTTATCCATCATTGTTAATGAATTAATATTTTAAAGTTTAGATGCCTGATTTTACTTGTTGATTTAAAAATATGTAAAATTAATATAATTGTTTTAAAGTATTACTATGTATTAGTAATTATTATTATTATATTAACGAAAATATTTTCTTTCATTTTATAATACTCATTTATCCATTACTATTAATTCAACCATCTTTTTATGTTTAGATTCCTAATTTCACTTGTACAAAATGGTAAAATTAATAAATATTAGGATAATGTTTTACATTTATTACTAATATATATTAGTTATTATTATTATATGAATAATAATAGTTTAGCTTGTTCTGTCATATTATAATACTCATTTATCTATCATTTATCATTGATCCTTCTTTGATGCCTGATTTTTACTTCTGTGAGATGAATTAAAAAGTAATTAATTATGATAATAATGGCGATGATGATAATGTATATCTGGGTGCAGCTCTAATGCAGAGTTTGCTGAGTGATTGTGACGTTGTGATGTGTTGTGTGGTTTCAGTCAGTACCCATCCCTGGTTCTCTCCAAACATCAGATGGACCAGATTCAGCCCAAGCTGCTCAGTAAACATGTCTTCAGACTCATGGAGAAGTTCTGCATTGACCCAGGTGTGTGAGCCTGTTTGACACTCTCATCATATTTATGAATGCGTGTGTATTTGATGTTTACGCTCGTCCTGTTGGGTTTGATTTCTACAGGTCTGTGCTCTAATTCTGTCTACAAGAGGAAGCTGGACTCACTGAGGTTTCTCATGTACAAAACCTTTGGCGAGGTGAGGAAATTTTTGTATTTATGTTGGTTTCATGTGGTTTTGAAAAATATGTCATCCGGTGTAACCATCAAGTAAGAAAATATTTATTTTACACTTTTGATAAATGAACACATTGAATAAAAGTACATCTTTATCATTATTTTCATCAGTGTTTTTTAATATTATTTTTAAGGCAAGCAGTATATGTTATCACAAATGTTTTGTTGATATTTATTGAGTCGCACAGCATGACAACCTGAACTAACCTTGTCTGGTCTTAAATCAAATTATCTTGTCAAATTATATTTTAAGAAGCTTGCTGATTTTGAAACTCAATCAAGAGGGTCTATAAGAGTACCTGACTATGATATCATGTCCTGTTTTATAGTTTTTGTGGCGCTGCTCCCCATGATGTTGATTTAGCATACAGGTTTTTCAAATATTAACAATATAAAAAAATATATTATTAAATTATATACTTTAATTATAATGCCTAAATTAATGTTAAATATTTAAAAATATTATTTTAATATTAATATAAAATTATAATATTAATTTAAGTAAAATATTTATTATAAATATTGTATATAATTTATTATATATATATAAAATTTTTCAAATTTAAAGTTGATTAATATTTAATAAAATTTTACTTATATTAATATTTAATAATATTAAAAAATTTACATTATTTTATGAATTAGTAAAACAGTTTTGTTAAAATATAAATTCCTTTATTATAATAACAATAAAAGATAATGGCAAACATTTTTATACGGTTTTCTTTTTGTGAATTTTTATTTTATTTTTAAAACATGACAGTTGTAATTTCCTGATAAAATACATTTTAATACAGAAATTTACATCATTCTCATCTTAAAAGAGGTATTATTTTATGTGTAATGAGTTGCATTTTATAAAATGTATTTTTCAATAAATTAGTATTAGTCACGTAATCAAATATAATGTTTTCTAACCAATCATATCCTGATTAATAAGATGAAATCTCGCCCTTCATTTACCGCTGAATATTTTGTACACTCAGAAATGCATCACATTACAGAGGCTAAATGTGAACACTGTATGTATGTTAGTTTTTATTTTGATTTTAAAAACCTAGTATTAGTTTATAAGGCACTACATGGACTTGCTCCAGACTATCTTTTAAAAATGCTTACAGTATATGAACCTGTAAGGATTCTCAGATCCTCGGATTCTTTACTTTTAACAGTACCACACAGTAGAACTAAACGATTTGGTAATGCTGCTTTTAGTCGCTACGCTCCTCGTCTCTGGAATAACCTTCCATAAGAAGTAAGACGTGCTGAAAATATAAATAGTTTTAAGTCTAAATTAAAAACATATCTCTTTAGTCTGGCCTTCCTATAATATTGCATAATGTTTGTAATTTAATGTTGTTTTATTATTTTAATAAATCTTTATACAATATTATTTTATTTTTGTATTTGACCTGTATTTGTATTTTCTTTAAATTTTTTTGCCTGTAAAGCACTTTGAACTTTGAAACATTGATTTGTTTGGAAAAGTGCTATATAAATACAATTTGCCTGCTTGCTTTGCAAATACTGTATGTGATGTATTGCAGTGATGTGTCTGCTTCATTGTATTTGACAGAAAAGTATGTCTGAAGAGAACTGGAGAGACCATGTTCAGGTAATAGTTATTCTGGTTTGAGAACTTCAACATTTTAACTGAGCTTTAAATGAGTGAGTGTGTGTGTGTGATCTCAGGCCATGATTAAAGGTAATCTAGAGCTCCAGGTTCAGTTGGTGCAGCTGTTGGTTAAATACTGTAGCCTCCAGACTGCTGCCCAGTGGGCTGCACATTACAGCATACCCAGAAACAGGCTTCCAATAGGAGTCTGGGACAAAATTCAGAGCCTTTCCCCCAAAGAGCTGTAAGTATCAAAAAAAAATATACACACACACACAGACCTAAAAAAAAAAGACTATACTCGTGATAACCTCCCATTAATAATTTTCGTACCAATAATAGTATTTTTTGTAACCCTCACACAAATCTGCTGACAGACGTTTTTGATGTGTTCCACTAATTTTGAAGATACTTTGACTTCCACACACACACACAACCATCACCCTCACAAGTATATTCCTGTCACAGAGAGATGTGTGCTGTAAGCGGCACACCGGAGTCCTGGACACCCCCTCAGTCTGATCAGAAAATATACTACCAGATGCCTCTAGCCAGAGAAAATGTCCGCTTTGTAGAGACATTAGATAAAGTTGAGCAATGCAGAGAAGCTGTTTTAAAGGTAACACTTTGCTACAGTACTTTTATGTAAATTACGATTATGATTGGATTAACCTATGTGTACTGATGTGGTTCATATTGTAACATCAACTTTAATTATTTCTAAAGAACAAGGACGATTCTGTTTTCGATTATAAGTCTCATTTAACTGTTTCTCCTTGCTCTTCTTCAGCCTGGCTGTGTGGTGGGAATTGACATGGAGTGGAGAGCTGGTTTTGGCACGGTGTCTCCTCAGCGCGTGGCTCTGATCCAGCTGGCCCTAGAGGAACAGGTGTTTCTGCTGGACCTTTGTGCTCATGCCATTAGCCACCACAGCATCACAGTGGACTTCATCAGAGCTCTGCTGTCAGACAAGAGCATCATCAAACTAGGTAAGAGACCTCAAGACAAATCAAGTCACAGACTTGAAATTCTTCATATTGCCGGTGTTCGTAAACTGTGGGTGGCCTATCAGGAAAGATATGGAAATTCTGCCTTGAGCTTTGAATAGCATTTTTAGCTTGTGTATGTGTTTACTAGGTTATGGAATGTCTGGAGACTTGCGGAGTCTGGTCAGCACGTGGCCTGAGCTCAGGGAAGAGCCAATGAAAATGGAAGGAGTTCTGGACCTTCTCCACGTCCATCAGGAGGTACTGCTAAAAACGACCTGCAGCTTAACTATTTCTGATTGGATTGATTAGCTGAAAAATGCATCATATTCAAGTCCACATGTCGCTATTTTGGAACCTGTTGCTATTTTATTCTTTTTACAAATGAGACCTGTCCCAACAGCTTCAGCGGTGCCGGTTAAGGAACAAAGGGTGTCGGTCAGTGGTAGTTTGTGAGGGACCGGCAGAGAAGGGCCTGAGTCTGCTAGTACAGCAGGTGTTGGGAAAACCACTGGACAAAACCGAGCAACTGTCTAACTGGGAACGCCGGCCACTCCGGACTAGCCAACTCCGCTATGCTGGTAACACAAAATTCATGTGGTACCATTATGTTTTTGAACCTTCTCCCATTCTCTTTCTGTGTCTATTTTCAGCCGCTGATGCGTACTGCCTGCTGAACGTCTACCTTGTCCTCTCCCGGGACCCGAAGGCATATGGTTTGCCAGAGGACCTCTGCTCCATTCCCTCAGCCCAACTGGCCAAGAGCCGGGAGGAGAAGAAACCCAAAGAGAAGAAAAAGCAGTCTAAAAGAAGAGAGGTCAGTTTACTTGTCTGCCATGTCATGAGCCTGTAGTACAGAAAATTACTCTGTTGTCATAGTTACTGTCATAAAATTCAATATATAAATAGCTGATGAGAACATGTGGGGTTTTTATGATGGAGAAATGAAGGAGAACAACTAAAAATGTGGCAAACAGTAGTCCTTTTTTGAGGGGGTTTGTCTATCATTAGTCACATTGTGAATTATAAAAAAAATCTGTCATTTTAAGCCACTGCATATTTTATTAAAATTTTATATAAATATTTATATATAAAATATAAATATTTTATTTTATTTAAAGTGACAAGCCATCTAATATGTCTTGCCCACCCTTTTCTCCAATCTTTGGATGCAATATAGTGGATCACTATCTTTATGTCAAATGTTATCGTCTTCACCAGTGATGTTGGAGTGTGTTCCAATCTTTAGGCTCAGCAAAAGGCGAACGAGCCCCAGTCTGTGGAGAAGGACTGTTTTAAGGATTCGGAGTACCAAGGGCCCACCATCACGCCGCCAGAGCTACGAGTGGTCTGTGATAACATGCTGCAGGGTCTGGGACGTTTTTTGCGATGTCTGGGGGTGGACGTCAAGATGCTCGAAAACACAGATGACCATAAAGTTGCAGCGGAGGTGAAACATTTAGTCATCTTTTGTCGATATTTGACAATATGCATTTTGTCGATATTTGACAATATGCATTTTGTCGATATTTGACAATATGCATTAGTTACATTTAATTTTTAAACTGGTAGGACATCATGTAATGGTCATCAGCTGTTTCAGGTCATATTTAGAAAGAACAAGTGACTAAAAATCTGAATGGACCTCCATATGTGGCGTCCCTCAGGGCTCGATCCTTGGACTTTTGCTGTTTAACCTATATATGCCCACAGAAGGCCGAATAATGTAAAGTAACAGAAATGCCAAAGTAAAGGACCCAGATTTATCTATGGTTATCTTCAGTTTACTACAGCCTCATAGATTCTGCTACAATTAAATAGACAAAACAGAGGTTATCATATTTGGCCATAAAGAACATGTTAAGGCAAATTCCTCCTGAGGTTTAAAGACTTTTATATTATATATATAAAATTCCTCTATTATATTAATCTCAGTTTTAGTAGTGATGTCAAAGCATAACTAATTCACCCCACCATTATCTCGAAAAAAGTAATAATGTATTTGTTAATATATATCTTTATATTTTTAAAGCAATGTATTTGCTGTCATGTTATGCTATATTCTCTCCTCCAGCTGGCCCGTGCTGAAGGTCGTGTCATCCTCACCGCAGGTCAGCCCTACCAAACAGTAAGTCTGTGTTTGAGGTATTGAGAAACATGCAAGCTATGTGGGCTTTCTTGCATCCTACTGCCTGCATAGGTAGTGTGCCTATGATGCCTTAAAATACTGCCTCCATAGGAAGCTTGCTAGGTTTTATTACAAAGCTCCTCTCTGCTTAACAAAACTACAGTTCACTTGAATTTAATTTGTGCGTGAATGTGTGTATCTGTGTGAATAGCTACGGTCACAAGTCGGAGAGGGCCGCTGCCTGATTTTGGACTGCTCAGAAAAGGCACGTGACCAGGCCGTGCACGTTCTCAGACATTTCCACGTCCGCCTAACCCCTGCAGACATCTTCAGTCGATGCCAGGTCAGTTGTGCATGCCTATAAACAAGCTTGTATGCGTGTGTCTCTTACATTTGTTATCACTAGGACAAGAAACCTCTTCCTCTTTAAAAGGAACTTACTTTTTTTTTATCAACATTTATCAACTATTAAAAGGGAAGATAAAAGGAAATTCACTGATCATCGCTATTTTTATCAATCTCTAGATTGTGGAATATACCACAAAAAAGTGCGCTGACAGTGCAAACAAACACTAGGAGCCTTTAGAAAAGTTGACAAAATGGAGGAACAAGGTTTGTTTTTAAAGATCTTAGAGGAAATAACCAACCACCTTTTGCGTTATGAATTCTATTTGGAATTTCATTCAATCTTTAGGTTGAGATACTTTAATATTCTCAATGAAATTGCTCCCTGTCTTGACAAATGTTTGTCTTATCTGCAGACACAAGAGTTGTGAGACCAGAAGGAAGCTAAAGAGATAGAGGGCTTCTCTGGTGACAATTCTCCTGTTAATCATTTGCTTGAGATGTCACTGTCTTTTTCGGTAGAATAAGTGCAGGAGGAACTTTCTTCAGGCATTTCCTCTCACATAAGTGATGATCGGAATTCAGACAATGGGTATGGATAAGGAAATAAGCAATTACCGGAGGGATACAGAGGACAAACTGAAGGAAAGAGTTAAGACAAAAAAGGTACATAGTTATCATTAGAGATGCACTAATATGGTTGCTAGAGTATTCTTGGTGGTTGCTGGCTAATTGCTTACTAGTTCAACTCAAAAGATAGGCTATCTTTCTATGATAGGCTAAATTCATAAGTGAGATCACTTTGAAACATCACTACACACCTCTCTACAGAAAACCACATGGCATGTGGTGTCCCTCAGGGCTCGATCATTGGACCTTTGCTGTTTAACTACTATATGCCCTAACAAGGCCAAATAATCCAAAATTACAGAAGAGTGTACCATTGGTAGGCAGTTAGATCTACCTAGTGCTATTGTTGCTAGGGTGTTCTTGGTGGTTCCTGCTAATTGCTTACTTATTCAAGTCAAAGAGTTTCTGTGACTGGCTTAAATTATAAGTGAGATTGCTTAGAAACATCACAATACAACTCCCCCGCATTATTCAAGGTATAGATCATGCCCATAGACAAACAGGACTGGTTATGTGTCTAAATTTAATAATTGTGGTTGGAGGTTTAATTGAAATATGAGCAATAGTAAAAAGGGATTCTTTCATATTATCAAAACATAATATTGGCTAATACTGATAAGATGATCAAGGGATGAATAAATGGAGACTGGGAGATGATGAGAATAGAGTGAGAACACTGCAAGAGAGGACAGGCAGAAAGATGTAGTGAGAGATAACAGAGAAAAACAAAGGAAGAGACAGACTAGTGTTTGAGACAAATGGCGAGATGAGGCAGATATGTGCCTGACTCATTCATGTTGTAATACCTGATCTCCATTAGAGCTGCACCTCTGGCTCCACCACAGGTCTACAGTTGTTTATTACTTAAGAGTTCAAACTTGGAGCATCAAAACATCAGTGGCATAAATGTGACACAAGTTTTAAATATGCAAAAGTGTGAATGAGAATTGAATTCTTATTTCAATAAATAGCTACTTGGATATTCATCTTATCCTCACTTAAAGCCATCATATTGTTTTAAAATACTTTAAACAATTATGGACTTATTTTATGACCAATTAACTAATTTTATGATACTTTTAGGTGCCATTTATTCATTGTTTAAGCTTGAGGTTGTTTGTCCCGTGCACTTTTAGTGTAAAGAAAAGAGCAGGATGAATAAATAGTCACATGGGTCTGGAAAAACATGGAGATGAATAAATGATGACAGAATTTTAATTCTCAGTGAACCATTCTTTTAATAATACTTAGTACCGCCTATTATTGTTTATGTCATAGCCATTAAGCTGTTCACACGACATACTAAAAACTCAGTGACTGCGCAGTTCTACATGTATCATTTGCCACACACCTTGTAAAAGTCAAAAGAATTTCTACCACACCAAGTTCACACCTATAGCCAGTGAGGACAGGAGAATGCGGTTGAATTCCAGACGTGGGTCGTCTGAGCTCCGCATGGGTGGTGGTTTCCCCAAATGTGTCAATTTTGTGGCCACCAACCTTTCCTGATTGGGTGGCCGGTGGCTCCCATCCGGAACAGTCGCATTCCACCATTTGTTGCCTGAGGTTTCATCCACCTCTGCATGTTTGCCGAACAAATTGTACCAACAGATTATGCTAGAAAACCAAACTGTGGCATTTTTATGTTCTGAATGAGATGGAAACATTGGAATGTGATGGAAACATTGAAATAAACACTGTATTATTGTGGAGTGGGGAGGGGGGGAGTTGCACCCCAGGGCTGGTATGTGGAAGCCCACCCATGCTAAGTTAACCCTTTTGTTATCTGATGGTAAAGTCCTTTGATTAACAGTGGCTGGGTGACTTGCCCCCGGCTCTGAGAGACATTCCTAAAGCCCCCTGTGTGGCCCATTGATACTCATTGCCAATCATTAACCTCTACCCTGCCATAATCCTTTCTCTTTCTCTCAGTCTCTCTCTCTCACTGCTTTATCAGTTTATCAGCCTCTTCCTGAGCATTCCTCTCTGTCCACACCAGGTTTAAGTTAAGATCAGGGCTAAGCTGAGTTCAAAAGTGTGTCACCACACTAAATGGATTAGAGATACGACTAGGTGATTTTTACTGTCAGTAGAATATTCACCAAAATTACTGTAATCACTTTAAAGCAGACTAATAGTACCAGTCAATAGTTTGGATACACCTAAGAATTCTTTATTTTGACTATTTTCCAAATTTAGAATAGAATAATAGTAAAGTCATCAAAGTTATGAAATGTAAGCCCTTTTCACTCAGTAAAAAAAGAAACGGTAATTGTAACTTGGTTTTTCATAATTTTATTTGACATCCATTGAATTGATCAAAAGTGACATTAAATACATTTGTGATGTTACAAAGGACTTATATTTAAAATAAATGCTGTTATTTTGAAGTTTCTATTTATTAAAGAATCCTGAACTAAAAAATTCTACAAAAAGAATTAAGCAGCAAAAACTTTCAACATCAATAATAAGAAATATTTCTTGAGCATCAAATCATCATAGTAGAATAAGGATCATGTGACACTGAAGACTGGAATAATGATGCTGAAAACCACTAGAAAAATATATCCATCCATCCATCCAGAAGAAGCCTTTCATTAGCAGACAGTTAATGTAAAACAAGAGAAAAAAACAGAGCTCTTGAAGCCCCAACCAATAGAGAATAGTGAAAGGTATTTCTCTTTTATATAATAAAGGTCTCCTTCAGTGAAGGCTTGTGGAACTCAAGGAAAGCCCTTTGTTACAATCTCTCATTGTATCGTGACTCAGCAGCCACTACTAATATTGGCCCCTTTCGCACTAGGTAGTTCTAGGAACTTGGTTATAGTTGGTGTGTGTGTATGTATTTTATGTATATATATATATATATATATATATATATATATATATATATATATATATATATATATATATATATATATACACAGTATATGCCCAATAGTGTCACTAGCTGAGCAGAAATGCATAATCATGTTTCGCTTGGTCCTCTCTCAAAGTCGCGTATGATTTTCTCATTAGCGTAAAGGTTGAGAGGTCCATCTATCGCTGGTCCATGTTTGTAGAGTTGATTCGTGGAGGAAATGAATAGGATACAATCTGTGTGTGAACACTTTTTTTTTTTTTTAATGGCGGGTGCTGGTGTTTAGCATGCGTTCGTCTAATCAACGTACATTTGCGTCAATGCTAGTTCCTATTATGCTGGATTAGACCCTACTCTGAAGTAGGAGCTAATTTAGTCCCCACAAAAGACGTTCCTAGAACTAAAATCGTTCCCAGTTCCTGCGGTGCAAAGATGCCAAAATTGGGTACTTCCGCCATCAGTTCTAGGAACTATGAATAGGTCCCTAGGCCCCTAATGTAATGGTATTATGGGTAGTTGCTCACTGCCAATAGTCAATAGAGCCCACCCCCAAGACTTTTATGATATTCTGGTCCCTCAATATGGTCTGAGTCCCTCCTTTTATTATAAATCTGTTTTTTTTTTCCCTCCCATTTTATCACATCATCTGCCAGGAAAAAATCCGAAGTAAAAGCATGTCTACTCGACTCAGGGTTAAGGATCTGAACAAAGAAGACTAAGTATGAGCAACAGTAATAGTGATGCTTGCTTCAGCAAGAACCTCTTATTTTGGTCCCATGGATATGATTCCTTGAAATCAACACCATATTTTTCATATCTCGCACCACTCCTCTGTCTGGTATCCAGTAATACAGTACAATTCCTCACACATTACCATGTTACTCGTATCATTCCCTCTCATACCATTCCATAACCGTCACATTGATTTAAACTGGCAGGGCCAATACTTGATCTCTGCTATTTCTCTGGGTAACTCTCCGCAGATGTGGCATTCAAACCACGGAGTCGATCTTTCTACATTTACTCGTTGATCTTCGTACAGCAGCATCAGATGACCCCCGACCCTTTTTTTAGATGTGAGACTAGCAGGTTCTTCGTAATGCAGACGCTGCCATGGCATTCACACAGGAGTTCCCACGGTACCATGGAGGGGAGGTTTGGGGGGCCCTGGCTGTGGGGTGTGAACAGGAACCGAAACGACGTGAGATGATAGAATGAGAGAGAGGAAGAGAAAGAGTGAGAGGGTGTTTGAAAGAAGGATTTCTGCCTCTTTGATCTAGCGAAGGCTGAGAAAAAGGGAAGAATGTGAAAAGACAGGACAACTTTGAGGTTCTACTGCAGCAGTGTATTTCAGATCCTCTTTTCTCTTGGCACATTTCATACCATTGTTATTTGAGGTCTAAACCATATGAAGCACATTCGGTGACTGTCGGGGATTACAAAAAAAGTTCAGAGTTACTCTTTTCCATATGATGAAAGTGAATAGGACAGTGGCTGTGGTGCAATATTTTGAGTTAATAATGAATTTTTATGATTATGAAAAAAGATTTGATGAAGAATTGATGAAAATCCAGATATCATTTTGCTTCAGAAGACTTAAATTCAGCCCAGGGTCAAATAGACAACTTTATAATGCTTTAAGTTTGCACATTTTTGCCCTTTTTAGAGCTTGACCTGGTTCCCATCTAGCCTGGCTAATGTCAGACCGAGTCTCATTGAGATGTCGGTCTGGGAACCGCATGTTCATTTTCTCGTATTTGAGGCGTGGTTTACGAATGCCCAGAGCCGTTTATTGGGTGCTACGAATGTCTATCAAATGTGCCTGTACGTAGCTCATAGCCAATCGTTTCAATTATACCAGATGACGTATGTAGAGCGACAGAAATTAGACGAGGATGAAGACGATGGGTCGGAGATTTAACTAAACTACTTATAACAATATCTAAGGCTGCATCGAAAGGTAACTTCGCGTCTCCTGCCATGTTGGATCCATAGGTATAAACAAACTGCTTCGGTGTGTCGCATAGACGTCGTCATTGTCTTGCTGCTCCCTCCCCGTTCTGTGATTGGTCCCCTCGCTGAGGCGAAAATCTGGTCCATGGAATCCAGACTTTCTAGCAGCGTGAATAAAATCGCGCTGCGGGCAAGGAAGCATGTGGAAACCCAGACTAGTTCCCATCAACTTTCACTGTATAAAAAAGCAGCAGTTTCACTGGTGAGAGTGAAGACAGCACAAGTCAAAACCAGGCAGAAATTTTAAATTAGGAATATTGGCAATGGTTAGCACTTAAATATAATTCCAAAAGTTTCTTGAGCACTAAATCAGCATATTGAAATGATTTATGAAGGATCATGTGACATTGAACCAGGGTTATTATCGTCAAATAAAACTAAAACCATACTTTACTTTCCCAAAGCTATTTACTAATTTTTGGCACCAATGAGTTTTTTTGCACCTTGGACGCACATTATTCTAAAGGGGAAAAAAGATTTATAATAGAAATTTGTCTTTGTCCACCTCTGTGAAATGACTCCCCTCATACTGACTATCATATAGAGACACTTTGTTTTCACCATCCAGTAAGTTTAACTCTGCTTTTTTCTTTCTATCTTATCTTTACTCCGAAACATGGAACATTACAGAAGTAAAATGAGTTGCAAATATTGTTTCATTTCCATATTAATGGAAGGAAAAACCCAATCTAGGTCAGCGAGTTCAAAAACAGGAATGTTGTCTTGCTGTTGTGTTCCCGCTCTACCCCAACCCCTGCCTGTAGGGCAAGAAGGAAAGGGAAAAGGAGGAAGAGAGAGGAGACGAGAGCAGGGAGACATTCCTCAAACATGCCAAGACATTCCGAGGGAAACCATCCCAAATATTTCCCACTGCGATCCACACTGTGAGTGTGTGTATGAGCGAATGACTCCTGTTTCTGGGCCCAATCTGACACACTAACTGACAAACTGACAAGCTGTCTGCACCGGAGCAGAGTACGGACCACAGGGTGTGTGTGTGTGTGTGTGGGAAAGTGTGAGTGAGAAAGTCAATGTGACAATAATTGAATCTGTGCTTGTTGGTGAGACTGAAAGAAGTGGAAGGGTCAAAAGGACACATAAAGCACATCATTTGAAAGGCACAGGAATCTTATTTGATTTTCTTTCTTTTTCTTCAACTTCCCTCATAAAGAGCAAGATCCTGGCTACTCATATGTAGATATATTTTCGACTATTGGCATAAGGGTCTTTTCAAGTGGGGGATCTTGGACATCATAAGCTGTACAGTTTTTGTTTTACATGCAGTTTAGGGGGAGGGTTTATCTGAAATTGATTATACCACAATAATCTGTTGTCAAAAAATTTCAAATAATGGCATGAAAATCTCTATTCTGCTCATGGATTACTATTTCAGGGGACCCAAAAAGCCAGGGCCGCAAAATTTCATAGAAAAAAGAAAACTATAGGGCTTTTAGTTTTATCAAGATCAATGTGTTATTAATTAAATAATCTTTAATCTAGTAATTCTTTACACATTTACATATATATATAAATGATTAGTGCTTAATTTTTCATTCTGCTTTCGAAAGGCTGGTTGGAAATCATGACCTGCTTGTTGGTAGAAAAATTATGTAAATGTAAATGTTTTCCAGAGAATATTACATGTATTCACTTTTTTTGAACAGTGATCATATAGAACGCAATTTATTGAATTTATTATTATTATATTTATTATATTTTTAATATTAATTATTATTCATAACATTATTTTATTATTTATAATAATTAACTTAATATTAATTTAAATATTAGTTTACCTCATGTTCTCTTTACAATATCACACTTATTTTCTCAAACAAAATAAATGGGTCTTTTATACATAAAATGATTATAATCATGATCAAAAAGTAAAAAAAATCATAAAAGGATCATTAAACTTAGTGTGGGCGTTCTATCTGATGTTGAGTCTAGGTCAGGAGACTTGCGTGTGATGTTTTTGTTAGTCAGTGGAAATGAGCTCAATGATGCTTGTTAAGATTATCTTACACCTTTTCACACCAGTAAACAGTTGGAGAACTATGTGGTTTGGCTAACCTCTTCCCACTTTCACACCCCTGATGTGTCATTTTGGCGGAAAGAGTTGCAAAATTGCACTTCTGTCTGTGTGTCCGGTGCAAGCGGTCAATCTGTGCGGACAGGATTAGGGTGTGCGACTTTGAGTCCTGAATGCGTGTGTGTGTGTGTGTGCTTGTATTCGAGATGTATAATAGGAGCGTAATTCCTGTTGGCACCCCTGGTGGCTCTCTCTCTCTGGGTCTGCGATTCGCTGCGGTGACGAATCAGTAGCACCCGGCAGCTGGAATGTCCTGTTTGCCTAGATCTGTTTGTGCTTTCTGCACACTGTTTTGATTGGCCTGACTGGCATTGGTGTGTATGTGTGTGTCGGTAACGCAATGCGGATCCTTGCTGTTTGATGTGAGCCATTGTGTCAGAGCCAAGCTGCTTCCTGCTACTGCAGAGAGAAAGACAGTGAGGGACCATTACTTGGACTTTTCCTAAATATACCTTTAAATAGTGCGTAATATCCGTATTTTCCACAGAACTCACAAAAAATAATCTTTGTTATTTTCGACTTAATGTTTATGGACAACATCTGTAATATGTTGTCTGTTAGCACAGATGATAATTTTTATAATTTTTATAATTTTTACCACCACTAGAGCCGTACGCATTTAGACAGGTAGCATTGTGGTCTTTAAATCGACATGCATGTAATTGATCTTGTTGTGAACGATTTCTCCATGCAAGTTTAACTTTTTATGACATTTTTTATCAAAATAGCTGTTTTTTCTCGTCATAGTCATGATGCTGTCCATCACAGTTCAGTTAAGGCATCAGAACCACGTCTCCTCACAGCAGATCTTCATTTGTGTGACGGAGGGATTCCTGACGCTGTTTTGACGCCTTTACTCATTTTATAAGCTCTTCACGAGTTTTCAGCTGCTCAAAATACCATCATATGTAGCTACGCACTTACAGCGAGCACATTTATCCCAGAACACAGCATTGTTTTGGATGTTCTGTAAATTCTGACACGAAATATACCTAATAAAAGCCAACCAATCGGGTTGTGAACATCTCTATGCCTTTGGGTTCAGTATCTTCGGTGTTTGGTGTTAAAATGCCAATGTTAACGGTAAGCGGACCAGAACTAAATGTTTTTTTTTTTTGGTCTGGACCAAGCGAACTGAACTACAAGTGTGTACACCCCTAGTCCCCATAAACCCGTCCCTTTCATAGAATAACTGCGCCTCACATTCAGATCTGCCTTCATCCAATCAACAACCAATGGATGAACTAAGTTTTATGGTAAACTGTTTCACGTCACAATATGTAAGAAGTGATATGTCGCCATTTCCTTTACATCGTGACTTTAAGGCAGCATGTCAAGTTTAAAAAATGTTTAAAATGCATCTTGAGATCCCTACAATCTGTGTCATTTTGTTGCAGCTCGTTTTAGCTGTTTGAGTACAATAACACATCTGATAAATGTAGGCAATCCACATAACATTAACCGAAACCAGTCTTGTTTTTGAGAACGACTAAGATTTTCCAGTCTCTCAGTCCATGGCATGACCAGCTACAATGGTAAACCAGTGACCTTTGCTTGGGATCCACAAGAGGATCCCAGGAAGGAGAACACTGTATATATAGCATATCGTAACACCCATAAAGGGGTGTTCAAACTGCATCGCTGCAGGTCACCCAGACACTGTACTATAGTTGGCAACTAGTTGGTGTTCGTACACAACTGCTGTATCCTGCTGTAACAGGTGACTTGCGCTTCATTATCTTCACCGTCACAACACTGTGCATTGTACAAATTCAAACTCTGCTCAACTTTGTTGTATCTTGTAACTATCAGTTACGCTGTTGTCAAATTGCCTGAATTACCTACTCGAAAAATGTGTGAATGCCTGTTAAAGCACAAATTAAACAGAGCAAACTCTAACCATCTTTAACACACAACTTTACAGCTCAACAACTCAAATAAAATTTCCACTGAAGAGTTCATGTAATTACTTTAACAAAAATACAAGCTTAAAGAGATAGTTCACAGAAAAATTCTGTCATCATTTACTCACCCACAAGTTGTTCCAAACCTGTATGAGTTTCTTTTTTCTGCTGAACAAAAAGGATATTTAGAAGAACGTTGGTAACCAGACAGTCGCCATTAGCTGTTTCCATCCATATTTTAAAATTTGCGCATAAGTTAAATTCGCAACTTTGGGTGGAAACACAGCTATTCAATTCTATTATATTTTTTTCCTACTATGGAACTCAATGACTACCGTCAACTGTCTGGTTACAAACATTCTTCAAAATATCTCCCTTTGTGTTCAACAGAATAAAGAAACTCATACAGGTTTGGAACAACTTGTGGGTGAGTAAATGATGACAGAATTTCAATTTTTGTGTGAACTATCGCTTTAACGTATGAGCTTTTTAAGCCTCTGATTTAGCCATACACCCTGTCCGATAGACTTATATTGAAAATAACCCAGAAGTTCATTTTAACACACCTGTAAAACCACAAAAACTCATAGCTTTCAAGGAAATGAACTCTGCATTCGGTGGCCGTGTGATTGCGTGTTCAATCACGCCAAATGTTCCCTCTACAACCAGAAAGCCCGTTTTTATCATCCACCATGCGAAAAATCTTAAATCTGATCGATTACAAAAGTAATAGCATACCTCTCTCCCTAACAAGCTACATGACTTGAGGTATCATTCGTGCCTGCGAATGCCATGGGAGGAGTTATGCATTACTCTGTAAGTATGAACAATAATAAAAGCGATGCTTGCTTTAGCAAAATGAGAGCTGATGAATGTCTGTGAGAAAAAAAACACAAAGGAGAAAGATACAGTAAACATAAGAAGAGGGAGAATTCTTCCCAAGTAAGGGAAAGGGAGGGTAAATGATTGACGGATCTTTTCAGAAAGAGATAGGAATGGAATGAGAGAGGGAAAGAGAGAGCGAGAGATGAAATGAGCTCTTCCTCTCGCTGCTTTCTGCTTGAGAGCATTCCTGTGCAGCGATGATGTCATGAGAACTGGCCCGGGGCAGACAGGCCTGCTAATGTTGTTCAGAGAGGAGGGGCCGCACTCTTTCACCTCACCGAGAAACAGAACCATAGATCACTTCCATACAGCACGCAAATATGTGTGTTGGAAGAGAAGCTCAGACACAAACACAGTCAGTGTGTGTGTGCGCTTTTGTGTAATTACCCTTCAGGAATTCTCCAAATTTTCTGAAATTCGTGGTGCCTTTGTCATGTTTTAGGCTTCTGTCATGGTAATTGATACTCTAAATATGCGACACTGTTTTCCTGAAGTTTGACATTCTTAAGCAAGCAACATCATTTAAAATATAGGTCACATCAGCACATCAGCACATCAGTTGTGTTTTGCTTAACCCCTTCAAACGTGCTCGTCAACACGGCCGTCTGTTGTTGTTGCATCTCCAGTAGTTTGTTGTTTGTTGCATACCTGGAAGTGTGCGTACAGTATTCATGTACTATGCTAATGATTTATTTCATGGTCGCTGTTAGGGCTGAGCAAAAAAAAAAAGATTATTTTTTTGATCATGCAAATCGTGCGTGCGTTTTCAAGCCTTGCCAATTTAAGCATTCAAGCGCAAGATAACTCGTGCGATGTTGCAGATGTTACTCAGACAGCATGCAAATAATAAAATGAATTCTCTTTCACGTCTCCCTGCGCTTAAACGGACAAATTCAAACATTTATCTCAAAATGCTCACCTTTGCGAAGTATCCAAGTAAACATAGTCGGTTATGCCTTAAGCAGTTGAGAAAGAATGCATGTGTATCAGTATTTTGGATACGTGCATTCATCTTAAAGCGCCAGCAGCCTAATATTGCTGCCGCTGTTATGTCTGTCATTAAGGTTAATCAAACTACAAAAGACAAAGAAATCACTCCCTGCTCTTCACTGACAATGACATTTTGTAACTTTAATAAGGATTAACCTTTATTTAATTTGTATGCAGTTATTTTACATTTGATTTCTTTATTCAATTTCTGTACCTGAGAACTGTTAGACCTAGCTGAAAAACCTTAAAAGCACTTCATTTGTTAATTTGTTCATTTCATTTGTATCTTTGTTCTGTTGTATTTATTTATTTGTGTTATTGCTTGTTTCATTATTTGTTTTTGTTTTTTATTAATAAGTGTTTAGTTGTTGTTAATAACCTTTGAATTTTATATTGGTAGTTTTAGCTATGGTATCGAAATTGGATTCGAGTATTGGTCATTTTCACTGGTATCTAATATTTTGGGTGTCATAACTTTATTTATTACAATACAAGGATACATGTGTCAAAACCAACAAAAACAATAACTGTTTTATTCATTTATTACTTTTTATGTGGTGGGGCTAGTGAAAATTGAATTCATCTAATCGAATTGAGATACAGCTGCTTTTCAGGTATTAGGTACAATTATGCTATCAGATGTTAATACTATATTATACTATCAGATGTATAATACTATGTTAAATGTTAATACTATATTTTCAATATTTTAGTATTGAATGATTACAGCATTCATGTAAAAGGTACTCCTAAAAGATTTTAAAGAATACCATAGGATTACAAAAAAGTTTTGATTGTCTTTGTCACTCTTTCCTTCTCCACTCTTTTTTTCCTGTCTCTTTCGACCCCCTAATAGTTGGATGTGTGTGAGTGTGCTTTGATGGGCATTTTTATGAGCTGTACGTAAGGAGGGTTGCTCAATGCGGTCATTCTTATGAATGGAGTGTGTGCGTGTAGGAGGAAGGCATCATGTGTAGGTCCACGATTTACTGTGAAAGGGAGACCGACTGTGTCATCGTGTGTGTATATCTGCCAGCTTTTCCATCCCCAGAATTTATCTACAAATTTCCATGTTTTCAGCGACTGTTTTATGTTTTAGTTAATCTATCATTTAAGTCCATTTTTATCTCCATTCGTCTTTCATGAACCTACATGGCATGCCTCTAAAGTGCAGGGCTACGTGCAGGGTTCCCTGTAGCTCTGCAGAATGGCCTGCAGTTGCCAATGTAAATGCTAACTTACTTTGCTTTGGCTGAGCCGCTAAATGGGACTTAGTTGGTCATCTAAATTATTCCGTGTTTATCTCCCTGGTTCTCTTACTTTGAACAAGTAGCCTTTTCTGTAATTTTACCTTAGCAATAAAGTACTTTGTAAAGCACAGCCTCGAAGTGGCCTGAAAAGTATGTCACGCTTAATGTTGAATGTCACTGAATGTTTGATTGGCATTGAATTAGATGGCAAAATATAAAACCAAAAGACATTTATTTTAAACAAAGATAGCACAAAGCATACTTTTTAAGCAAAAATATGCTTATTTAGCCCTGGTCCATATTTTATGCCATAGAGCAGCTTGAACAACATAATTGTTCTCTGAAAACATTTACATTATGGTAAATGACATTTATTCTAATGAAAAAGATACATTTTCAAGCAAAACCTCAAAAATAATATTTTATTAGTTGTTGAACATTTGTGGTTACCCTTTTTAGGTTACCTGTGTGAACTTAGTGAGAACTGATGTCATCCACTAAAAATCACCTTATTAGCAGTTTGGCCAAGTTCACTTTCCACAATACATTTGTCATTTTTCACATTTGTCAGGAACAATAGTTTACTCAAAATGGGCCTTTTGTTATGCCTCTCACATTAAATCATACATGCACATGTTTGAAAACAAGAATTTGATGGATGTGCTTCTAACTAGTGCTGCTGATTGACTGAAGAGCAGTTTCTAAGGTTAATAGGGTTGTTCTATCTGTTGTAGCTAATAGTGGTTTGCCTAGTGTCAATGGACATGTTGTTGGACTTGATGGATTATTTTTGCATGGCTGGTCTTTGCACTTTGCACAGTGTGGATGCCTCTCTAAAATGGGCCCCCCAGTGAAGCCTGTCACTTCAGCTTGTGAGCTATAACAGCTCAGGAACCCCACTGTTAATGAGTATTTGTTTCTGTGTGTGTTAATGAGGGATGGAATGGTGACCCGTAGTGTGCTTGTTTGTGGTTAGTGAGTGAAAGTACTTAACGTAGTGCTAAACATAAGACATTTAATCAGTTTTTCTACTTTACTGCGCTCGTTGCTTGCACTCCGCCCAGATTCGGGCTTGGGAATGGGGGTCAACAGAGGCTGGCAGTGCTTCCTCTGTGTCTGATCCGGCTGATGTTATCGAGGGTTGGAAGTCTGTTTGCTTTGGGACTACTGGGCAGTTAGGGGTGGGAAGGGTCGAAGAGCAGCCCCCCGTGGGACAGGCGAGGTATACGGACATGGGGGTCAGCCTCTCTGGCTTGGGAAAGGGCTGGGAGAGCCTAGACCACTGAACGACGTCAAATAAAATTGGAGTGGAAAAATATCCAAATTCAGACAAGAAAAGATGCACACTCGCCCCTTTTCTCTTTCCCTCCCTGTCTTTGGTTTTCTCACAGGAACTACGCTAGTGCATCCGTGATGCTTGCGCATGAGGAAAAGGAGGAGGTGCCAAGGTTAGGCTCATCCGCTTCACCTTTTAATGGATAAAAGGGATTCCCCAGTGATATCATCTGAACTTGTCAAATTAGCCAGTTTGTTGGCAAGCCAAAGCATGCTGGGATATGTTCATTACTTGCCCGGGCTTTTATAATATTTTCTTCTCAATAGCCTGCCACGTTTGATCTCTAGATTTCTGCTTTCTTTTGAGTAACTTTGAAAATCTCCATTACAAAGAGAGGCGACATCGATGGCCCCAAAGCCACAGTGTAAAAGCAGTGGCCCAAAGAGCCTGAAATCAAAGAGACAAACTTAGCCGCTGAAGGAAAACTTTCCCGCTCCTTCCTTACCTTCCCCTGCCAGATCCTGATTGGTCAGGTTGCGTACCTGTCTCTGTCCGTCTGTTTAAACCCTCCCTCTGGGAGGTATTTCTGATTTTCTTTCTCACCGTTTTTTCCCCTCAGTCTTTTCTTTGCTGTCTATTTTGGTGAGCCAGGCCGGTCTAGCCGGTTCCCACAGAGTGGTTCCCATGGTTATCGGCGAGGAGATAGCGTCAAGGATGGAGGATGATTGGGATAGGGGGTGGGGCGTTTGACAGACCGGGAAAGACAGCTCTGCACTGAGAGATAGCAGCTCTGTTACATGGAGGGGGGCCGGGGAAGCTAGTGGGGTTACGGGGGTCCGGCTCTCAGAGATATCAGGGGGCAAACGGAGCTGGAGCCGGTGGGGGTGATGGTGGACTGAGGTGGGGCGGAGCAACAGGCTTGCTGGGGCACTGTGAGAGGGACAGATTCAGTTCCCACACTCATAATGACTGTGTCACAGGAGACTGAAAAGGGACAGCCTCTGGCCCTGGGGAATTTAGCAGGACCGACCAGAACGCGAGTGAAGGAGGGGTGGCAAAGGCTGCCGATGGGGTCTGTGACACAGGCACTCTCTCAGGCTTTTTAGGCTTCACCTCATCGCTTTCACACCCGAGATGAACCCCAAACCCAACCTCAAGCCCTCCTCTACCTCAACGTTTCCACTTCATCTCCCCCTCCCCTCGGTGTCTTTCCCCCCAGGCTTTTGTTCACCATGTTGTCCCGTTTCCTGTCTACACCCTTGTTCTTGTTTCTCTCTCACACTTCTTTTTGTCCACCCCTGCTGCCATCTCAAAGCCTTTCATTTTTGTCCTTTCCTTGGAGAAGGGGTGCTTTGAAGTTGCCTTTCTCCTCTCAGGCTCTCATGTCTTATCCAGCATCATTAGCACTTGACCTCTCTCCCCTCACGCCCTTTCATTTCACTTTATCTCCCCCTTGCTGTGTGTGTGCGTGCACGATTATCTTAGTCAGAAAATCAAGCTCATTGGTCCTCATTTGCACTCTCTTTTCACGGCACAATGAGCCTTTCATGTTTGCTAAACTGTTTTCCAGAGTTTGATACTGTCGTCGCTTTTGTGACACAGCTACCTGGTATAAGTGTTGTGTCACTGGGATCAATGTAGACCTTTTTTGCACATGGCCGACAGTAGGTAAATCTATGCTAGGTCAACAAAAATAGGTAGAGATTTTTGAGAAGTATGTGTGCTAAGTGGGAAAGATTCTTACTTGCAAGGATGGTTTTCAATATTGGGTTTTGACCCACCCTGTGGTCTGGAAACTGTTTTTGTCAGCCTGCTGGGTCTGAAATCTGTGGTGCCCAGTGGAGTGGGCCAGGCACCAGTCATCCCACAACTTTCTCAGGCTCGTCCCCCCCCCTTAAGGGCTGCCATAGTGAATATTTACAGTTGGGGATGAATCATGAAGACTTCACAATAGCATTCCGAACATGCTGAAGTGTGTCGGTTAAAGAGAGCAGGCAAGGGAAGAAAGACAGGTGTGAAACGCAGCATGAGGCTTGCGCAACAGAAAGTGGTGGCGCTCCCATGACAAGACACCAGGAGACAGGACGGGACAAATACTGCAGCGAGTTACTGTGGGTGTGGTGGGAAGACTTTGCGACACGACTATCTTGGCTTCAGCTTCCTCTTTCTACTTCTTAGCTAAAAAACTTTCAACCCCGCCCCCCCCCCCCCCCCCCCCCCCCCAAAAGAAAAAGAAAAAAATGTATTCAATACAATTTGAGAAAAATATTTCTTCATCTATAACAGTACACAATACAATCTCATAGTTCCATCATCTTTAAAACCCTCAATGTTCTTCATTAACTTGTAGAACAAAAACTTATGTCTTATTCTTGCTTTCACCACTCCTAAAAGTGCCATCCACATCATTTCCTTCTGTCTTTTTCCTTCTTGTCAAAATAATTGCTTGGCCAACAATTAAAATCAATAAACGCCCCTTTCTTCTATTTTCTTTAGGCAGCTATATCTACCTATTTTTATTGTATATATTTACCGGTTTAGGATGCACAATATAGTGGTACCTTATCAATTATCACCAATATTAGAGATTTATCATATTGGTCAATTTTGGATATTTAATTGTGCATGCTTATATCCTATTATTCATATATATTTAGAGTACCTTTGCTGTCATCCAATGTTGATTTGCAGTAAATTAAAAAACTAATACGTTAATGTTTAACGTTGTCAAATGTAACCTTTAACAAAGCATAAAATGAATATACATTTTTCATACTAACAATTATAATGTAATGCCTAAAATCACTCGTAGAATTTTAAAAGTTTATATTCCTTTTTAGTGTTTTAGTTCGTCATTTATTTTCGCAAAAATATATAAATATATAAATAATAATTGCATTATCTAAGTTGACCAGAATTGTAATATCGGTGTACAAATAATATCAAAGTATGGAAGATGCAATGGATCTTGCAGGGTGTTTCATGAACATTTTCAAAAAAAAAATTTTTTTTTGCTATTTAATCTGGATTTAAACCCATTTACTGAAATTGATGGTTCAAAATAACTGATTTCTAACTAGCACTTTATGGAACCTAATGGCCAAATAGAAAAATGTAATTCAAATCAAAATCACTCACAATCACAATTATCACTAGCAAAATATATTTCACCCAGCCCTAACCATCATTTATTTACATCTAGTTGAGGACGAAAAAAAGCTCCCCAGCGACATCCTCAAGGGTATTTACTGCTGGAAGTATGTAAGAGTCATTGATCTGACCGCCTGAGACGAAAGAATGAGAAGAGAGAAAAAGAAAGAGCTGTGAGCCATTCTTGGTTTCAGGGCTCGTAGTGGGGCTATTATCCCCCTATTTGGGCAGTGCTAAAGAGCTCAGCTCTGAGAGAGGGGTAAGTATCAATAGGGTGGGTGGAAAGGCTAGCTTCACAGAGGCCAAGCTACCACACAAAACCCCCAGTGCCCCCCTGAGCCCTGCAGCTAAAGCCCACACAAAGAGTCTCCTCACTGGCCATTATTTCCCGACTCCCGTGGTTCTCTGCAGAGCTCCAGTCCCAAACCAACCCCCCTCGTCCAGAGCTGCCAAGAAACTTTTCTGGGTATGAGCTGTTCCAAGACCAACAGGAGAGAGTTTTCTGAACACATGTATGTTATTAGAAAAAGAGAAAAGTGTCAGAACAGTTTGCTTGTAGACTGCATCCTGTCCAACTGTCTGGTCAGGTTCGGCTCTCTGGGCAATGAACGGACCATTAGCACTGACAACAACACTAATCTAAAACACCTCCAGGCAGGGTCACGGGAGAAAGAGAGGTCAGGCCTGATGAGCTTTCTACTAATGCCTCAAGTAAACGAGCAGTCTACATCCAAGAGACTTTCCTCCAGTATTGAGGAAGCTGCTCATAATTTTAACAAGCTGCTCATAATTTCATAAAGGATTAGTTCACTCCAGAATTAAAATTTGCTGATAATTTACTCACCTCCACATTATCCAAGATGTTAATGTCTGTCTTTCTTCAGTCAAAATCAAATGAAGGTTTTTGAGGAAAACATTCCAGGATTTTTCTCCATATAGTGACTTCAATGGGGTTCAACAGTTTGAAGGTCGAAATTGCAGCTTCAAAGACTCTACGGGATCCCAACCGAGGAATAAGGGTCTTATCTAGCAAACGATTATAAAAAAAAAAAGTTTTATATATATACAGTCACAAATAACTTTCATTTAGTTTGTTTGCTTTTTGTTACCACTTTGTATAGCTAGCTACATTATCAAAATGTAAGCACCGACCCAGTGTTTACAAAGCGAACGTGCAAAAAGACTGTCAAATGCCATTTACTGAAAACAATTGCGTGACCTTTCCAAAGTGACTAGGGAATACGATACGAGCATACTTTTTAACCACAAATGCTCGTCTTGCACATGCTCTGTGATGCCCGTCCATGATTTCACACAATACCTGGTCACTTTGGAAAGGTCACGCAAATTTTTTTTTACGTCACATTGGCGGATATACAAAAAACATATATTTTTCTCCTCCAACTTCAAAATCATCCAACATAGTTGTTTTACCTTTTTTTTGTTTTTTGTAAACGGCATTTGACTTAGTCTTTGCACGTTCGCTTTGTAAACACCGGGTCGGTGCTTACATTTTGATAATGTAGTTAGCTATATAAGGTGGTAGCAAAAAGCAAACAAACGAAATTAAAGCTATTTATGACTGTCAGAGTTAATGTGTTCGCGTTTTGTCATTATATAACAAGCAGACAGATTATATATTTTCAGACAGCATAAAAATGTGCAGGAAATACAAACAAGGGAATTCTTTAATTCGGTGTCATTATATAGATATGAGTGTAATACACACAAATTGCAGAGCCCAATAATATAGTTTTCCTTCCTTAAAAAGTAACTGAATGTGTCGCTAAATCCCTTTTAATAGAAAAACCATTGGTATGAATATATAGTTAAATATTTGAATCAATAGACAGAACTAAAAATATTTATTTGTAAATACTTGTTTTTGCAGTAATTATGTATGTACACAATTTGATTTGAAGTAATACATTTTTTATATTATATTATAATGTTCCCCTCTGTCCTGTGTCAGTTATTATAATTATTTTATTTTTGTTTTACATTGGTATTTTTTCTTTTAGGATTAGGTCAGTAGAATTTATTCTCTTTTATTGTATGGTTTTGTATAGTTTATTTTACCATTGTGTAATGTAATGAAAAGATATATTTTATATAAAAAAAATTAAAATATATATATATATATAATTTTTTTTTTTTTTTTTATAAATTAAACTATAATAATATTGGTTCAATTGGAGTGATTTATATATACAGATTCTCTGTTAGAAAAAAAAATTTGACTAATGCCAACCCCAATTTATTTTCCCACAAAATATCTACATTTCTCAAGACGGTAGTGATCTTGTTATTTGCCGCCCAAGCTTGCAACACATGTGTCAAACGCTGAGGTTTGCTGTGCCGACAGGGCAGGAATCTGAACCGCACTCCTGTTCCCACGCTTACCTGCCTCTGCTTCAGTTTGAAACATACCAGTCTCCTCTCATTGGTCAGATACTCGGTCATGTGACCCAGCCAGCCACAGCACAAACCCGCCGCCTGTATGCAGACCAGGATTTTCCCATGGGAGCGGCAGTGAGAGAGAGAGAGGGTGAACGGAGTCCAAATGAGTATTTTCCCTCCACTCCCCTCCCCCACCTCTCGTCTATGGGAGCTATCTGTCTCTCGTCTCTGGCTTTTCTCGAGCACGTCTAACTAATTGGAAATGGTTTTAGCTCGTTGGAGGCTCATGCTGGCCTCATATAGAGGTGACGTTTGAAACACATACTCAATACTGTGCTTTTGTGCTGTACAAACAGTAACCTGTCAAATCTTGTGCAGTCTTTCCATTTGGTACAACAACACAACGTGACTAACCTTACTACTAACTACATTTTCTCAAGAAATTATGAAGGCAAATACCAAAACTCGCTGTCATATGCTTGGATGTTGTATGTAGTTGCCAGGACTTGTGTTGTTTTGAGTGGTTTTTAGCTCTTTTTTAGCACATTGCTAACTGGTTTGTGTTCTGGGGTTTTTAAGGTGTTTGCTTACTGGTCCGAGTCAAAAGGGCCCCTTTTGCAAGTGTTTAATGTTTTGGTCCCTAAATATGGCTCATGTTGTCCCTGCTAAAATTAAGTTTAATGGGATTTTTTTTGCGTTTAATTGTTGACCAGAGAAAATCAAAGCTTGAATGCTTTATAAAGTAATGTCTCTTCTCTTTTAGGGTTGCATTTGGGGGAATTTAAGATTTAAAAAAAAAAAAACAGGTGATTTGTGATTTTTTTCTTTTTTCTTTTTTTGCACAATTTTGCAACAACTGAATTGTTGTCTACAACATGGGATAACATCCATGAATGTCATTCACAGACATTACTAGACAACAGTAGTGGGAACGCCCGCTAGTGATCTCACTTTAATCTCTAAACAAGTCACATCATTAATTTCCATACCACAAACGGTGTGGGATGAGTTTGACCGTTAAATACTACAAAGTTTCCAAAGCGTGTCCTAACTAGGTGTGATGGATTCTATATCTTTATCTGAGTTTTTGTTAGCCTGGTTAACGTCAGACTGAGTCTCATTGAGACATCGGTCTGGGAACCACATGTTCATTTTCTCGTATTTGAGGCGTGGTTTACGAATGCCCAGAGCCGTTACGTAGCTCATAGCCAATTGTTTCAATTATACCAGATGACGTATGTAGAGCGACAGAAATTAGACGAGGATGAAGACGATGGGTCAGAGATTTAACTAAACTACTTATAACAATATCTAAGGCTGCATCGAAAGGTAACTTCGCGTCTCCTGCCATGTTGGATCCATAGGTATAAACAAACTGCTTCGGTGTGTCGCATAGACGTCGTCATTGTCTTGCTGCTCCCTCCACGTTCTGTGATTGGTCCCCTCGCTGAGGCGAAAATCTGGTCCATTGAATCCAGACTTTCTAGCAGCGTGAATAAAATCGCGCTGCGGGCAAGGCAGCATGGGGAAAACCAGGCTAAGTTTTTGTCCTAATCTGAGACAAATGAAGAGTGCCACTGTTGCCCTCAGTGAAATCTCACTGGTTAAAAATCCCACTCCACTTCTGCATCGCACCTGTATAATATGGCGAAGCATACAAATCTTCAGAGGAATTCTTCAGAAATGTCCAACCTGAAGTGTGATTTTAGGATGTGTTCACACTTAGCATGTTTGGTGTGATTGCTCTGACACTGTGGTTCATTTGAATAAGTGTGAATGCTGCCATCTGAACCCTGGTGTCACCAAACAAGATGACCGAGACGTTGAGAAGATGGATCTCGCTCCGCTTCCAAACAAACTCTGGTACGATTGAAATATGAACGCAACACGGACCAAAGACATGTAAACGAACCAAAAACAGGACATGATGTCACTAGATGAGGTCCTAAAAAGGACAGAAAGCTCAAGAATAGCTGTTATTTTCTCGTCATTGTCATGATGCTGTCCATCACAGTTCAGTTCAGGCATCAGAGCCGCGTCTCCTCACAGCAGATCTTCATTTGTGTGACGGAGGGATTCCTGACGCTGTTTTGACTCCTTTACACATTTTATAAGCTCTTCACGGGTTCTCAGCTGCTCAAAATACCATCATATGTAGCTGCACACATACAACGAAAGCATTTAGCCCAGAACACGGCATTGTTTTGGATGTTCATTAAGTTCCGTCTCAAAATATACATCATAAAATACGACCAATCAGGTTGTGAACATATCTCTCAATGCCTTTAGGTTCAGTATCTTTTACTTCACTGTTAAAATGCCAACGTGAACGCTAAGCGCACCAGGACTACATTTTTTTGGTCTGGACCAAATTAAACGAACTACAAGTGTGAACACTCATGAGAGACAATGTTGGAATTGAAATGCACAAGTGACTGACAATCACGAATACCCGCAATAGCAACTAGCCCTGGCTCCTACACATATGGCGTTGACATACTTGCCATAGGGTTTGGTGTTGTCACGCTTCGTTTTTTCCTCCTCGCTGGTTCATGTATAAGGCAAAACTTGCGCGTGTGGTTTTGGAGGCAAACACAGATGGAGAAAGAGCGCGACGGTGCAGGCATGAGTATGAAGAGTTGGCGGAGCAGGTTTTGACTTGCTTTTGCATGGGAAACTCAGGAGCTGGGTAAATAGTTGGCGGTATGTTTTTGGCCACTCAGCCACTGCGGTGTGTGGGAAGAGATCACTCAAGGTGGAATGGAGAGAGCGTGAGAGTGAGCAGCCAGGGGTTGCAAAGGGCACCTGTGTAGGTCACACACACCTTGCTTTTTCACAGCTGTGTGTATGTGCGTGCGTGTGTGAAAACATGTATACTTCAAACTGAATTCTGTGTGGATCCAGTACTTAAAGTCTGTCTGAAAACATTCAGTTTGCAGAATTCTGTTTATGAACTGATATAATTTACTCTACTAGTCAAAAGTTTGTGATAATTAACATATTTTATGTTTTCTAAATAAGTCTCTTCTACTCACCAAGGCTGCATTTATTTGATTAAAAAATACAATAAAAACTGTAATATTGTGAAATATTATTATAATTAAAAGAACTGTTTTCTATTTTAATATATGTTAAAATGTAATTTATTCATGCGATCAAAGCTTTATTTTCAACATCATTACTCCAGTCTTCAGTGTCACATGATCCTTCAGAAATCATTCTAATATGATGATTTGAATAATATTTTAATGCTAAATTGTTCTTATTATCAATTTTGAAAGCAGTTTAATTTTTTTTCTATTTTTTGTGGAAACCATGATACATTTTTTCAGTAGTCTTTGAATAGAAAATTCAAAAGAACAGCATTTATATGAAAAAAGCAAAAATAAAGATATTTATAATGTTACAAAAGATTTCTATCCATTTAATACTCCCTTTCTTTTTTTAAATCTTAATTATCGATAACTTTTGAATGATAGTGTATCACGACTTACACAAAATGTAAGTAACGAAAACTGTTTTGAACTTTATTAATAGTAAATGTTTCTTGAGCATCAAATCATCATATTAGAATGATTTCTGAAGATTACTGGAGTAATGATGCTGAAAATACAGCTTTGATCACAGGAATAAATTATATTTTAACATATATTACAATAGAAAAAAGCTATTTTAAATGTTAATAATATTTCACAGTATTAATGTTTTTACTGTATTTTTGATCAAATAAATGCAGACTTATTTGATCAAAATAAAATGCAGATAAATCCATGCATAAGAGTCTTCTTTCAAAAACAATTGTTCCAAACTTTTGGCCGCTAGTGTACATCTACATAATTAACTTTATTTAGCCTCATGTTGTTTAAAACCCTGTATACCCTATTCAAAAGGAGAAATTTAGTGTATGTGATAAATTTTCACTTCTCTATATTTCAAGTCGTCTTAACTAATATGGAAGTTGTAAACTTGAGTTTTCGGTGGTTTTTTTGGGCCTTGTTGGAACTTGACTGCCATATACTATGAACTGATATTGTGTAAAAGAAAAGACTGCCTGAAAAAATTCTCCTTTTGTGTAACAGAAATAATAACCGTGGTGGTTTTCAAACCACATGAGTGTGAGAAAATAATTACAAACTTTTCACTGTTCCTTTTAAACTGAGAAGTCTTTCGATTTCAGTTTTATTTCTGAGAACAGAATTCCGGTCCCATGTGTTCACTGACTGAATTGTCACTGTCGTGTTAAGGTGTCCCATTTAGCATGTCTCAGTCTGGGCGGTGTTGCAGAGGTGGAGATGGCGTTTAGTGACGAGGCTTTTAGCACTCATGTGTTGTTTGAAAGGGTGGGAATCGGTTCTTCGCTGAGGATGAGACAGAAGCCACACTGAGGTGTGAAATCAAGAGAGGCGACGCAAACTTTTAACCTCACACCTAGCCTGCGTCACTGGAGACGAGTGTGTGTGTGTGTGTGTGTGTGTGTGTGTGTGTGTGTGTGTGTGTGTGCGCGCGCGTGAGAGAGTTTGGCACTGGATTAACCAGACCGAGTAACCAGTCCGAGTTCACAACCTACTATCTACCAATGTGTGTATATACATCGTTAAAAAGTTTGGGGTCAGTAGGATTGTTCTTTTTTGTTTTGTTTTTTAAGAATAAATACTTTTATTCAGCAAGGAAGCATTAAATTGACCAAAAGTGACAGTAAAGACATTTACATATAACAATGTTACACAGTAATTATTTTTCAAATAAATGCGGCTCTTTTGAACTTTCGATTCATCAAAGAATCCTTAAAAAATGTATCACTGTTTTCAGAAAAATATTAATCAGCACAACATGTTTTCAGCATTGATAATAATAAATGTTTCTTGAGCATCAAATCATCATATTAGGATGATTTTTGAAGGATCATGAGACACTGAAGACTGGAGTAATGATGCAGAAAATACAGCTTTGATCACAGGAATAAATTACAGTTCTCTATTGTAATATATGTTAAACTGTAATTTAAAATTGAAAAATTATTTCTCAAGTACATTTTTTTACTGTATTTTTGTGCAGAAGAGACTTCTTTCAAAAACATTAAAACAATATTACTGACCCCAAATTATGGAACGGTAGTCTGTATGGTGTAAATGCTGTGAGTTTGGTAGACAAATCTAAATTGTAAATAGATACATTTATTTTTGTATAATGTGTATACATATACATTTCTTTACAAAGTTAACATTTTATTTATTTATTATTTTATTTATTTTCAATGGATCACATCAAATTCCTTACATACTGCACTTTTGATTCATATAAGAGAGCACAATATGAGTATTTCATATTAGTTATTAATTATTTCATAGTTTTGATATCTTTACTGTTATTCTAAAATGTGGAAAATGATAATAAAATAGAATAAGTATAAACCGTATAAAAGCTATATATAAACTGTCAACATAAGAGAGATTTTATTGTCTACCACTTGATTTAACATCTTGTTGGTGAATTGATTTGCATGACGTCATAATGTTTTATTACACATTGATGTGTTTTTTCTGTCACCTGTTTCAAGGCTTGCAACTGTAATGAGTACTTTAAGCTGTCCAGAGAGGATATGACCCGCATGATGAAAGAGAGAGGTTGGTGCTCGTTTTCCTTTTATTGTCCATTTCAAAACAGCATATATATTTGAATGTACATCTTAAATTGTATTTACAGATTTAATGAATTAGCGTTTGATTTTAACAGGATTTCCCCCCAGTTTTTTGTCAGTATCAGAGGATAGCACGCTTTGAGCTCTATTGGTTTTTTTCTTTCTCTTCAAAGGTCTTCTTCAGGACATCGTATCTAAGCGGGATGACTGCGAACCACAGGATGAAACACAAGAAGATTACAATAGCTGGA
This sequence comes from Siphateles boraxobius, assembly GCF_051911475.1. Classification (NCBI taxonomy): domain Eukaryota; kingdom Metazoa; phylum Chordata; class Actinopteri; order Cypriniformes; family Leuciscidae; genus Siphateles; species Siphateles boraxobius. The sequence continues at coordinate 21,256,229 of NW_027508866.1, read as the reverse complement.
GGCCCCCAGAGGGCCCCGAGTTCACCCCTCATTGCCGCTGGGCCCCACGCACGGCCCTGGACCCCCAGACCTTCAGATTCCCCAGCGGGGCCGAAGTTCAGCTGGAGACGGTTCCCCCAGGCCTCCTTCCCCGGATTCCCGTGTACTTCATCTGCACCGGCTGTGGAAAGGTGTTTTGGGAAGGGACGCACTACGACCGGGTGCTGTCCCAGTTCCAGAAGGTCCTGCACGTCAGCGAAAACCTCGCATGAGATCGACCGTGAGAGAGACCAGGTGTAATGAACTCTCGCTGTTGCTTTGCGGGTTTTTTTTTTCTTTCAGATTTTTTCAAATTCTTTTTATGGAGGTATTTTTTATTTGCTACACTGTGTCATGATAAATGTGCAAAAGCATCGATTAAACGTTTCGGAAGGTTTCATTTTGTGTTTTTGCACTATAAAACAAAATGAACTCAAATTTGTTTTGCACAAAATAATACACGTAATGCCATAAATGTTTACAAACCTCCTAAGTTGTTCTTAAAATACAAGTGTTAATTGTTTTTAATAACACTTTATAAAAAGATGAATCACAAATTCATCACAAATGGTATTAAAACAGGATTTTTGTTGAATTCACTCAAAATTCAATCATTTTAAATTTCTTTGCACAAAATCTTGTTTTTCTCTTTTTTTAAAAGAACTTTTTTTTATCTAAATTTGTTTTACACAATATAATACAGTTAATGCCATACATTGTTTACAAACTTAAGTTGTTCATAAAATGTGTTAAAGGTTTTTGATAATACTTTATAAAAACGGGATTTACGTTGGATTAACCCCTTCAAAATGACGGCTTTTTTTCCAGCCATTGTTTTATGATTGTTAAGCTCAATGTAAATATTTAGCAAGTTATATATCTCTTGCAGTTATCTCTGAACCCCCCCCCCCCCAAAAAAAATTGTTTGCTTTTTTTTTTCTTCTTCTTTTTTTTCCAGATCAGATGTTGTTTATGTTTAGTCTTGAAGTCACATCTCCATTTGTAAATCTGTCAAAACTACAGAATAATATGCCTGGGTTCCCCAAAGACAGCGCTGCTGAAATCATGCCAGACGCTGTTTTCCTTCCAAGTTTTGCGAGTTCATAACAGGATGGGTCGCATACAGTCAGTCCTTCAGTTCAAGTTCAATAAAGTCGCACTCAAACAGAGCTGTCTATATCTGTGTCCTCTTTTAAATGTGCGCTCCCTGAATACAAGCATCAAAGTGTTGACTGTAACCGTAGCTCTGCGTGTTTGCATTAGCTGGAGATAATCTTGTCTGCTTGCAGTAGGAGCTCTACCTAGCCCTGTTCAGGCCGCCCCGGCTCTTCTGCACTTCTGTTATTCGATACTGGCCCTTTCTTTGCTGGGAAGAAAAGCTCGCCTCTTTCCCACGCTCCTTGAGCACGTGGTACTGGGGCAGAAAGTGGACTCTGAAGCCCCTCCCTCTATTGAGACGTCATGCTAACCCCACAGGTTCCCCGGGCCGGTGACTCAGGGGCCTCTGCCTGCGCTCTTCCCCCTCCTCTCCACTGTCTGGCTCCGGCGCCAGAAAGCTCGCGCAGAGGCCGGCTGGCGGATCCTGCGTGCCTCCATTCATACTGTGCTGTGCTGTACTCGGTTGGTAGTTCCTGAAGAGTAAAATGCAATGCAAAAGGACTTCTTTATAATATCACGCTTAATTATTTCTAAGTCAGTAACCATACTACAGTAAAACCAAATTTAGTTTTGTGTTTATTATGATTTTACTACAAAACCAGAGTTAAGCTGGAGGTGCTGTATTTAGTTGCGCAGTTACTGGTTTTACTGTTTATTAAACTACAATATTCAGTTAAACCAAGGTTTTGTGTAGTAAAATCACTGTATTATTTTAGTTACATTGGTTTTACTGTTGCAAAACCAGGTTATCTTTGTTTTTACTACAAAATTCATAGTTAAACCATGGTTATTGTTGTGAAATTGTGATAATCTTTTAGTTACAATCAATGGTTTTACGGCAAATTCTGTAGTAAAACCAGATTAGTTTTTAGTTATTTTGGTTTAACAACAAAATTCAGGGTTAAACCATGGTTATTGTAGTAAAATCATGGTTAATTTTGTAGTTACTATTATTTTAATACAAAATTCTTAGTTAAACCATGTTTATTATAGTAAAATCATGGCAATCTTTTAATTACAATGGTTTTACTGCAAATTCAGCTAATTATTTGGTTTTACTGCTAAAATTACAGTTAAACCATGCTACTGTAGTAAAGCCATGGTTCATTTGGTAGGTTCTATGGTTTTACTACAAAACTGCATGTGTTCAAGTCAATAAAAAGTAGCTACAGTTTCAGTAGGATGTTTAATTTTGGAAAACTGGAACAAAGAGCTCGTATCAATGAATCATATACTGAAAACTGTTTCCAGCAGCAAATTAGATGTGACCAATATCATAAATTTCATTATTTAATTTTTTGTGATTATAACATTTGCTCACAAACATTCATACATACATATTTACTAACAGCCATATGAGCGTTCTTCTAACATAAAGAAACGCCAAATATTTTAACTTTATCCTGCGAGGAGCTAAATGTGAATCTGAACTTTGTGTTTTGAGATTTGAACAAAACAGGGTTTCAGAGATTTAGATGCCACAGAGATCGACTTTCCAGCTTTTATGACGCATATTAATCTTTAATAAGGCATCTTTGCACCCGTCGACACTGGGAGGAGTTTTTAGCTGGCTCTCACTGGGTTAGATTTCTGATAAATGTGGCCCGGTGGCACAGGCCCAGGTGGAATGACACACTTCCTGTTAAGTACTGTACATCTGACATTGAGCAAATGGCTCGCAGGCTATTCTCAGCGGCGGCTCCATTAGCGCCTCATTAGAGCTTGTTTCTTTGATGTGGACTTAAACTGCGTAACTTAAAATTCCCATACAGGTTCGGTTTTTGTGTGAAGGAATACAACTTTTAAAAGATGTTCAAAAAAATGTCATTGACCCTCTGAAGTATACAGTGACCCTAAAAAGTATTCGGACAGTTAAAGTCTCAAATTTTACTGTATTTTCACTGTAAATTTTCAAAGATGGGCTTATTCGAGTTTTATAGGCCTATTTCAGTCGTTCTACATCAAATGTTCATGTTTAATTCGGTTACTTGCAGTTTCTTTGTAATAACTTTTTTCTTATTTATTACGTTTCTTTGTAATAAATTTACTAGCAATTTCTGAGCGAAAATAATTTTTTCAAATAAAACTAACACTATGAGTTTTTCTCAAAATTTGACTTTTCTGAGACCGTTTTGCATAGATAATGAACTGGTTATTTTTAGTAGATTTGAAGTCAGTTTCTTCTCAAGTTCACATTCAGAGTAGGTGTAGTTCATCACATTATAACATGATCCACTAATGTTTGACAACCACAAAGTAGCACAACACTTTTTGTCTTAATTTTCAACAGTATCTACTTATTATATATTATTATATCATATATCATCTAAAAAATTATGAAAAAAGGATTAAGTACAATGGAAAAATAAGCATTTTTAGCTTGAAAAGGTGCACAAGCATTTCCCCCAAATAAATGACACTTACTTTTAGTGAGAGCGAGCGTCTAAATCTCTGACTGCCTTTCAGATTAACCCTGGTTTTTTCAAACTACAAAAAATACAAAGTTCAGATTCACATTCAGTTCATTGCAAGATAGTAATGAAATATTAGGGATTTTGTTGCCACATATTGTCAATTTGTAAATCTGAATGTTTTTGTGTAAATGTTAAAGTCACTAAATAAAAACAGCACATAAATGATATTGGTCACATCTAATTTGCTGCTGAAGCCAGTTTTCAGGATATGATGCATTGGATTTTCCTAAATTCCACTTAAGTTTTAATGTTTTTATTAATCGCTGTGACATTCGTACATTTTTAGCATGCCTCAAGTGTCGAAGCTTTTTGGGGGCCACAGTAGGAAAATTTAACAACAAGTAGCAGAAAGTGTGCAAATTCCCAGGTCCAGAGATAACCGGTCGGGCACTGGGAGAGGCCCTCCGTTTTCTCAGCAAATATTTTCCAAAAGGCCAGCGCACGGACACATCTTTCTGATTAGCCAACAGATGTGCTGAGATATTTTAGCTCTAGCCTGGCAGGTCTTAAAGAACACTTCTGTTTCACACATGGTCAAATACCTCACAAGTGCACATCGCTTCATTCTATCAAAACTTGGGAAAGAAAAACTTCCAAAAGCTTTATGCTTTAGCCGGTTGAAATATAATTCGTGAGCATACTGAAATCTGGTATACTTCACAGAACAGAATTCCTGAAATTCGGTATTCACACATGAGAGATTAAAGGATATATGATGGAGGGTATATGATGGAGGGGAGAAGACATGCTAAGATACTATAAATAATTAATAATGTGGACTAGTTATTACTTCCACATTTTAAACCAGTGAGTATGTGTGAACTCTGGTTTCACACGGTTTATTTTTGAGTTTTGAGTTTCATGTACAAAAAGAACGTTAACATGAGAACTCTATATCCGACTCATAACCAAGGATTAGTGAACTTTTATCCGTAGTTTTTAATTTTTGGATAGCTGGGAGCTGGCATGGAAAAGACGTAAATACAAGCATAAATCAAATTGTATAAAACTGAGAGTTGCATTGAACATGCACATTCCAAACTACCTACTTTATGAGGCATACATTGCAAAGTCATTAAATAATGAACAATGTATAGTGTCAAATACAGTGGCGGCCTTTGCAATTCGGAGGCCAGTCTTTTTTCGAAAGCAAGCAAATGCAAATGCTTATGTTAGGCCCATTTCAGGTGAAATGGAGAAAGAGACAAAGAGAAAGTCAGTATAAACTAAGAAGAATGTATATGTTGAAAATATTAAGACTAAGAACTACCACAAAAAATAGATGTATATCTGTTAAAGGGGTAAACCTATGGAATAATTGTGATTATAGGAATTAAAATTGTGTACTTTACTCTGTAAATTCAAGAAAATGTTTTAAAACAAGGTGATAATTATATAACTCAGTATGAATAATGTGTGTACGTCATGTAATATCTGATATGTGTACCTTTGTAATCATGTATGTACATCTTGGAAATTGTCTTATGCAACTGTTTGTTTATTTTGAATGGACTAAATCCAGAGAGGAAAGTGACACTCATTAAAACATTATGTATAAAGGGTAGGCATAATAAGCATAGACTTCAGCCTACACCTTTTTCGGTTATTATGAATAGCTTATATATATTTTTCTTTACTTTGGAAAATTAGGTGTGAAGACCGAAATAATTTTTTGTTGTTAAATAGGTGAAACAGCATCACATTTAAATTTTACTTTCTTAATTTGACACACATTATATTGTGGGGAAATCAAATATTTAGTTGAACTTCTGCTTCTTAATAGCTTTGGTTAAAGTTAAAACACATTTTTACATTTGTTGCAGATAGGCAACATATTGACTTCATTTGACAGCCAGTGATCATCTGAAGCAATTCTGAGCACTTTTTTGACAGAGGTGTATTAAACTAGTCAGACAGAGATATGTTTTATTGTGGGCTGTAGCCTATTAGCCTACTGTATTCTAATATAAGGACACATAGGCTACAAGTTGTATATGCAAATTGTAAGAATACAGTAATGGTAGTTACTATTTCACTCAGATACCTGTTCAGAATGTTTTACTGTAAGTTAAAACTACAGTAATAAAGAACTGTGAAAATAAAATGATGACAATAATATAACAAACGGAAATTTGTTTGTTGTTGTTGTTGAATATTTACGGATCTTTGTCAGTTTATAGGTGAATTCAGGTTGATTGGCACACTTTTTGCTATTGAGATGACTGGGGAAAAGTGTCCCATTCAACCTGAATTCACCCTCTATGTCAATTTACGTTAAACTCGTCACCAACAGTCTTGGCCATATGAAAAAGTAATTTTACTGTGCTAAAAAGTACCTTGTAGGCGCGGTTATACGTGAAACAGAACAGTTTGGCAGATCAAATGTTTAAAGTTTTTGTACTACAAATGGAGCAAACGGCTGCACACTATACTACGTGTGTGTGTGTGTGTGGCTTTACACGCCAAACTGCGGCGTGTGAGGATAGGCGAGTGCACTGCGCAGAAATTGCAGTCGTCCGGTTCCCACGGTACAGCTTCTATGCGTGTCACTCAAGTTCCTGCCCCGCGCATGCGCATAGTGGGCTGAATCTTCAGGTTTGACTATAGGGCGCATGCGTGACACCGGGAAGTTTGTACACCGCGCGCGACGCGCACCTCTATGGACGCGCACAGGAAATCTCACAGACTGTGTTATTGACTTTAAACAGCTGGAATGGCTGCTTCACAAGTCTAATGGTTCAGAGAAAGGTGTTTCGTGTTACTTTTTAGCAACCCCTATAAAGAAGCGGTTATTGCCATTTGGTGTAGACAGGTAGGAAAGTGATCAATAACAATAATTTAAAAAATCTGATTTTATCTGAATGACAGTTAAAAAATAAGAAGAAATGGATCCAGATACTTTTTGAAGCCCACTTATTTTAAGGTTCAGAGAAAAAATGTCTAGAAATCACAAAGTGGGTCTCTCTTTATGTTTTATACCGTAATAACAGGTGAATGTTTTCCATAGGCTATATAATACCTCGAGATATGATTCCAAACTGCGTACAGTTTGCTTTTGGCAAGACTTATATGTAAGACAATATTGTCGGTTTCTGAATAAAAGCCCAACCCAAGCCTTGCTGTCGAGTTATGTCCATCTTTCAAGTGGTTATTTATATCAGTTAAAAGATTTTTCCTCTCTCTAATGTGTGCATATTAACACATAATAACCTAATAACGCAGTCACTGTGGGATGTTTGGGCAACGAGACACGCCCATTTCTCAGTTTCAACGCGTGGCCACTCCCCCAAGCCAACCCCTCAGCCAATCAGCATCGCACAACCCCTCCCATTCCACAATACTTGATTCAATAGAGACGTTTTGTTATGCAAAGTAGTTCGTCTAAAATATCCCCCTGGCAACCCAGCTCTGGGCAGTGAATTACCGGGACCGCGCGACGGACAAACAGAAGCGGGCAAGCGGGCAGTTTTTTGAGTCACTTCTACCCGTCCACACGTAAATAGGCAAGTACATCTTTACTTGTTTGGTTTTAGATGGAACGTGGGATAGTACTTTAACAGTTTCTGTGTTTATTTCAGTCACCATTGCCAAATAAACCACAGCGGGACGTGAGAGACGCATTTCCTGAGGTAAATTTACCTCAGACGTCTTTAAATCTAACGGCCCCTCGATGTGCTTAACCGGAGATGCCACCGTTCACACGCCTCCTTTCTCACTCTAAATAACTCCATATTCTGCCGTAACCTGGTGCTGCTACTGAGACAAACACACACACACACACACACACACACACACACACGGAGACTTGCACCTTGTGGATCATTGAACTTTCTCGCTAGTTCTTTGGATTTATACACCATAGTCAGTGACTGCATTTGCACACCAAGTGTGTCGTTTACTTGTCCTTTTTGGGATATACGCTAGTTTCACACACCTAAACTGGGTTTAGTCCAGTAAAGCCGCGACTATATCCAAGTAAGTTACTCGAGACGGTAACGGCGAAAAGAGGCGGTTAAAGCATCATGAGCCAGGCGGAGATATCGACGTGCTCGGCGCCGCAGAGAGTCTTCCAGGAGGCGGTGAAGAAAGGCAACACGAAGGAGCTCCATTCGCTTCTGCAGAACATGACCAACTGCGAGTTTAACGTCAACTCCTTCGGCCCCGAGGGACAGACGGCTCTGCATCAGTCGGTCATCGACGGGAATTTGGAGCTCGTGAAACTGCTGGTGAAATTCGGTGCCGATATTCGGCTGGCGAACCGAGAGGGATGGAGCGCGTTGCACATCGCCGCGTTTGGAGGACACCAAGACATCGTGTTATACCTCATCACCAAGGCCAAGTACTCCTCCGGCGCGCGGTGATCCGGTAGAAACACGCGGAAAGACCGGGCACGTTTGAAACTAGCATTGATCTGCCAAGCTTTGACACGACAGACGGCGGCGAAGTTCCCTTGTACCTTAAACCAAAATGAGGGCTGTAGCCTTTTTCTTTCCCGTGAGTAACGTTAACGTATATGGTCAAATCTGGCGACGAGAAACTGTTTGGGGATGTGCGTTGGTACTATAGCTTTTTCTTGAATGTGTAAGTCACCAGATCTGGACTGTGTGGCTTTACCCAGGGCTTGACCTCTTGGCCTGTCACCCTGGAGAAATCGAGATGGCACTTGATGCTGTGGCTGAATGCTGGAATAGTTAAACTCCAGAACGAAGGCCAACATCTGTTTTGGCTAAACACTGTCTTTAATACAAACCGTAAGTCGTTTCATCAATCAGATCGTGTGGCATTGGTGACCAGTGCTGAAATATGTCCTCGGAAATAACAATTGACTTATTCTTAAGTACTGTACACATAGCTTTACTGTTTTTCTCTGTACAAGTAGTGTAACGTTATTGTGCTCTGCCTTCACCTAGCAGACGGCTTCCACACAGCTTTCAGGCCAGTGCGACCCACGTCTATGGTTAACGTGTTACTAAAAACCGCTGCTTTCGCTTTTTTTTTTGTATCAAAACGTCAGGAAAGTCGCCTTTGGGACACACTTTATAATCTTCTTTTCAGTATTTTTTAATTAACACCCTGGTCATCACTGTGAATACAGGCTGGGTTTGTCTTTTTATTTATGAAGGTACATTGAGATGATGCATTTAAATTATGTTGTGGTTATTTTTAAGACTATAGCCTAAGTGTAAAAGTATGTAGGGTGACCTAAAGCTGCTTCGGACTTGTTACAGGCTAAACTGTCCCGTGTGGAGATTCCGCTCCACGGCCCCCCTACGTGTACAATTTTTTTTTTTTTTTTTTGGGGGGGGGGGAAATGCGTCCCCTTCTACTTTTATTCTGGTTCTCTGCATCAGCTACCTCGACTTGAAAGTATTCGACAATATCATATGCTCTCTTTCTCAAGCCTTCTCCTTAACCCTTCTCAGTTACCCACTAGTGCTCAACAAAATCAGTATGCCCTTTTTGGGTAATTGTACTTGATGTTTTCTTATTGCCATCTCGGTTTTTTTTTTTATAATCTTCACTCGGGACAATTTATCTCCGTGAACCAAAATTAAAATCCATTGGTTATTCGAAACATTTTTTTTCCTTTCATCAAGCATTGTTTGAGACATTGTCGATTTTATTTCAGCCAAGTGCTTAATTTTGCATTGCCATTTTTTGTTTCCATTTTAGTTACAAAAAGTGAAATGCGTTGCATGACTATTAAATGCAGGGAGTTTTGTTGCACATATATGTGGAGCCTTTTACGCCCCCTAGTGCCTGGTCGGGTAACTGCAGGAGCCGAGGCTTCCCCAATAGTTACTACTGAGCAGGACTATATGAACATTGAGAAGACTATGACTTCTGTTGCAGGAAACATTGACAGATTCATTCAAAAAGACTGCCTGCCGCCTTTAAGACTCATGGCACCTGATGTTTGTTTCAATGCTGCTTTTATGTAAGTTTTTTTTTTCTTGATACAATGGCCAACGGTGAGTGAATGAGGACAAATATCAGTTAAATTCAGTTTTTTTTTGCCGTTGTTTTTGCGAGAAGCCCCATGCAGTTGTGTGAGCATGTGTGATTGTACTCATGCCACAGTTCAGTGGTGTTGCTGATGTTTCCAGCCCCTGTCGCTCAACCTGGTGACCCAGAGCTCCTCTTACACCTGGAGACACAACAGATGTGATTCTCATGATCATCTATTCGATTGGTATAGGCAGAACAAATATGCATCGCTTGTCTTAAACTAGATATTTTTACTCTTGTTGAAAATATTGCACTGATGATGACTGTTGTTAATTCGTTGACTTCAGGTCAACATTTTATTTTTTCTAAATAGAAAAAAAGGAACACAACAAAATACTATTGTATAAAAAAAGCTCCAGGTTATATTGTCTCTTTTTGTGTGTTACATCGTATAACATTACGTTTGCAAAGATGTTTGTATCTCTGTGATCGGGTGTATGTGTATACATATATGGTATATATGGATATATCGACGCTGATATCTCAGAGCACTTTCTTATTTGAAGTGCTCTCCTCCTGATGTTAATAAAGGGGAATAATACTTGTGATGGTAAGATCATTGTAACAAAAATAAATTGCACGATGTATAGTTATTTTATCCCACTATTTGTCATAACATTTATGGCATGGGGGTTAAATGACTGGATAGGTGTATATGAATGAGTAAAAGTGCTGTTGTATTTTTTCTTTTCTTTTATCTGGACCAAGTTATTTTTCATCTTGTGTCTCCAGCGAACAAAAGTTTTATGAGTGATGCGAATGTTCTTCTGTGTTGATTTTATCTTTTCCTTTTTTGTGCGTGTTTGTTTGTTTGTAAGTTTTTTTTTGAACATTTGTAACACTGTGATTCATGTGTGGTGAGAATATGAGTGCTGTATATATATATTTTTTTGTATGTATGTATGTGTGTGTGTTTGTGTGTGTGTGTTCAAGCCAGTAAAGAAATAATTAAACCTTCCTCAATGTGTGGCTGTGAGAGTTTCTTTCTATCTTTAAGGAAGAATTGGGCTGGTTTGGGCCTCCTCTCTGAGCCAACCTGACCCCAGTTTCCATTCTCTCCTTTTTGTCATTCATTTGGCCTAGTCCTTTCATATGCTGGATAAAAGAGTGCAGGGGGTTGTGGGTAATTTTGTTTTAAAGACAGATCCCCTCCCCGTGTGTTTGCGTGGGTTTTATGTTACTCTGTGCATGGAGAAGCTCTCTGCCCTTCTGTTCTTTGAGAGTCTCGTAGCATTTCTTCATACTTTTACAAACTTAAGAAAACACATATCAAGCACTTTTAATTGTTCATTTTCATGCATTTCTGCCTCAGTTTCTTTTGGACTTCCAACACTGTAAAAAGTAATCAGTTGACCTAACATGAGGAAACCCATCGCCTTCATGCGTAATTAAAAAAAAGTAATGTGAACTTGACAATTCCACATAACAAAAATGTTTTAATTGCATATGAGGTTTATTTACTTAACTTAAAAAAGTGAGGAAACCCATTGCCATAAAATTGAGTAAAAAATTTGTGTAATTGAAAAAATGAAGTTATTTGGAATTGACAAGTTCATATAACTTAATTTTTTCAATTATGTATGGTTTATTTCTCAATTTTAAGGCAACAGGTTCCCTCACTTTTTTTAAGTTAAGTCAACTTATCACTTTTTAAAGTGAAAGTGAACTTCGAAACACTTAACAGCGTTAGAAATTAAGTGATGTATTCTGCATTTCATGCATTCATGAAATGAGTGAGTTGGTGTGCTGATTCCTGTTTCTGTTCTGATTTATTAGTGCAAAGTGTGGAATGTCCAGGTTGTGCATTTCTGAAATTCACAAATCAGCCCAAAACTTTATCTGACATCGCCCAGAGCTTGCTTTATTGCAACGGTAATCCGAACTGCAGTAGAACACAAGGAAACCGCTCTGAGTGCTTGGTGTTTTCTGCAGGTAAACCTAGTTTACTGCATGCTTTTGAAGACAACCCCACTAGAAGACTGTGACCTCAATGGCATCCTTCTCTGTTTCCACCCCCCTCCATGCCCCCCTCCATTCCCCGGGCAGGATGTTATTGTTGAGCTGGATTTCCATTGTCCAGTGGCTGAGTTGGCCACCTTCCCAGAGTGCAATAGAGAGGCCCCCTAATAGATTCTTCATGTGCCTCAGTCCCGACACACATCATCGCAGGAATTTGGAAATGATTTTAACAGTCCCGTCGCTCTGAGCGCTAGCCTTCCCCCACCGCTAGCTAGAGAGGGAGGGATGTGTAAACCCAACAATGTGAAAAAGAATTTTGTGAATGTACTTGAGAGCGAGAAGGAAACATGCTCCTCTTCTAGAGCGGAGAATGTGAAGTGGACGTTTTTCTTTTTTTGTTTGTAATTAGGTGTGCAGGAATGTTTTGTTTTCCCGCACCTTCAGAGTTTTGGAAATCAACTGCAAGTGCTTCAGAGATCAAAACGACCTCTCCGCACGGACAGATTCACATCAATAGTTTCACATATTTTCCTGTGTAATTCCACAAAGGCCCCACAACATTGCTTGCCCTGGTGCAAGTACACACATGCAGAGAAAAACATGTTTGTGGCCGCAAAAATTGTTGCGAATTCTCAGAAGCAGGGAACATTATAGCCAGAAGGGAATGAAGATGAATGATAGTTGCAATGGCTTAGTCATGACCACAAGTATTACCAGGAAAAGTTCCTTTCAAACACACTATAATCCAATAAATGCACTCATCTGCTGGTGGGAATGAGCTATAGTGTTAAAAGATGCCATGGTTTTATTGTTGTTTTTGGTACTCAGACCAACATTGTAACATTTTATAATAAGACCAACATTGTATTTAGTTTTGGAGCATCAAATTTGCTTAACTTATTTAAAATAAAATATTATATATAAATAGTCATTAATATGTTATTAATTGTGCAGACCCATTTCTCTCTTTTGGTTCATTAAACTTGCAATGAAATGTAGTTACACGCTTTATTCTCTGTAAAACTATTTTCAATCGCACTGACTGATTGCTCAACTTACAATGTCCTTGTCCTATATATGATTGCTTTTGGCATTTAAAAAAAGATGTAGTATGCTCTAGGCTGACTAACAGGTGATATAAGCGGGAATGTATATTTATAAAATCAGTGATTTTGAACACTGTCAATGCAAAAAAAACGACTTACTTTTGTTTAATATGAGAAACCCACTAATGCATGCTGTTAAATATGTAAAACAAAGTTGTCTCGTATTGAAAACCGAGAGGAAAAATATAGAGAATGAGACAGGTGGCAATGCCTGTCCTTCCTTACCCTCCTCTCCTGTTTGAACTCTCTTTCATTCTTTCGCTCCGCTCTGTGCTTTTTCAAGCACGCAGTGACAAGCACATTCATTCTCTCGTTCTATTCTATGCTATCCTCTTTTTTTTTTTTGTCAGCCTGCTGGATTCTGCTTCATCGCTATTCAGCTCCCAGACGGACCACCATTGATTAGATCCCCCCTACATTTACCCCCTCCAAAACACACTCACACACACATGCACACACCAGCCGTCTCCACCTCACACACCCTGCACTCAGCAGCTGCTATGCTAATGAACCTCAGGAATAGAGAGATGGGGGAAATGACAGGGAATCATAGACACGACTCTGTATCATCATAACAAACTGAGGTTTGGTATAGAGCTGAGAAATATCAAATTAAAGATAAAGGCATGTGAGAAGAGTAACAACATTCCTGCCCTACTTTCAAGCAAAGATTTACTTAACACAGTGTGTGTGTGTTGGCCTTCAGTTTTTACATGGCGGCCCACACCTTTACCATCTCTCCTGTAATTGCTAAAACAGGATTTCCCAATCCAAAGCCTGAATATCATCAAAGACATATTAATTCTGGCTAGAGTCTGCAGTCAAATATCCACTACTGTTCCTTAACTATAACTATGCACAGGGCTCTGAAGTGCATTAAAAATGAGTGTATGCCTAATTAAAGTCGCTTTCATTCATTAAATATTTCTGAAGGTTGCAGACAGATTAAAAATCTGTGATTATGAGGTTAGATTCATCTTTATAATTGATTCTTCCTATAAAAAAAAAATGAAACTAGTCTGACAAAACAAGCCTAAAATATGTGACTTGCAGCAGTGAGAAACATCATCTCGCCTAATAACAATGAAGCAGCCAAAATGTAATGTGATATGGTCAAGCACTATAACAAGTCCAAATATGTGACTGTATTCATTTATAATTCCAAAAAAAAAACATAACTGTCCTTATTTATAAGTGACTTTATGGAGAAAACAACAAGCCCCAAGCATAATAGGCGAACATGAACACTGATCTTGGTTTTAAACCGTAATATTAATGCTTTCAGATGTAAAATACAGCCAATTATGCCAAAATGAAAACTTGTGTGAGTGAATTCTTGAATGACTTCTACTGTCGTCTCATTTAACACATCAAACTATGATTTGTCACTTTGTACTACTATACATACCTTTGCATGTAGAAACCGTTAATAAAATCAATATGGCACTCAAAGTATATATGTAACAACACCCTTAAAGCGACATGTAAAAATATTGGATGCACATTATTGATATTTTGCATTCATTTATTGTTTACAGTGTGTCAGCATTTAATGCTTGTATTGTTTACAGTAATTTCTTTGTCGTGTCTGTGTAATTTGCAAGGTTGCTCTGGTCAAACAACATTTTGCTTTTTACTACAGATATATACATTTATCTGCTTTTACTGTACTTTTATATCACTGGAATGTCAATAAACTTTTAAACTTGCTGTACTTCAGCAGCCTAAATGCACAAACATGTTGTGTGGTATCCACGAGAGAGAGAGAGAGAGAAGTGTGTGCACGGTAAGCATGATAGACAGAGGACAATCGAGCAGAAATCAGCATGGAGAAGTAAACAAACATTAAAAAAAGAGCTCCAACAAAGCAGGAGGGGAACCCGGGCGCTTCAGTGCATGAATATGGTTATGTGTATATGGAGCAGGCAGCTGGGGAGAGACCCCATCCTCGCTCCTGCTCAGCTATTTAGACGTGTCCCCGAGCGGCTTGACCCAATGGCCTGCGGGGCGGGGCCACTCATGTGACATCTGCCTTTCTGCGCGAGGGAGCGCCCATATGGAGCATACGCGCATTAACACTCACGCACACATGCATACGTACACACAGCCCTCGCCCTGTCACATCGCTGTACCCTCCTGCTGCCTGCACCTTTTGTTCTGCTATTGTGCGTCTCATTCACTTCTGTTTGCCTCATTCCTGAACAGACCATAAAGAGGGAGGGTGTGGGTGTGTGAGTGTGTGTTTAGGAGGGCATGTCTGGTCAGCGACGCATTCGTGCAACAGGCTTCAAGGGCAGGGCGCTCCCCTGCACACACACACACACACATTGAGGTGAGGTTAAGGAGTAGGGTGCGAGCACTGGGGTCAGACTTTCTCCTCTCTACACATGTTCAGCTCTCTGTAACCAGAGGGCACTGACCTCACCCAGCTGGACGCTCTGATGCGACTATCGTCCGTGTCTGGGTTCATTGATGTGAGGGAAACATCAGATTTCAGAAAGTCAGATTTCACTAAAGGTAATTAGTGAACTTATTAGTGAACTTACAGACCTGAATGATTCCTCAAATTGTTAGGCTTGTTCAGAAGAGCTGTGCGTTTACTTTTCTAGGCAATCCGAATTACAGTTTTCACCCAGATAAAATTAGGAAAATCCCACCACCCATGTGTATTATTATTGGATGGTGATCGGTATACAGCAAGTATATGTCCTGGGACCTTATTTTGTTGTACCTTTAGCTCATCAGAAACAAAAGTTTTAAGATTTTTTTTTTTATCCTAAAGTCAGAGTGACAGCCTCAATTTCAATAGCTTTATTTTCTTGACAAGCTATTACATGAATAATACCTCAAATTGTGCAGCTTGTTAAAGAGAGCTGTGCTTTCACTTTTCTAAGCAATACAAATTACAATTTTCACCTGACGAATGATAAAATGAGGGAAAACTCTAGATTCTAAAAAAGAACATACTATAAATGAACTGAAGTGCAAAAATACACACTATATCATCTTCTGGGTTTCGTAAAACGTCCCAAAATGTATCCTTAAAGTCAAGGTTAGAGTAGCGACTGATATTTTATTCCGTATTGTGAAGTATGTTAAAGTGAAATGGATTATCGTAAACAAAACAAACAGGTCTGGACTTGGTTCTATCTATCGGTTGTTGATTGGATGAAGGCAGATCTAAACGCTTGCTTGCATTCTATATTAAGAAAGGGGCGGGGTTTAAGCAGACAATGATTGGAGAAGTCTGACATATATCACTAGAGAGAAGATTGTCATTTGACTGGAAGATCAAGTTGACATTTTAATTGAAATGTACAAGTTCAAGAAAAAGTAAATAAACATTGTGGAGGAATCGTTTGCAGTAAGATCAATAACATTCATTTAGAAAATAGATTGGTGAGATTCCATTTCACGCCAGCTTTAAGAAACTTGCGACCAACAGTGTGATTCCATCAGCAAAGATTTTTCCTGCTTTAAAATCAACTTTTGTTGCTGACTGTGTAAGTTCTTCAGGTTTGAGAGTGTCCTTTGCATTTGAAAACAACTGCTTGCAACAAACCTCTTGACCACCACGTCAACACTCTCATGTCTTCCATTGATTCTGTCATCATTCCATGTGACCATGTACATGTCGACACAGCACTAGAGAGCACTTTAGATCTCGCTCACCAGTTCCACTTCTGCTCCACATTGAAGCTGAGTATGCGCTATGTGTGTCACCCCAGTGCTCCTCCTGTTGATTGTGGGTGAGTGCGTGTATGTACGTATGTCTGGCCATGCCGTCACTCCTTTTGGGCTACACAAGTGTGAGTGTGTGCGCTGGCAAGTGATTGTGGGGAATAAAGCCCTGGTTGTTTGCAGTGAAACTATGGGTTGTAAGTAAGTGGGGAGATGCGTTTCTGTTTGACTGGGCAGGCTGAATGGGACTATTCAGTAGACCCCCAAACTGCAACCCTCTTTTCTCTCCATTGTCATCTCCCCTTCTCTCTGCCCCATACAGCCCAAGACAGAGTGAGAGAGTGAGGGAGTGAGAGAGATGTCTGGGTGGGAGATAGGAGTGGGGGTTGGGATCAGTGGCGGATCTCGAAAAAATTACATGGGGGGGGGGGGGGGGGGGAAGGGGTGGCAAGAGGTCTTGGCAGGGTGGCAGGGGCAGACGGTGGGAATCCCTATATGTGAATTGCTTTAACAAAACAAACACAAAAACAAAGTATTATTGTTTAATCATGCGCTTACACACTACAAAGGTTTTTAATTCACAACAGGAATAAGCCCAGTGCAGTGTTCAAACAAAACAAAACCGTGCATCTTTTAAAAAATAAAATTAAATCAAGCAAAATGAAAATATAAAAAAACAAAGTACAATAATTGTGTCCAAGGACTTTTAGCCTTAATGGTTAAGCTGCAGCTACTTTCTTCAACTACTCTTACCTGCAAAAGTCAATATGTGAAAACCTCTGGTTATCCTTGTAGTAGGGGTGGAACGGTACACAGAAGTCACGGTTCGGTTCATACCTCGGTTCAGACATCACGGTTCGGTACGATTTCGGTACAATGGAGTGAAAAGCAAAACAAAAATAAAGAAGGCATTTTTATAAATGTCTTAAGCCTTATATTTTTTAAATAAGTTTTATTAATAAAGGCATAGAACCAGTTTATTTGTAGTGCACTGACAATAGTTGTATATAATTTAATTAGTTTATTAATTAAATTAATAAAAAGACAAAGACCTTGCGATATGTTTGGTATGTTTGAATGAATTTAAAATTAATTTGCCATATTTCTGATCAATATATTTGTTTTTCTTCATTTTAATTAACCCTAACTTGATTCTCATCTTAATTATAAATAATTGATTTCTGTATAAAATATACTAGGCTACCATTAAAAACCACATTTGATTTTCTTTTTTTAATCAATGTAGAATGTGTAATTTAAAAGTACAACTGTGTGTGTGTGTGTGTGTGTGTGTGCGTGCGTGCGTGCGTGTGTGTGCGTGCGATTTTGGTTGGGTGACAGTTGTAGGTTACAGTTTGACAAGAGAGTGTGACAAAAGCACAATGTTGTGTTTTATTGCGAGTGTACCGTTATATGTAAACACTTTGCAGTTTGAATTATATGTTTACGGAGTATGTTTTTGTTTCCACTGTTCGATCGCGCCCGCGCCTCTCTCTCTCTCTCTCTCTCTCTCTCTCTCTCTCACACACGCACACACACACACACAGTTCGATCGCGCCCGCGCCTCTCTCTCTCTCTCTCTCACACACACACACACACACACAGTTCGATCGCGCCCGCGCCTCTCTCTCTCTCTCTCTCTCTCTCTCTCTCTCTCTCTCTCTGTCTCTCTCTCTCTCTCACACACACACACACACACACACACAGTTCGATCGCGCCCGCGCCTCTCTCTCTCTCTCTCTCTCTCTCTCTCTCTCTCTCTCTCTCTCTCTCACACACACACACACACACACACAGTTCGATCGCGCCCGCGCCTCTCCCTCTCTCGCACGCGTACACACACAGTTCAGCATTGCAATATTGACATCGCAAGGCTGTTCAATATGCTGCGTTCAGACCAAACGCGAATTGAGCGAATTTTATCGCTATTTAGAGTTCTATTTATTTTTATACCGTGTAGCCTATTCTACGTGTAAATTCGTGCACCGAACCGTGACGCCCGTACCGATTCGGTTCAATACGAATACATAGCCTACCGTTCCACCCCTACCTTAGCCTATAGGCCTATTACATTACAGTGTAGGTCCATGTAGCTAATAATAGCCTAAATAACAAATATAAAATCAGAAAGATGTAGGCTATCACATTCACACACACCAGTTATGTTTAGACTACTTAATATAATAATCCTAATTGTATTTGTTATTTCCCCAGTTGTAACCTGGTTTCATTGCTGTGATATCTGAGAGGAATTGGATTTGCTTAGCTAATCAAATGATCGATCTCCTAACTGGCACTGTATTGTGTGTTGTAACGTAACGGCGACCATCAGTAAACGTTATTGATACAAACAATTTATATTTTTAGTAAGCTGTTCTTGTCCTTACAAAAATCAAAATTAGGCTAATCAAAGGGAAGAGTGCTCTTACAAATCACGAGGGAGCGATTTGACCGATTTTGGCTAACGTAAGACTCGCTGTTTTTGCTGATGCTGGATCGTCTTTAGCATACACTGCATTCATTAAAAATGCAACTAAGTTAAACGTGTGTTTAACTACACCTGGGGAAACTCACTTCACCTTCAGTGGCTCTGGGGCAGCTCAGTCTCTCCAGCATACCTGTCAAGTATCCCGTTTTGGCCGGGAAAGTCCCGTATTTAACCCTTCTTTCCCGCCGTCCTCCCGTATTAGTATTTTCCCGTAAATCTCCCGTATTTTAACCTGCGCTATTAAAAAATAATAATGGCCCGGGCGGATAAAAAAAAAACATTCCCAATCTGAGCTCTGTCACTAGCCACGCGATACCTGCCAACAGCAGTAGCCTACTACAGGTACTGTGGGTACTGTAGGTGGCAGTTGTCGCGAGGTTGTGTGAGGTCAGATGATGAGTGACAACGCGGGGGGAAAAAAGAAAAAAATCGGAGACGGATGGTGGACGCTACGACAGAGACGGAAGGCACTCCTGCCACAAAACCAAAACGCTCATGTAAATACCGCGATCAAAGGGACAGCGAATTTATTTTCTGAAGAGGAGCAGGGTAGGGGTCAGTCACGCGTTTTGTAACTGCGACTTTAGCATCTTAAAACCTGTTAACCGTTGCCAGTGCGCCGACGCACTGAAGCGTTTTTTTGTTTGTTTAAATAGTTCAAAGTTACTATCAGATTTAATGTTATTACCTTGGCAAACTATACATCATTAAGATATAACACTCAAGTTTCAGTATTTGACCACTATTGTATTCTCAGAAACTTTGAAGATGTTTCATACAAAATACATTTCTAATAACTTTACAAAACTTTGTAGCTATTACTAACTATTTTTTTCCATTATGACAATAATTAATTCTACATTTACAATAAACTGCCAGGTGTCAGCTTTCAAATGAGATCATACTTGTGCTTTTAGTGCAAAGTGTTTATGAACTGTAGGCTATCTGTTTCAGTTTGGGTATGCCATTTCTGAGGATTTTTCAAAAGTGGGGTTGCAGCCTAACAGGTTAAAGAATGCAAAGTCTGCAACAAATTTGAACAACAACTCACTAAAAGAGTAAATAAAAGGTATGTGACATGTAAAGAAAAGCTGTAAAAGAAAAGCAATATGAAATTAAAAGAATGTGTGGAATGAAAATAAAATGTAAATGAGACAAGCAATGTTAAATGAACAGAAAATATGAAAATAAGCCTTTAAAATAAATGCTCTTCATATATACCCTTTTGTATTTTAATTTAAGCTATAACACTTGTCTGAAAATGTAAGGGATAACGTGACTGGAGCTTGGTTTGGGGTGGTGGGACTGCTCGCGGTGGGCGCCGGAAAATTTCCCTTATTTTCAAATCCAATACTTGACAGGTATGCTCTCCAGTCGGGTTTCAGGGCCACCGCGCCGCAGCAGACTCGCTGTGTGTGTGTGTGTGTGTGTGTGAGAGCCAGAGTGAGCGAACGCCGCTCTGAACGTTTGAATCAGGGACGTAAGTATTTGAGGGGTAGGGGGAGGGGCTTTAATAAAAATTAAATTGTTTAATTTTGGTAAATGTATCGTTTAGTTCACTGTTTTGAGAAGCTTGCCAGTTGTTTTTACAAGTACATTATTTGGATCATCAAAGTTAGGGGGGCAGCTGGGGGTCTGTAGATCCGCCCCTGGTTGGGATCAACGAGGGAAGACCGAATGGGGACAGAGAGGAGTAACAACTGTAGAAACCCCTAGTAGGCTTTCTTACTTATTAAGGGTCCCTCTTTCACTTTTCGTTGTCTTTCATAATGAACGTATGTATTATTAATGGATGGTGAAAGGTATACCCCAAGTATATGTCCTAGGACCTTTTTTTAAGAATTTGTTTTTTATTCTACAGAGTGACAATTTGACAAAGTGTCTCAATTTGAATAGCTTTATTTTCTGTACAGAAGCAGTTTCTTTGTCTCAACAAGCTATACTAATAATAAAAAAGAAAGAAAATGGCATGAACACCTCTAATATTGTCAATACATTGCTAAGTTATTGTTCAATAAAAGAAGCAGTCACACATGAAAGGAAGGTCAAATCTTCACAGGAAGAGGGCATAGCTTTGATCATATGCAAGGGAAGTGTTTGACAAAGTTAATTCTAACCTGCTGAGGGCTTTATTATGTACACAACCAAGCTGAAAAATGTGCTTGAGTGGAGACTCAATGACCAATCAGTGGCTTTGCTCTTCCTGTGGTCACGGTCGAGCTCAGAGCCTGTAAGGAGACGGAGAAAGGAATCCAAGCACCCTTTTTTTCACCCTTCCGTGTTTTTGCTTGAACTTGTGTTTAATTGCTATGGAAAAGAGAGGTGCAATTCATCTCTGGTCAATCATGTTTTGTGTGGTTTATGATTTTCTGAAATGAGTGCTTGTGGTGATGCGTGTATTTACATAGTGAAACTGGCTTAAAGAATTAGTTCAAACCAATATGAAATTCTTTCATCATTTAATCACCCTTATGTTGTTCCAAACCCGCATGACTTTCTTCTGTGAAAATCAAAAAATTCCAAAGACTTTTTCCATGCTTTTTCAATGGATGGGAACTGGAAAGGGGGACAAAGGGATAGTTCACCCAAAACATTTACTCAACCTCATGTCATTACAACCCTCCATGACTTTGTTTCTTCTGTCGAACAAAAAAGAGGATATTTTGAATAATTTGTATAGTTTTTTGTCCATACAATGAAAGTCAATGGTGTCCAAAATAACACTGGACTTCATTAACTTTCATTGTATGGAAAAAAAATCTTCTTTTGTGTTCCACAGAAAAAAAGAGTCACAAAGGTTTGGAATGACTTGAGGTTGATATATGATAAGAGAATTTTACATGTTTCTGCGAACCATAACTTTAAGGGTGTGTGTGTGCTATGCAATTCTGCATAGCTGTGCACTCAACGTGGCCCTCTGTGGGAAAGTCTGGGTGTGATTGAATACGTGTGTGAAAATGTATATGTGTGTGACCATGTGTGTATCTCGAATGAGAAATGAACCCTTCTGTCTAAGCTGACTGGCTTTGATCCTGTTCAGCGGTCTGAAACCGTTTTTTCTGAGTTGCCAACAGACATGACACATGTACACACGCAGAAGTTCACACACTCTTTTCATATTTACACATCAGCAGTCTTCCCACAGCAAAGAAGCACCACAAACTGGTCCCAGTCTCACGCGCACGCGCGCGCGCGCGCGCGCACGCACGCACACACACACACACACACACACACACACACACACACACACACACACACACACTCACACACACACACACACACACAAGATTTCTTATGTATCCTTCACTAACCCAGACCACTGCAACCCTGTGGGAAACATGCACATCAAAGGTTTGCAGGAACTCTACAGCTGGTAGATTCATCTGACTACATGACTCAACATGTATATAGTAAGAAGGCTCAGTTATGTGTAACACCTTTCAGCTGTGCCAGAGTGTTTCAAGTACATTTATACATTTTCTGAGGAAAATTTCTAGGTTCTTACTATACACGTCTTGTGTGGTTTTATTGTATTAATGCAGTAGAGTTGCTAATGTGTTCTGGATCATTTCTATGGTGTTGCTATGCAGTTGCTAAGATGTTCTGGATGGTTTCCAGGGTGTTGCCATGCAGTTGCTAATGTGTTCTGGGTGGTTTCCAAGGTGTTGCTGTGCAGTTATGTGTTCTGAGTGGTTTCCAGTGTGTTGCTATGCAGTTGCTAATGTGTTCTGGATGGTTTCCAGAGTGTTACTATACACATCTTGTGCAGTTTGATTGTATTAATGCCATTGAGTTGCTCTAGTGTGTTCTAGGTGGTTTCCAGGGTGTTGCTATGCAGTTGTGTTTAGGGTGGTAAAAGAAATAGATCTCTTCACAACAAACTGCACGATTTGAGGTGTCATTTATGTCCACTGTACAAAAAGTACAGGATGAGATACACATTTTTTTTTTAAAATCCCAAACCCCAGCGAGTATGATCACTAGTAGCATGTCTTAAAGTAAATCACTAATAAACATTTATACTCAGTAGGTGAATGCGGGTTTGAAATAAACTGGTAGTGAAGACAGGGGTGGTCGCTCACATTTGTTTTTGCATTTTCACACAGTACTTTTTGTGTAAACACCTGTAACGTGTGACAAACGGGTGTGTGATAACGAGTGTGTGATTTCTAAAGAAGTTCAGATTTTGCAATGCATGTGTGGTTAGGTAAAACTGAAAATGTGTTTTGTGAAAATACATGTGCTGTAGCTTTGTGGGTTTGCTGCATCAGGATGTGTTGGTAAGTGCGGATGTTTGTGTGTTTATATATGTACACACTACACATCGTGCACAGTTTTATTGTATTAATACTGTGGAAACTTTTGTTGTCAAAGGTTTCCTGGATCGAGGTTAGTGGAACTGTAGTTACTCTGCTAGGACACCGGCATGAACTGACTTCATACAGCCACTAAAATCGTGAAGTTAGTTCTGAGAAAAACTTCAGCAACATTTGAGCGCAAACTTAGTTTGATATTTGGAAACTAATGCAATGAAATCCAGACATTTTAGGCATGCATTAAGTGTCCAAATAGTTTTTGGAGCCACTGTACATGCTTGTCTACGGCTTCAGCGTATTTGTTTCTGTGTGAGGGTGTGTGTGAGCAGGTGATGTGGCCCTGGCCGGAAGGTCACTGAAAGCCGTCAGTTCCTTTTTCCTCTCCGGATATTCCCAGCATTCTCACAGCAACATCACCAGCCGTGAATTCTGAGAAACAGCGGGCAGGAAGCCTGGCAGGCCTGCTGGGGACTTTGCTCAAACTTACATTAAGTACCAAACTGCCCCTATGCAGGATCAGCTTTATAAGCCTGAACGTAATGCTTCAGTATTGTTACAAGAACCATAAAACTGGTCACAGATCAGCAGAGCAGGCAGTTTCACACAACTCCAAAGACTAGAGCTGGTCAGAAGATGGCCTTCAGTAGACAACACTGACCTCTCCTGGACACTGTCAGTTGGGGAATCCAGGGAAAATATTCAGAAAATAGAGCACATCCGTAAAATGTAAATTAAATTAAATTTTTAAAAAAAATGTAATTTAAATATTTTTTTTTATAAAATAAGATTCATTTTATTTAATTTTATTTAATAAAAAAAGAAAAACAACAACAACAACAACAACAGAAGCACAGTATCTGAAAATGTATAAAAATAAAATGCACAACCAGAAAAAATTAACAGGTTTCTATTTATTGTGTTAATGTTGAAGTAAATGCCTTTTGGAAACAGATCCATGTTGCACTTTTCTATTTTAAAACGAAGTAATGCTCCTTTCTTATTCACACCATTCTCAGTTCATCGTGAGAAACTCATCATCTCCTGAAAATCCATAAAAAAAAATAATAATTACACAAGTATCACAATATGAGCTTCTCTTTACAGTTTTGGTAATAATATAAATGGTATTAATTTAAAAAATGTGTCGTTGTTTTCCCCCAATGTAATGTGTGTGTCCTACCGTTTCTCATCATGACTCCGCAATACTCCTCACACTCCTTCTGGCTGTAGAACTTGTTGCCATTTCCCTTGCAGCCTCCATATTTGAAGGACACACACTTTCCCGCAGAAGAATCGAAGGCCCACAGGTCTACGAATGCTTTACAAGGACCAGTGTCCATAGGCAGTCTACAGGCAGCTAGATGGACAAAATACAGTGTATATATTAGGACTACACCACGATGAAGTGTGTGCTGGGTCACTATGGGCCTCTCAGCTGGGCCGTAATCCATCTTTGAATCACACACACAAAAACACAGTCTCATAAACACACAAACACACATGTTGGCACCTATCATTATGAGGACTTTCCTTAGGCTTAATGGTTTTTATACTGTACAAACTGTATATTATCTCCCCTAAACCTCACCCTAACGCTGTAATACCAGTGTAATACCCATGTCATTATGCACATTTGTGTCCTCATCAATCATATAAAGCACACACACCCTCAGTGCGACAGCTCTGCAGACAGTCCTTTTCGGTCACAAAGTTGTTCTGGTTCCCCATACAGCCTCCATAGGTGAACATCTGACAGGTCATGATGGACGAATTGTAATGGAAGCGCTGCACCATCCCGAAGCACGGACCGGAATCTGGCTCGGACTTACATGCTTACACACACACACACACACACACACACACACACACACACACACACACACACACACACACACACACACACACACACACACACACACACACACACACACACACACACACACAGTAATCAAAGCAATATCAAACTCTTTAGTCATGATGTTATTATTCAAGAAACTATATTTTTCAATATCAAAGCAATGATCATTGACTTTCATCATTCCTCACTCTGTGTTCTCTTTCTCGCGTGATAAAATAATGTAAAAACAATGTAAGATACACTACTGTTCAAAAGTTTGGAGTCAGTAAGATTTTTGGTTTGTAAGATTTTTGGTTTGAAAGAAATTAATACTTTTATTCAGCAAGGAAGCATTAAACAGCTCAAAAATGACAGCAAAGACATTAATAAAGTAGATATTTCAAATAAAAGCTGTTCTTTTGAATGTTCTATTCATCAATCTTGAAAGAAATGCATCACATTTTCCAAAACAATCAGCAATATATTTCAGCAAAACTGTTTTTAAAATTGATAATAATAATAATAATATGTTTCCTTTTAGAATGATTTCTGAAGGATCATGTGACACTGGAGACTGGAGTAATGATGCTGAAAATACAGCTTTGATCAAAGGAATAAATTACATTTTAACATATATTACAATAGAAAACAACTTTTATTAAATTGTAATAATATTTCACAATATTACAGGTTTTACTGTATTTTTGATCAAATAAATGCAGCCTTTAAAAAATAATTATGAAAAAAAAATGCACATAGAAAGGGAATCTTTTTATTTTTCATAGTTTTAAATATATATTTGTGAAGCCTGCCCAAATAAGTACGACACATTTCCTCAATAACCATCCAATCAGGACATATATTCCAAAAAGTATTTTAAATGCATTTTTTAAATTTTTGTTTAATTATTAATTAGGCCTAATTATTTAACAAGTCTTTTTATGGCCTCAATACTTTTGTTATTACTACTGACATATTTACTACATACAGTACATGTTAAATGAAATGGTTA
The DNA here is from genome assembly GCF_051911475.1 of Siphateles boraxobius. Taxonomy (NCBI): domain Eukaryota; kingdom Metazoa; phylum Chordata; class Actinopteri; order Cypriniformes; family Leuciscidae; genus Siphateles; species Siphateles boraxobius. The sequence continues at coordinate 21,230,171 of NW_027508866.1, read as the reverse complement.
CCAGTCACAAAACCTACAAATATACCCCAAAATATATATAATTTCTCTTATACATTGCTAAAAAAATTGTCATACGTTTTATTTTATTTTTTTAGCAATGTATAAAAGTTATTTGAGAACTACCCACATGAATCCTGATTTTTTTCTGCTGAATATGAAGCAAGCCCTTAAGTGGCAGTGTTACTCACCAGGTCCTCTGAACATGGGCGTGTCGTCGCCCGATCCCTCCTCAGGGGGCGCCACAACCACACTCCTCCTCGCCCTCTGTAATGAGCCAGTCAGATAACGGCATCACAGGTTACACTTCATTTTACAGTGCGTGTACTTGCAGTGTAGTTACCCAAGAAAGTCCTGGTAATATAAGGTAACTACATGGGTTGAGGTTAGATTTAGGGTTAGTGCATACTAGTGTCGGCCCAGATCCGGGCCACATCTGGTACATATTCCACGCGTCCCAGATGTGGGACAGATCTGGGCGAGCTAAGTTGCTGTCTGGGAAGTACATAGTATTTACATGTGTAACAGGACTGTAAAATAAAATGCTACCGGGATTATTAATGAAGCTTTTACGAGTTAAACGAATAATTCAATCAAAACTACATTTCTGTCATTATTTACTCACCCTCATGTTTTGCTTGTTTGTTAGTTAATGAATGGCTTCAGTAGATGTCACAAGCACTTTTATAGCGACCACTAAATTGTTCAAATGCTGTCAGTATTTTAATTTTTAAAATTGAGAGTAACTACTTGAAAATTAAATAAACAATATTGATTGTTTAATCTGTAAGTATTGTTTAGATGTCTTCACCTGGATCTGTGGCTCTGGTGTGACCGACTCACCTGGAACACACTCCCCTGATGAAACAGAGAAGGACAGAAAGGCAAAAAAAATGACATATGGTCGGAATAAAAGGAGAGTTTGGCACTGGTTCGTGTCATGAGGATACCTTTGTTCTTTTTGATAACTATAGTGTCATCACTCATTCCCTGTTCAGCCACCAGAGTCTTGAAGTCTTCGATGATAGTGGGCCGCAGTTGCATGCTACGCCCTACAGGGGGAGTATAACTAGATCATTATAGTTCACAAGCACAAACATGTGTCACACTCTTCAGAACTGATTCTGAACGCTAGCTTATTACTTACTGAATACTGTATTCTGCCTCACATCATTATATACAGAATAATAAACGGTAGTTCTTCTGAATAATTACATCACGACTATTATATGAATGTAATCGACATGTAGCCTACTACACTCGTCATTGTCATGTGACCTACCAGCGTCAGTTGCATCACTTCACAGCCATTCACAAATCCTCTCTCGTGGCCTCATGGGACACTGTGAATTCGGACACTACTCCCTGCTTTTCGCCTCCCAGACAGCAACATATTGTTGGCCCAGATCCGGGCCACATCTGGTAGGCTACATGTGGATCTGGGCCGACACTATTTTGCTGTCTGGGCTACTATATTGTACGGAAGTATGCAATTTCGGGTGCAGCCCATTAAAACAGCAGTATACCATATTGTAGTCACATGACCACAAATTGCATGTGAATGGGATTCATTTATTTAAAAATACTAAAGTTTTTTTTAAATTAAACAGCATATAGTTCTAAACATTACACACACACACTCTACAACCCGGTTCCTCAGAGACGTCGGATTCAGTGGCCAAGAGTTGCGTCGTACAGTAAAGAACTTATCTGAAGCAGCAGAAAGGAGCAGCAACTGGCTGTGGTTGAGACGGAAAGATTCTAGCTGGCTGAGTACAGGCCACCATGCTACGGTTTCGTAGAATTCTTGAAAACTTGAAAGGTCTGTTGGTTTATTTGTATAGGTTGTATAGTATTTACAGTCATTACGTTCCTGTGTATATTGCGTGAATGACAGGTGGTTGGGCAGATATTGTGTTTTGTGGTAGGTGGTATGCCATACGGAACCTTTGCCACTGAAACTGCATATTAACGCACCAGTGGGGCTCGACAGCCTTAGTCAAACGGGTTGGCGCTTATGGTTGGGTTGCGGAGAGATTGTGAGATTGTGGTTAGGTCTCAGCAGCAAGAGGGAGGTAAAGGTCTGTAAGCTGGGCTGAGTTGAGTGGGGGACGGAGGGGGGTGACTCTGGGACGCCAGAGTCATTGTCGAGCCCTCTTGAGGTGTCGTGGGCTAGTCGACGAAACACTGAGGATGGAAGGTGCCCACTTGAAGACCCTAGAGATGTTCCCTACTCCGCTCAATCCAGAGGGTTGTTATGGGGGGACCGCACTGTGGTTGCAGCCGTTGTGTGTGCTGACGCGCAAATACACTATTAACACCAGACAGAAGATTCACGTCACCAGATGGAAAGAAGCGTAAATGGATGGAGAAGCATAGGTTACTGTAAAGCTACGTCTTAGTTGGTGATTATCTTGGCGAAAGCCGAGTACAAATCAGCATGAAGTTTTAACATCTACTCTCGTGTAATGGAAATCTATGTGATGTAATTTAAACATATATACAGTAGGCCTATATAAGTTCTGAACATAGACTAAACACACACACACACATATAATGACTATGTCGTATGTTAGTATTCTATTTTCAACATAGTCATTGAACTAAAGTCATTAAGAGAGAGTTTGAGTAGAAATAATAGATGAAAATCATAGAAGAGTGTCTTACAACCCACTTCTTTGTCTCATACTGTTATCGTTTGCATGTTAGCATCAAGCTAACTTAATTGTTTGTTTCGTAAATTTAAAACTTGTGGTGGCAATTTTGCCTCACATTCCTCGCTATTTTCTTCAACTGAAAGGCGAGTCATCAAACCATCACAAACTCCTTATCATCCTGTGTGGGTCATATTAGCGCCCAAAAAAAAGTAAAATCCACGGAAATAATTTATAATGCATGCCCGTATTTGGCATGTTATTTTTTAAAGTACTTGATTTGAGGTCAAAGCTCATCAAGAAATGATGGAAATTGTGAAGAAAAAAAGGGAAAAAAAAAGGAAATGGAATGTTTCTCAAGAGGAAAAGGGTTGTTTTACCGTAAAGTTTCACAGATGTAGATTTTTCCCCGCCTGTTTTTTGTTTATACGCCACCACCAGCGCATACTCATCGTAGTTTGTGTGAACCACATACGTGTCCACATCAGCGTTCCAGTCTACAGGCCGAAAGACACCCAAACCACAGTCAGACAACAGTGACATGAACTGACTGATTGACAGCTGTGGTGTTGTACCCACTCGCAATGTGGTAGTGAAATCTTCCAGGTGTTTTGGTCAGCTGATATTCTCTACTGATGGAGTTACAGGTGCCATGCCTGCAAAATAGACGAATAATACTGGGTGGTCTCATGACACACAAACTGCTTTTGAGGGTATGAAATAAAAGAGCGTTTCACACACTGGCTGCATTGTTCCCATGGTGTAATATTATTATTGTTAGTTGCATGAGTGTGTGGTACCTGAGGCTGATGCGGGTCATGCTGATGGTCTGAGTCGAGACACTGGACTGCTGGAGCTCCATGGAGCCGATGGATGCCTCTCCCTTATGACGCTTGACCCAAGGGCACGTGGACGCCGTCGCAATCCCATACCATTTTCCCATGAACTTCCAGAGGTGGAGCGGAGGAGGACAGATAAGGAGAAATTTAGAGGTCAATTAGAACAGTGGATCTCAAACCTTTTGACTTCAGGTTACCTACTTTCTTGAGTAAGTACACTAAGTACAAGTACCGTAAAATAAAGTGTAAACTTAACAGTTTTCATGCTTGTTTTGTCCTATGGATTTTTGTTGAGGAATAACAATAAAATGATCTGCATATGCATAACAGGAAGGAAAAGAAAAGTGTCAGCCAAATGTAATGGCAACAAAACGTGGTGCAACAGGGCAAATTATTGCATAATTATTTACATGTTGTGCAATAGCCAGAAAGTCATTTGATGCAGATTTCAGCTGAACACTGGTGGTAGATCGAGAAAAAAAAGGTTATTGAAATGTGTAAAAAGTAATTAATTAACTAAAACCTATAAAGTAATATTACAATATAATATGTTTTTTTGTTTGTTTTGTTAGCAATATATTTCTACTGAACATTTTGGATAATGTTAGGTTGGTCGGCAGCACTAATATTTTACTTTTAAAAATTGTATACAATAATTATTATATTAATAAAATGAATTATTATTTTGGCTATTTCATGATTTGCTTAGTTTCTATTTGTTTCATGTTATAATATATATTGTTTTCTCAAAATATTGTATTTTAATTATTACAAAATGAAAGATTGCCAAAATGCAAATAACAAGCCTTATTTTAAACTGATTCATAATTTTTTGTTTCATATTTAAAAGGTTGTATGTACTTTTTTGTTTTACATAATTTTTTTTCTCAAATAATATTTTATATTATTATAATATAAAATATAAGTATAGTACAAATAAACCTTTATATATATATATATATTTATTTTTGTTCTAAAATTAGTGTCAATGAACAATACGTTCCCATTTCCCATACAGTGTGACCATTGGGGCATGTTGTCACAAAAGGTCAAAAGTCCTTTTTCCCGACCAATAATGGTTGAAGTGTTCAAACATAATAATATATGTAATCAATGCATTTGAGTTTTTGTGTCTATATTGAAATCAACTATATCGAAACTGTAAAAATTATGAAAACTTGTCCTGGTCTCCTATGCATAAACAGTCTCTTAAACTTCCAAAAGGAAACACTTACCCTTTTTACATCAAAGTTCTCCTGAGTCTGGAGGACGGGCTCATCGGGCAGAGGCCCAGCATGCAACAGTCCCAGGACGGACAGCAGGAACACCAGAACAACACGCATCATTCTGTCTGTCTGTGATCCGAATGAAGTTCTGATCCCAAAGCCAAATGAGAACCACTACCACTCCATCAGGACATCGACCTTCAGGCCATGTGTGCAACACCACCCCCAAAACCAGTCCAACAAAACAAATAGAACAAAGTTCTTCTTATCGGTCTATTGACTCCAACATGTGCCTTTTTGTTTGGGCTGAAACTCATCATCACATGATTCTGTTAAATAATTGAATAATAGACTATTCCTACAATTCAGTAGCCTATGTAAGAGTCAAAAAGGTTTAATCTTCAGTTTTTTGGTTGAGTGACTTTGTAGAATGAAATGAATATATAAACATTGTCTGCTCTGCAACAAATAACACACTCACAGAATTAGATTTTTATTTACTATTACCAAACATCTGTCACAAATATTGGCATGTTTGACAGCTTGAGGCCGTCCATACACCATATTATATATATACACACACACACACACAATTCGATGGCTCCAGACACTTCGGCGCTCCCGCCATTTCGGAATGGTCAGCGTGCCACAACATCACATCTCCTGATTGTGAAACTGCAAAGATTTAAGTTCTCGAAGAAAGGATAACCTTTCACATGTGAGAATGTGTTGCTTTGTGTTGCTTTGCGTCGTTATCTGTATTTACTCAAAATTACGTTTTTTATAACTTTTTAAAAACATTTTACTCCTACAATGGTAACTTTTTAATGTCATGTCAGCTGACGCCTTCAACTTACTGTATTGCATTAGTTTAACAAAATCATCTGCTGAAGTCGATAGCAGATTCATAGGCTACATGCATTAACTACGGTGGACGCAGCACTTGCTCTCGAATGTTCATGCACCGGCTTTGACCGATCCAATATGGCGGACGGCTTAGACGCTAATGAGGTATTTATGTATATGGTGTACACTGGACGCGACAAAGTGGACGCGACAAAGCGAACGCTGCAGATCATCACATCATGTTCTTCGTCTCAGAAGTAAGAAGAGCGCTTGAAGCACGTCAGAAATAGAACTGGGCATCAGTTACTGCTGCGCTGCTTCCAGAAGGCGTCACTGATTATAATGGGTTCTGTTTGCTCATTTCGTGTTGCGTCGCTCGCGTCTAGGATACAATCGTTAGCACATGTAGGCTATTGTAACTGTAGCCTATTCTACACACATTAACATTGCCACATATTTACACATTAACTTTAATTTCTTATGCTAAACTATAATGGCAGATGGGAATAACAACAACGTGAACAAAAACAAGAGTGTTTTATTTTTCTCCAGCCAAGATTATCAGAGAAGTGACCTATTTCTGTATTTCCACTTTTCTGTCTAAGTTGAATGTTTTGTCAGCTTTATAGCACAGCAAACGAATGACTTTAGACATCATTTTGGCACATTAAGGTAAGGATGTGTGTCGTGTGGCCTCCAGTTCAGCTCTAAATGGGATTAGGAACTGAAAGAGAGACACATCAAGCCTGATGAGAAACACTATGAAACATTTCAAAACTGAATGAATACTAGTGTGGTTGTTACTGATGAGAAAATGGGGTTTGATAAACTAAAGCTCTCGCTTACCTAATTTCCTTAAGGACAGTCTTCTAAAAAGAAAAGAAACAAAATTGAGAAATTTTGTGAGAATTCTGCTGAAAACACTACTATTTTAGACAATAAATAAACATTTAAATGGTTTGTGAAGAAAAGTTCAGTCACACATCGATGATCCCTTGTTGTTGAGCAAATATTTGTGTCACTTTGTACATGTATAGTCTTGAAAGAAAAAGTATTTGGACACTTCGACCACACTTGTCTCAATATGTCTCACCGAGTTATGCCTGCAACAGACTTCGGCAATCCTGAACATTAATTCCAATCACGACATTGATCTAGCCTAGTAAACCTGACATGCATGTAGACTGTACGATGACACCTATTGAATCGTAGGCTACGACACAAGTGAGTATAGAGGAATAAAACGTCATCAGCATGTGCTAGAGGTAAACAAATACAGCAAGATGAATCACACTTTTCAATTTTGTGTTTAATGTGCAGTGAAAAAAGAGAAGGAACGAAAGAGGAGATAAGAAAAGAGCAGGAAAGAGGCCAACTTGGCATGCCAATCTTGCAAATGGACCTTGAAGTGAGTAATTTTAAGTTTTAGTGTCATATCTTGTTGATCAATACAACATTTGTAACGTCATACAATGCATACCGGGCATTATATATCAAATCAAATGTCAAACTATGTCAAACCAAGTGTCCTATTAGTGAACATGAGCCACCATTTGACAACTACAAATTTCCAAATACTTTTTGTCGTCAATTTGAACAGTATTATTTAACCCTAAAGAACCTCTTTGTGAAATGTTTTGTTGGAAAAGTGTTCTTGTGCTGTCTTTCTTTAAAATAAATGGTTTGATATTGTGTTTTTGATGCATTCAGACAGTTTTAAGCATGGCTCAAGTGTCCAGATAAAGTGAAGCTTGTAGGTGTGAGTGATTTACCTGTTTTCCCAGCGGCTAGTGGAGTCAGGATGGACTCTTTGGAGAATCCGCGAGCTGTGGCGTACGCTCTGAACTTCTCCATCACATCCGCCCTCAACCTCTTAGTACGACCTACAGCCAAATTACAGGCCGTGAGAACAAGCCAGAAGAACAAAAACACCCTCCCAAGATGCTTTATTTGAGAAGTTCATGCTGTTGTTAATCTCAGGCTCACCGTAAAGAGACACTTGTGTGAACTCCTTGTTGATCTTCTTGTGTTTGAGGACCAGCGCATATTCAGTATAGTTGGTCTCCACCACAGTAACATCCTTCACCCTTCTATGACCTTCGGATGACAGTACAAATCTGAACTGTAGTATCATTTTCTCTGTGTCTGATAAACATTCTGCTATGATGTCTCATATCTACTGTTGACTCACGAGTGCTGTAGTAGTTGAATACGCCGGGCACAGACGTCTTCTCATAAACGTAGACCTTACGCTGACAACCAGAAGACCTGCATATAATCACATGCAATCATCACACAATGTCTGAGTATAATAATATATTTTAATATAATATAATTTTAGAAACTATTATTAACAACTTTGAGATCTGAGAAAAGAATTACCACAGTGTGTGAATAACAAAATAAAGAAATATAAAATAAAATAAATATTAGGAACTATGCAAACTATGAGATATGAGAGAAGAATAATGAAACAGTGTGTGAATAAAAAATAAAATATTAGGAACTATTCTAACTATGAGATATGAGAGAAGAATGATCAGAATTTAAAACAAAAAATAAAATATTTGGAACTATTCTAATTTTGAGACAAGAATTACCACAGTGTGTGAATAACAAAATAAAGAAATATAAAATAAAAATGATGAACTATGCAAACTATGATACGAGATATGAGAGAAGAATAATGAAACCGTGTCTGAATAGTAAAATAAAATAAATAAAATATAAGGAACTATTCTAACTATGAGATATGCGACAGAAATTATCAGTGTGTGAATAAAATAAATAAAAATAAAATATTAGGAATTATTCTAACTATCATATATGAGACAAGAATCATCACAGTGTGTGCTGTGTAAGAACTATTAGATCTTCATTGTGAATCAAAACTAATTAAATGGCCATGTTGTGTCTGAAATGTCAGCTTCTCAATATTAACCTGTAATAATAATGTATAAAAGCAATATCACAGTCTAATAGTGCTGTTCTGAATAAATTGGGTGAATGTAAAATACATATGTATAATTATTATTATTCTTTTAACCTGGTAAAATAAAGAATGTGAGGTATTATATGATAGTATTGTCTAAACACAGTCATAGGTGAACACGAGTGTCCTCACTTCAGACTCCACATGGTCATGTTCACGTCCCCATTCTCCGTTGGCTCCACTACTCCCATAGAGACAGTGAGTCTGTTCCTGTACGGCACAAAGCCTGGAGAATCATAGGCCAGACCCACCCGATACCACTTCCCTGCAAACTGACCAAACACAAGACAATACGCATCATTTCACAGGGAAAAAGAGCAGAAATATTAACCCTGATTACTAATGTCCAATTGGTATTAGACAGCTGAACCGTGTGTAGTTTGTCGGTTCATTAACCGCCAAATTATTTGTCTCAGTGTCTCAAGAACCAACACTCTTCTTCATAAAGTCCCATGAAGAAGCCTGAAGAACTTGGCAGAAGTCAGATGTTTCTGGTTGCAACACTGAGCGAGTGACCTTTGCCCTGAGGTCTGTTTGTCTGCACTGTCTCTGCTGTTAATGCAATCGCTGGCCCTGTAGAGCATTACCCTCCTCTACACATCCACAGCTTGTGCATGTCAGTGTTTCAGCCTTTAAAACAACAACTCAAACAAACCTCATATATCCAGCTGTTTAACTCGAAGACAACACCAGCCTGCTCTCTCTTTTCAAGTTTTGATACTAATCCATAAACTGCAGCATCGCTACTACTGCCCGACAGATAAAGGCACGTCTCCAAAAACATTAGGCTAAAGTTCTCACCCTCTGAATGTCAAAGTTTTTCTGCGGCTGGACTTTGGCGTTGATGCCTGTCAGGAGCATCAGCAAAAAAATGGTCACCAAGGCGATCTTCATGGTTACCTTGTAGAGAGGAACACAGCCAGGGATTGTGGACTATTCAGTGTGCCAACCACATTAGCTCCGCCCCCTCCACAATCCAGCCAATCACATGCACCTAGATTAGACAGAAGGACCATTCATTGAAAGTCATGCTTGAAACTTAAAAATATTAAGATTTCCAGCCCACAAAGCCATATAAATGTCCTCTTATGAATCTTACTTAAAATTACTAAAACGACAACTAAAATGAAAACAGAAATTATACACACACAAAAAAAACCAACAACCTCAAAATAACACTGCTTCATATCCAAAGTAAATAAACAGGAGCAACTGCAGAGAATTAATATATTTTTTATTAATATGGATTCTTGGATGCCATTGTTTTGAAAGAGCATGATTTACAGCTAGTCTTTAAGACAAGAGGACTTCAGTGTGACACGGCACACCTCACACACCTCCTCTACATAAACACACACACACACACACACACACACACACACACGCACACACACAACCTGCTCACTCATAGTTCCCACCTCTGCATGTTGTTCCTGAGTACTGAACAGAAATAGACAAAACAAAAGTGCATTTATGATCAGTCTTTTGAGAAGGGTGACACATCTGTACAGTTTATAAACAAAACTTGGGGGGATCAAAACAAGATCAAAACAATATAACTTATGATGCTTAATGGTCCTTTGTAGCTTTAAAGCCATTGACAGAACAAATAAGAACAAAAAAAACACAGTAAATAATTAGTTTACACATAAAACATTAGATATCCCTTATTATCGATGAAAACATACTGGTGCTTTAACAAGATTTTGGATGGCAAATAGAGGGAATGTGAACAAGCACCACAACCTAGTGGACAGACATGAGAACAACATTGCATTTCACGCACAACATCATCTCGAAAATAAACCGACACACAAACAGATCCTTTAAAACATGTTCGGAGTGAAAACAGACTGTGACTGTTTTTATATGGTGCAGTTGGGGGAGGTGTTTAAAAAAAACACAAAATTATTCACAGCACTGGCTTTTGCATTTCACACTGCTAATGCCTTTACAATATATGAAAAAAAGTCATTAAAACTTAAATTTAGAAATCTTTCTCAAAACATACATAATTATTGACATAATTGATGTGGAAATGACTGAAATTGAAGGTTGTTTGTGTGTCTGCAATTGTGTGTCTTTGTATGAAACTTTAAAGGGACGGTACCGTCGAAAAATGAAAATTCCGTCATCATTCTCTCCCTTTTATGTTGTTCCAAACATGTACGACTATCTCTTTTCTGGAACACATAAAATAAGCTTCATTCACATTCTAAAAAAGAAAGCACGATAGAATTAGTTGTAATTTACTGATAATCTTCTGTTGAAACTCAAAAAATGGCAAGTTAATGCACCAGGATGATATCAAGGTGATTCGCATTTTTAATATGCAAAATGGAAAGGACATTTGAAAGCTGAAGTGGAGGTAGATTATCAGTTTACTCGCATAAAAGTATCATTTGGCTTCAGAAGACTTGGAATAAGTCATTTGGATTTTTTTTGTCCTTTTTGGAGGTTTGGAACGACATGAGAGGGAGAAAATGCTCACAGAATTTCCATTTTGGGGTGAACGGTTTCTTTATCTAACAGAAATAATAAAGAGAGGCCTCAGCAAAAGCATCCTGGTGAGGATTCTTGCGGTCATAGGACACAAACATTGACATACTATATTGTGAGAGAAAGAAAGGTTTGTAGAGATTTGACATCATAGTGTGTCTAAAATATAACTCGGTGCATAAGATACGCTTTCCCTCTCTTTCACACACAGAGCAAAAGGAAAAAGAAAACAAGCTGAACAGAAATAAAGCTCAACCCATAACAAATCATTACACCATTCTTTTACAAAATTATTTGTTTAAAAATCCAAGTAAAAGGAAAGGACGAACAACAGAATAAAAACAGGAAAAGAATATTGATGGAGACAACTGCATCTGATTGGCTGACTAACCAATGACATCGCTGCTGCGCCCTTGGCTAGAAGTATCAATTGAAGAAAAAATGACCTGTACAGCTGTTTGGCAGACACTTCATTCCAAAAGAAAAATTTATTTTGAATGAATAAAAAAAATGAAGTCCTATTTACATTGTTGAACTGATCCATTTCATTTATGCTAATTCTAATGAAAAAATGTCCTGACAAGTACAATATTTCTTGTCATTACATTCACAAGAATAATTTTTATGTAAATTCGATTTTTTGTCATTACGGTAATTAGAATGAGATCTTACGGTCATTCCGATAAGAAATTTTTTTTTTTGGTCATTAATTCACAGTAATGTGAATTTTTTTTCTTGTCAGTAGTAATAAGAATGAGACTTTATTGTCATTACAATAATAAGAATTTGATTATTGCCATTACGATAATCAGAATGAGATGTTACTGTCATTGTAGTAATGGAAATTAGCATTTTTTGTCGTCATGGTAATGAGAATGATTTTTTTGTTACGGTAGTTCGATTTTCTATTGTCATTATGGTAATGTTAATTACATTTTATTGTCATTATGGTAATGAGCATTAATTTGTTTGCTATGGTAATGAGAATTACATTTTTAATGTGAATACATTTTGAGAATGAGAATGAGATTTTTTGCATTACAGTAATGACAATGGGTAATGACAAATCCTTATTTTTAATGAAAATAAATGGAAAAACATTGCAAAATAGGCTTCATAATTTTTATGCAAAGTATAAATCTTTTTTGGTAAAGTATGTTCCTCATGATACTCGCCCATACAATGTCAACACAGTTCTATGTTTTCCCACATCTGTGCCGTACGTTAATTTATAGTGGCCAAAAAAGTGACGGGAGAAAATCAAGTGCTGTCACATAAAATCATCTCATCACACGTGCACACACACTTAAATACTTGCTACGATATAAATAAATAATCCGCTGTCAGTGGGCGAAGGAGAACAGGAAAGGGAAGAGAGGAGCAAGAGAAGATGGTGCAAAATACACATGGAAGGGAAAGGATGCCCATAGATGTAGTGCCGGACACTTTGCATGATGGGGAATTTTAATGGGAGGGGAGTACGAGCTAGGTTTAGAAAATTAACTAGCTGTTAAGGAGACATCCAGGGTCAGTTAGTGTAATGATACAGGGCAAGAGCAATAACACTACGTACGTGGTGACCTGACAGTAAGGCACAGTGCTCTGTTTGCATCAATCATTCATGCTGCTGAAAGAAAAACTAAAACCCAGATGACAGATAGCCTACATCACTATCCCTTCTTTCTACTCTGCTTCCGTTCTCTTCACGTCAAGAAGCAAAGACATTTTTTTTTAGGTCTGGCGCAACTTTGCAGACGGGGAGGATGTTCACTCTTTAGCACCAGAGTAGTTTACTACTTTCATTCACCTCTATGCAAAGTCCACTATAGTGTCCTGTAGAGTCCAGGAGGTCCTCGCCCGAATCTGAACGGTCGTCATGTCTAGCTAATCGAAGCGAACCCATGAAGCCCACTCTGCACAATGTCACACCGGGCTTTTCGGTCTATAGACATTAGCGAAAAATCAGCTTTCATGATTGACGCTGCACATTAACGTCTGGAGAGGTTAAATAGACACAGTAGCAGTGTGATCATGGATGTCTTCAATGCAGCATATAGATTCAGAACTTGAAAATAGATGAGCTATTCTACAACTTAAATATATTTGGTGCACATTTAAATAAACAGCATTGATCAAGTCATGGCAGCTGACAAGTGCGCAGCCAGTGCTGGGTTTGTATTGTGTGTCGATCCGCATGGTTTGGTGGCGCATTTACGATGGCAGTCGCTTGTCAGATCAGTCAAAATAAACGCGTGTCAGTCCCGAATCCTGTAGCCAGGCGAGCATTGTGCAGCTGAGGCCAAGGGAAAGCTTTACCATTTGACAGACGTGTAGTTAGTCCTTGTGCCTTTCCTTTCGGTGCGATTTTTGTATTCTTGTTTGCTAAATTGCTTAACTTTTTGTTTTGTTTTCAAGATGGCTGAACACCACCTCAGTCCCATCTCAGTTGTAAGTGAGGTGGGCTATGAGAATGAATATGGGGCTTGAATAAGTGTCCAGAATGCGTTCCTGCGGCCCCTCACCATGTTTGTTGAGGTAACGAGGGGCGGGGTGATGAGAGGGGTGGGGTTTGAGGGCTTCTGAAGGCGGGGTGGTGAGGGAATGCGTGGAGGTTGGCTGTAGTCTCATAATTTCTGCTTTCCTGAGACGATGCTGCGATGGAGCTCTACGGTCAGCTCCACATATTGTCCCTTAGTGCAGTCCAGGAAGTAGAGTTTGTCAGTGATGACACTGGGGTCGAATCCCTCCCGTCGCATGTCTGTCTTCTGGAATTTGAAAGTCCCTGAAAGAAAACCACATGCTTAGCATTTTATACTATGAATTGGCGCACTGCACATCTTTTGGCTCAATTATCTGTATTGCTCCATATATCAAGTTCGAGGGTCCATAAGTCATTTTTGGTACAGTAAAATATTTTCAAACTTTAGATTTTGTTAGAACCTTAGACTGAAAATTTCCCCCAATTTTCATATTTAATGTAACCCTGTACATGTCAGAGTAAGGCTGCACCGAAATGGGCAGAAGGTGTAATATAACTGGGCTCAATCATCTGCACTGTCCAACACGTCAAGTTAAAAGGTCTATAATTAAATAAATAAATAAAAAACAGTACAAAATGTTCAACCTTTGGATTTTGATAGAAGATTAGACTGTATGAAGGCCCAGTTTTTTACAGAGTAGGCCTATCTGCAGAGTTTTTAAAATGAAACTTTAAAACCTGCACAAATAAAAATAATACTGTATGTCCAGGCAGAACAAACAAATACAATCTCTAACTAAATAATGTATCTCAGATTCTTTTACTTAATTAAACAGGATGTATATGAATAATAAATAATATATCAATCAGTATATCAATACATTGGCTACAAATTAGATGTTGATAGATAATGGATTTTTCTGATATAATAATAATAATAAATTTAAGGTCAGGAAAAAAAACAGGAAAAAAACCACATATGCTAATACTAGTAAAATCTATATACTGCATTGCATATTCTTAAGGGTATAGAAACCAAATTTAAAAGAGTCTGGAGCTCCTTCTTAATATTTACTGAACATGGTAATATTAACAATATAACAGAGGAGGATCAAACTGCTTGATGCGTTACAGCACATTTATATTGTTAACTTGCACTACCAAAGTACATATTGTAGTAACCCATTGCTAGTTTGTTATTATGATTTAGGCTGTGTAGTCCCTTGTGTTGTGTTTTTTAATTAATGTACAATGTTAATTGTGAGTGTTCATGAAAACTAAAAAAAAAAAATCTATATTCACAGTATAATGTTCTTAATCTTTCCTTCCTATGACATGGTGGAATTAAATGCCAGATACAGTTTGTTTTGTGACTAAAATACCAATAATATCCAGAAAAAATGAAAAAGCAGTTCTTTTCATTTGAAATAAGCCTAAAATACATCAGGGGTGCTCCGATCAGGATTTTTGGGGCCGATCACCAATTACTAGAGGCTGTATCGCCCGATACCGATCACCGATTACAGGGTCTATTTGAAGCCTTCTATTTATCATGTAGCATTATTCATTAAACTATATTTAACAACAATGTACATTAAGTATTACAATTAAGAGAAAACAACGTATCATGAATTGACACCTGTGTATTTATTTGCAAGCAACATGACCAGCATATTAACTTAGCAGCCTGTGCTTGGTTATTGAGAACAGCTTAGGGCTTGACAAATACAACTTTCCTGTAGAATATAAAAGATAAAAGACAGAACATCTGAGTCTTTAAATTTAGCTTTAGACTACTTTAAACTAAAAACTGCAACAAAAAAGGCTATAGCCAAAATAATGTTTTGAGTCAGTCAGCCATCAGTTTTTCTAATACACTTAAAGGACCACAGGTAGTAAAGTGCACAGCAACAAAAATTACAAATAACTAACAACTTCCATTTCTGTATCTATCTATAACTTTAATTTTTTCTGGGATGCTCAGTCAGATTTTGTGGGCATTTAGAGAGGAAGAGAGAGGGAGAGTGAGGTAGAGAAAGAGAGAGTGGGGATAGAGATTATTAGATTCATTTCTCTCCCGAAGCTTACTTCTTAAAGGTGGATTGCGCAACAATTCATGTTAAAAATACCCGTTTTTCTAACCCATACATGCTTAAAGAACTGCCTTATGGGCTTAATGAGCCCTTCTCTGCGCACTGAGATTGCCTCTATAATCCTGTACTGTAAAATATATAAGAGGGATTCGGGTTCGAATTTGAGACTGGGCGTGACGTCATGCGCGTTCACACTCACCAGGCTATGTCTCGCAGGTTTGTGTATTCGCCGGCACCGCAATTCTCCGCATCAGCGAAGACAACTCGTGCGTCAAAGGTAGAAGATGGATTCAAAGAGACCGGCTTGTAGTCCATTCCAAACCCCAACGCAAACTCCACGTAAAGTAAAGAAAAGAAAAATTTTGTCTAGTGCCACCAAAAGGTCCAAATTGGAGTCAGACAGGCGTCGGAGTAAGACGAGAGTCAACCTCGGGAAGGCATTCAACAAATGGAGAGATCTCCGGTCTGCTCTTGGTCTCAAATGGGATCCTCAGTTGGCTTTTTTCTTGATAAAACGGTAAGATATAGCCCAGTCTCTAATGTTTGATACGGCCAATCTATGTACGTTATGACAACAAATGACGATGCGTAAAATATGTAATGCTTTAGCGTAAGCTAGATACATGTACAATCAGAAATGGTTTTACTACCATGGTTAGTGAACCGTTTCATAAACTAGGAATTGTGTTTGGAAGAATAGTACATCATGAAACATAAAACATGTCCAATAAAAGATGCTAACTATGTTTTTGTGTATGGCCTACCGGTAACGTTAGCCTTGTGTCCATTGCTAACATGCTAAGGTGTTCATGTTATTGACCAACAAGGAAGAACGCCGTTGCATTGGCTATATTGTATTTTTCGGTAAAAATAGTAAATTGTTCCCGTGAATGTGGTACATTTTGTATGTAGTATATATGAGGTATGTGGGGGCAACAATGTATTATACTCTATGTAAAACAATACCTTTCTTCAGACGCTAACTTTACTGGGTCTGGACCTGGTTTAGCTCTGATTTAATCCTATTTTAGATATTACTCTGATGTAATAATCATTATTACCTGTAATAAATTGAGTAAATTATAACAGAAAAAGGATGTATTGTTATTGGAATATTCTACTTAGCAGATCAATAACAGGCTGAACCCCGCAACCTGTTTGGCTTTTATGAAAACGTCATGGTGACATTTGATTGTTTATTACCTTGAGACATTTGAGTGAACGTTGTTGACCAACCGTGTATGGTATGATTATTATTTTGAGCTTTTGCGAAGTAATCAATTATATTGTTCATGAACGTGTTTTAATAACAATACAATCATAGGTGGATACAGTAAACACATAAACAAAGTTTTCTACTACCCCCTTTTTCCCCTCACACATAAGAGTAATTTCCTCAAATGTCTTTCCTTCCATATATTTGAAATGACTTGCAGATTTATAACTTTATTACCTCTGAAGACATTTTGGCTGTACACCAAAGATCTGTGCGACAGATGCTCCTTTAGTTATGAACAGCTCGTGCTCGTGCATGCATGCGTGTGCGTGTGGTCCATGAGCGTGCACAACTCTGGTTGCAGTTTCGCTTGTCGCCAGAGGGGGCGTATTTCTGCAAAAACTCAGAGACTTGCGTTTTGCACCTTTAAGCATCAATATTTTTTAAAACAGATTAAGAGAGCCACCACTACTGGTCACATCTATGGTTAGATTGATTTGTTTAGATCCAGTGAAGTCGTGTCCCACCACTTTTTCTAAGGATCGATATTGACCAATTTTTGTAACATTGACGCACGGATGTACCTAATACAAATAAATAAAACATCTCCAGTTAACTAGTAGAGCATTCATTTAGTTCCCTATTAAATAAGAAATCTAGTGCTAAAATGTGGGGGGTTTTTTTACTCAAGCTTAGCGCTCATTGCCACGGCGATCAGTTGCATTGATACAGTGTTATCTGTGGATCTTGCAGTCTTCACTCGGGCGTGCGCTTGAATCTATCGCCGTTGCAGACTCTATTCATTTCATTCCGGTGAAATCACAAAATAAAATGCACATAAACGTGTCCATGCTTGATATAGACTGTAACCACTGATGAACATATTCAGTTTTGATGAGAGAGAAAAAACTATACGAGATTAGAACCCAGCACCTCTGACACGCTTGGCAAAAGATCTACCACTAGACCATTTAAGAACTCAAACATATTTTGCGGATCGATGGAATTATTTACGGGTTGATCGGAGAGGCTGCACAGTTTGACAAGCGGGCTGCGGCATGGTACACACATTGCAGATTGATTACTAATGAATTGTCTTTCACACACCTTGTAGAATTGCCAGACCGGTGAAGCCATTTATACCAGGGCAAAAAAAAAAAATGTCTCGCGAGTTCTGCGTCATCTGACCCGATGCATCATTAACCAGAACTCTATGATTTCCTATTTCCACCAGCTCATTTAAAAATAATAGATAAAATATGGACTCTTATAACCATCTACAACATATTACAATATAAACACCACGACATAAAGTGTCATAATTCATTAGTCATTTCATCATTGCTCATTATCATAAGCAATTGCTTAACATAAATGTGCAGTATTCATTGATGGCAAACTGACCTGAAACCGTGACCCTGTAGAACGTGCAACATTGCTGCGATTTTACTTTGCATGGGCAGCGCTCACATTTATTTCATTTAAGTCCCCCTGTAGTCAACTGTATCCCTTAAAACTCACCTTTGATTACCAAAATTACATTTAAAAGTTTTTCCTTGAAAAAAATTTCTTAATGCCTTAAAATAGCTTGAATGTAACTCTACACCCTTCCTTCATTTAGTATACGCGGCTCTATGAATATGCAAATTGGCCCCGCCTACACTCACTCACACCAGCTCAGAGATCCACTTACAAGGAAGTTTGTGACGTCAGAAACATCAGCGATTTCAAACCTTATTCTTGAGACTGCCTTTGGTTCACTGGAGTTAAGGAGAAAATACTCAGTAATGGTGCTGACTTATGAATTTGCACATGGTTTGTCTTAAAGCATACTTACAAGATTAAAAACTTGATTTTTCACCACAGGGGGACTTTAAATCACAGCCTTCTGAAGTTTAAAGGTGCTCTAAGCGATGTCGGGTGACGTAACTTCTTGTTGACGTTCGAAGTTTTGTCAAACAAAACGAAGACCCTCCCTCCTCCTCATCCCGTCTCCTCCCCCTCCCTTCCGTGCCCATACAAGGACGCAATAATAACTTGATAACTTTAGCAGGGTACCCCCAGGATCCTCTAACTTAAATTCAAGGCTTTTTAAGACCTTTTTACATTTACATTTACATTTATTCATTTAGCTGACGCTTTTATCCAAAGCGACTTACAACTGATAGATATGTCAGAGGTCGCACGCCTCTGGAGCAAGTAGGGGTTAAGTGTCTTGCTCAGGGACACATTGGTGTCTCACAGTGGATTCGAACCTGGGTCTCTCACACCAAAGGTATGTGTCTTATCCATTGCGCCATCACCACCCCTTTTTAATACCATTTCAAATGAAATTCAATGCCAACTTTGTACCAATTCCGACAGAAGTATGAGGGCAAAATGTCGAATCTGTATACATTTTAAACCCTAGAAAATAATTATGTAGCCTACAAGTAGGCTACTTGAATTAAATAAAACATTTTACTTAAATTATCAGTCATATTTAATACATGCGCAACAGCGTTGTAGCGCGCACGTGTGTGTAGTAGTGTTGCACGATACACCGGTACTAGAAAGGTATCGCAATACCCAGCTATTAAAATCGGTACGATATTAAATTTTATTAGTACCGGTATTTTAAGAGTGACAGCACTCTAAATAATAAGAGCAGTATTTCTTTAATTTGCGTCGATGTGTGACAGCCGGCGAAACATGCATGCATGAGAGAATAAAGCGCGGGACGTGCTCGCGCTGCCGGCTCAGACCTGAAGCGCGCGCGCACACACGCCTTTCACACAGCATGCGCTCGCGACTTCAGTTCTCTTACGTGGATTATTTGGATTGAATAATCACAATTCTAGGTAAAAAATGTACATCCTGGCAAGTATTCACGTAAACACAGTCGGGTGTGTCTTTAGTAAACGTAAACCGTATGTAAAAATAAATCGTATGTGTTCCATTGGGTAGCCTACGTCCAGCTCTTAAAGGCCCATAAGCCTAATATTCTGTGTAAGTAATGTTAATGAAACAACAGAAAATAGACAATCACCAATGCTTGACTGAATAAATGTATCTATTTATTAAGAATCAGTCTATAGTTAATTTATAGAGTAAAGACTTTTTCAGCTACAGCACTAGATCTATTTAACAGTAGCATTCAAAAAAGAAATGAAGCACTGTTTATTTTATTTGTCTCTTATAGTATTTGTCATATTGTTTGTAATTTGTAATCTTATTTTTAATAACAAAGATACAATTAAATAAAATATCTATATTGTAATTATAAAATTACATTTAAAAAATATTAAATAACTCGTTTCATGAAATAAGATTTTGGTCATCCCAACCTGTTCAGAATTGTTAAAGGTTAGCAAATGTAAACATGATTGATAATAATGTCAATGTTACAAACATCTTTGTAAGGACGTACACACTGGCACTGGCTAATTATTATTATTTTATTTAATAAAGGGGAGGGAATGGTCAAAAAGCAGGGAAGGAAGTTTTTTTTAATTAATTTATAAAACAATGATTTGTAAGTTCTGTCATATTTTTCAGTTACTTTTACTCTTTTCATTTTGTTCCCCATGGTATCGAGGTATTTTAGTCTGGTATCGTATCAAAGTCATAATTTTGGTATCGTGACAACACTAGTGTGTTATATGATTAGAATGTTGTGCTGGTTTTAAAATAAAGCACAGCAATGATATTTGAGAGTGTTTCTCCCTTTTCAGGAAAAGTATCGAAAAAGTATCGAAATCGCAATTCTTGACTTGGTATCGAAACAATAATTTTGGTATCGTGACAACACTAGTGTGTAGGCCATTTGTTAATTTTGGCAGCAATTTTTGATTTAGTCTTAGTCTTCATCTTCAAATGAAAATGCTTATTGGTCTTAATCACATTTGAGTCATTCTGTTTTTTTTATAGTTTTAGTTGACATAGTTTTGATCATTCATTCATTGAATCTCACATTTCGTTCAAAGCCACATATTTCGTTGCAAAATAGAGCAAAAAGCCTGACAATGCTGTTTTAAATGTAGTACATCACTTAATGTTACCGTTTTTTCTTTTACTGTGGTATAAAATCAATGTCACATTTGAAATCGTGTGGATATTCGGGAAACATTGCATTCTTGCTCGTATAATAGGATCATTATAAATGCATTTTGATCGCAGATTTAGTCGCACAAACAGCGCAAGCGGCTCGTGAAAGCACACAGACCGACTGAATGGCATTTTAATTTACGGTAAGTAGAAAATCTCAAATGAAAATCACTGAACTCCAGCTTGTCTGTGTTTTCAGATCATCCGTGCTTCTTCAGCAGTGTAACGTTAGAGAGAGAGCGCGCGCATGGTTGCCAAATACTATTGAAAAGACCGGGTAGAAAATATGTTCTTTTAACATAAAACCTCTGATTTGGGGTTTAAATTATTGAATTCTGTCATTTGTGGCCACAGTGGATTAAACCGACACTTTCCCATTTCAGACGACAAACTAGGCTAGGTTACTATCTTGTTCTGTACCTCACTTGCCTAGCAACCATGGTAGCAAGCTGTCGCTTTTTCTGCTATGACGTGGAGCACGAGGTGCACTCAACGCGCATGAATTTTGAATTAGCCTAACTTACATTAGTAACAGACAGTTAATTTTGTTACGGTATGAACTTAATCCTAGGACAGGCAAAAAAATATAAGACCTTTGTAATGAAATCCAAAACTTTGTATACCAAATTCAAGGCTTTTAAGGCCTTAATTTGAGATTATCAAATTTAAGACTTTTTCAATGCTTTTAAGACCCGCGGGTACCCTGTTTAGCTTTGCGTTTCCCAGTGAGCATAAACAACGGATCCATTGTAAACAAATTTAGTCAAAGTTGTCAATAGCCTATAAATGAACATTCAAATTCATAACAAACAGTGGGTGAAAACAATCATTCACACAAACTGTCGCCCTACTGTGAGTTTGCTTAATCACTTACAATAGAGAGAGATCGATCGCTAGCTGCTAGAAACCTATATGTTGTATTCACCAAAGTTAGCACTGACTGCATAGTTCTGGCTAATTATATCCTTAATGTTGGTTAGGCGAACATGAAAATCCTAAAAATTTATTTACCGACCTGTCCAACAAAAACAGAGCAACCTTGTTGTCGGATTGGAAGCCCTTCTGCTGGCGGAGTTCTTGCCACCTTTCAAAGGCTTCTACGATGTAGCCCAAGTTCGGGACTTCACGCGTTTCTTATCCTTTTCCCTCTTTACTGTTTGTTCATCGGAACGTCGTCTCTTTGGTCGTGTGTCGGCCATGTCAAACTTAAAGAGAATATAATTCAAACTTCTCTCTTCACGCTTCTCTCTTCCACATCCCCCTTCATGTGTACGCGCACCAACCCCACAAACCCCACTCCCAAATCCTTCTTGTCGGTTATTGGCTGGAACACTGTTTGTTATATTTCGTGGCGCGGGTTGCTACAGTTTGTTTTTGTTGCCGTTTGTGGAGCCTGGGGTGTCTACAGAGACCGTGTTTTTTTACAGTGTGTTCAGGGGACAGACAGCTAGCGGATAGTTAGGAAATGTTTTGGCCTAAAAGACACGTGATATCGCTTTAACGATTACATTAGATAATATCGCAATAGCAGTTTTTTTTCTGTCGGCAAATTTAAGTAATCCTAAAATAATATTTAAGACTTATGCTATACTATTTAAGATGTTTAAGACCTTTTTTATTACCTTAAATTTGATCAAATTGAACATGAGACATTTTAAGGACCCATAGGAATCCTAGTAGTTATATGTAACAGAAAATCAGCACTTTAAATCCATTTATGGGAAACAATGCTTTAGATATGGACACAATTTACCATTGCATAATGTAAGGTTAAATGGAAAGCACCAGTCAGTTACTGGTGAATAAAAACTTGGCACATGGAATATTTACATTTTGGATTCCGTTTTAAAATAGGACAGGATTGTTTCTGTGATATGCAACGTTACCAATCTTAGTCAACAATATTCATCATACGGGTCAGTTAGCAGTCTATGGGCTGTCTGAGGCTGAGATCAAATGTGTCATATCTAACCTGTTTTGTTCACTTCTGGCAGGAAGCGCAGAAACACGGGCCGGGCATAGGGCGGCAGGGCTTTCTCCAGGTCCCTGCTAAACTTCGCCAGGTCTGAGCTGTGGTCCGGGTCAGCTATGGCCGCCATCCCTGCCTTGCCTTCAGCTCCTGAGAAAAAAAAACAAAAAACGTCCATATGAATCATACAAAGGCAACCTCAAATTACACAACACAAAGATGCGATGCATTCTCAGCACTGCCACAAGAGGAGATATACCGTCCATTTGTAAAAACTGTTTTTCTCTTCTGCAGTTAGTTTTATCTTTGAGGTCAATTACAGTAATTTAGCAAGTTGGTAAAAGTTAAATTGCCAAAATTTAAACTATCTGAATAATAACATCAGGCTTAATGGAAGTACAGATGTTTGAAAACAAAGGTGGGATCACATTCGCCAAATTTCTTAAAAACGACCTTTCCCCGATAAAAACACAGTTTAAGTAAAACTAGATTAGCACAGCAAGGTTTTTGCCCCATTTTCCTGATTCGGTTTGGTATGTGAACACTTTAATTGTTGTTCTGTCTGCTTTTCAACATTTGCAGTCTTGTGTGTCTGTTCATGCTAAAGTCAAGGCTAAAGAAAACCCTTACGATTTCAAAATCTCACATAAAAGTTTGAAGTTCATTGGTTTATTGATTTGCATTTAGACTCTTGAAACATTTTGATGGTTATCAGTAGTGGTCGACCGATATATCGCCTCGGCCGATATTTGGCTTTTTTTAAATATCGGCACCGGCCGATAAGTTTTTCTGATTGGCCGATGTGTTGGAAGTGGGACTTTTGTTTTGACGGCGGTGCGGACTTTTATTTTGACGGGCGGCGCTGAGAAAACCAGCACCAGAAGAGAACGGCAGCGCCTGATCACACAGTGCTCACTCACATTCTCCGTCTTCATTAGTTTACGATCTCTGTCAGTCAGATATAATACTTTGTTAGACAGAACCGGTGGCTACAGAACTTGTCAAAGAAAGTAAATGGTATGCGAAAAAGTAATACGTTTGCTTTTATATTATTTGTAACCGAAAAGGCAAACAATCAACCTAAAATACTTTCTCATTTACTGTCAACATTCAGCAAATGCGCATCTACATAATTTAAACAAATCTCTGAATATCTAATAAACATTTAATTTCAAAAACCTTGCAGATTTAATCGAATCCAGCTGTGATATCTTGTGAAGTGTGCATTTGTAGCCAGCATAACCGTGTTCCTGCGAGTGACGGTCGGTCCGTGCGCAGTGAGTGAATGCGAACAGAAGATCAGCTTCACAGGAGACGTGATCGAAACACTTTAAATCCTTCATTTTAAAATATGCTGTGCTATATCCAGTGGCCCACTGTGTCATATTCATGTTGTTTTCACTGTGTGCTGTAGCCTATGTAAAATTAGTGTTACCTTGTCAAAAGTCAAATTAAAAAAAAGTCTTTATTTGAAAAAATATGATTATCAGTGATTACTGATTAATTACCAGATTACTGAGTGCCCTGTTACAGTGTTTACTTCCTTTTTATTCACATATTCATATATTTTTAAACAATTACTTTATTTGTGAGAAATTCTGTAATAGGATTGCAGATTCAAGAAGTTGCCATCTAGTATAGTGTCTAAGCATGTTTATTTTAAATAAGTATTAAATTTATCAAATTTATTAAATATTGATTTATATAAATATAAAGTGCGTGTGTGTATGTATATATATATATATATATATATATATATATACACACACACACACACACACATACATATACATATTATATATATATATATAATATGTATATGTGTGTGTATATATATATATATATATATATATATATATATATACAGGTCCTTCTCAAAAAATTAGCATATTGTGATAAAGTTCATTATTTTCCATAATGTAATGATAAAAATTAAACTTTCATATATTTTAGATTCATTGCACACCAACTGAAATATTTCAGGTCTTTTATTGTTTTAATACTGATGATTTTGGCATACAGCTCATGAAAACCCAAAATTCCTATGGTGGCAATCAGCCTGTGGCACTTCAGGCATTTTGGCATCCTATCTAAAAAAATTAGCATATTTCATCCGACCAATAAAAGAAGTGTTTTTAATACAAAAAAAAAAATGTCAACCTTCAAATAATTATGTTCAGTTATGCACTCAATACTTGGTCGGGAATCCTTTTGCAGAAATGACTGCTTCAATGCGGCGTGGCATGGTGGCAATCAGCCTGTGGCACTTCAGGCATTTTGGCATTTCCTTCTCCCCAGTCTTCCTCCAGACTCTGGCACCGTGATTTCCGAATGACATGCGAAATTTGCTTTCATCTGAAAAAAGTACTTTGGACCACTGAGCAACAGTCCAGTGCTGCTTCTCTGTAGCCCAGGTCAGGCGCTTCTGCCGCTGTTTCTGGTTCAAAAGTGGCTTGACCTGGGGAATGCGGCACCTGTAGCCCATTTCCTGCACACGCCTGTGCACGGTGGCTCTGGATGTTTCTACTCCAGACTCAGTCCACTGCTTCCGCAGGTCCCCCAAGGTCTGGAATCGGTCCTTCTCCACAATCTTCCTCAGGGTCCGGTCACCTCTTCTCGTTGTGCAGCGTTTTTTGCCACACTTTTTCCTTCCCACAGACTTCCCACTGAGGTGCCTTGATACAGCACTCTGGGAACAGCCTATTTGTTCAGAAATTTCTTTCTGTGTCTTACCCTCTTGCTTGAGGGTGTCAGTGATGGCCTTCTGGACAGCAGTCAGGTCGGCAGTCTTACCCATGATTGCGTTTTTGAGTAATGAAACAGGCTGGGAGTTTTTAAAAGCCTCAGGAATCTTTTGCAGGTGTTTAGAGTTAATTAGTTGATTCAGATGATTAGGTTAATAGCTCGTTTAGAGACCCTTTTCATGATATGCTAATATTTTTAGATATGAATTTTGGGTTTTCATGAGCTGTATGCCAAAATCATCAGTATTAAAACAATAAAAGACCTGAAATATTTCAGTTGGTGTGCAATGAATCTAAAATATATGAAAGTTTAATTTTTATCATTACATCATGGAAAATAATGAACTTTATCACAATATGCTAATTTTTTGAGAAGGACCTGTATATAAATCGGCTTTATATTGGCCATCGGCCACCCGGCTCTCTAAGATATCGGCCATCAAAAAACCCATATCGGTCGACCACTAGTTATCAGCCCTATGATGTACACGTACACCTACATGTTGTAGACCCACAATTCCAGATCTGCTAATGACTTTGTTTGGAAGGTGAGAGTGTATTTTTCAGCTGGCAGTCTCAAATGTAGTGAGCTATATTCAGCACTCTGCCACCATTTCTTTATAGATCTAGAGTAAGCAAAACCAGAGCCAGCATAAGAGAAGACTTTGTTTTGCTGTGCATTCCCAGAATCCTTCAGGAGCTGCTGCAGTCAGCTTTGTTCAAATTAATTATTCTCCTCTCCACAGACTGGCTGGGCACCCGGTGATTCATGTTACAACACTGTCTTTAGAGATGCTCTCTTTATTCTCACAAGATCATTTTAACTTGAATCTTAAATTGTACCATGTGCATTTATTTCTTTGCCAATTAGTCGTGTCATTAGGGTATCTGCAGGGTTATTAAAACTAATAACAATATATAAACTAATAATAATAATAAAATTAAAACCATATGAGTGGGGTAGGGTAGTCTATGGGTAACAACCAAAAATGGAAAATGACCACGATTTAAAGTAACACCAGGTAACTTTTGCTCTCATGGTCCCCCTACAGTTGGGAAACAGGATTGTCCTCTACTACTGTCGTAAACTCTGTCATCGTGCATTTGTTGACAACCATGATAGCCCTGAACACTGTAGGAGGAGGTCACATGCAGGTGTTCTGCTTGCGTCGCGTGTGAAATGTCTTCATCCCAGGTACAGTGGCATATATTTCAGCATGTCATATGAATATAATTTCATGGGTTTTATTTTTTTTCTAACGACAAATGATCGCGATGATCACGTTTACAAGCCAGTGTCATTATAGTAGCCTAGTCTATTGGTTACCCTTTTACTGAATCTATATGATACTTCAATGTAATGTTTGAGTGGTAGATAATAACCATATATCGTCAATATTATAATATCAAGCTACCATAAATAAATCTGCAAATTTTACAAATCTATTTGCATTATAGCTTGAGGCAAGACAAATAATCATTACCTGATTCATGAAGATAACCGGAGGATAAGATAGGTTCCGTAACATAGTCAGGCAGACAAAAATACACCCCAGACTACGGGGTGTCATTGGTTGTTGCGTTAAATGTTACCCAGATACAATAGTGCTATTTTCTGATTGGCTAACAATACCAGACGAACAACACCAGAGGAGACGCGCTTGAATTCATGCCTGTTCCACAGTGAGAGCGGCGCGGCCAGAGTTTTGGGCGCTGCGGCATATTAGATATATTACAAATAGTTTTTCAGCGTGAGAAATACAATGTGTGGCGGGAGAGCATGACAAAAGACCGAAATGAGTGACTGTCATGCTCAATGCGTGACACTTGACAGCCCTGCGATTTTAAGGAAGTGGGGATGGTGGTGGAAGTGACGTATATGCCGTAAAGCAGTCGAGTTTCGTAGTTCTCTTTGTTCGCCGGTTACTACCCGAAACCCGAAGTTTAAATTTACGATTAAAAACGCTACAGACCCCGTCAGGCTATGGCAGACGTGTCATTCAACCTATTGTAAGTCGATGTACCATCACAAGAGACTTGGAAATATATTATGAAGGTTACCTGGTGTTACTTTAAACTTCACGTTAAGATTATAAAATGCCAAACTTCATATTTCATCATTTAAACCCTTTTTTTAAGAAAAGGGATGAGTCAAACATAAAAATAACATTATAATATTAAAGATTTAAAAATAATAAAATAATTTAAGACTTTTTAAAAACCTGTGGGGATTGTGTGTAATTATTAAAATTGCAAAATAAACCTCTTCAGCATGAAACTCCTTCCGATTTTTGTTCACAGGATGAAATGTCATTGGTGGAAAGACAACGAGAGAGAAAGACAGAATAAAAACAAACAGAAAAGGTGGAGATATGTGCCGTTACCTGGCACCTCCACTCCATACACCACCACATCTTTCATGTCCAGCAGACGGCTCAGAGTTCCCTCCACCTCGGTGGTGGACACGTTCTCTCCTTTCCAGCGGTACGTGTCGCCTGTGCGGTCTTTGAAATACATGTAGCCATAGTCGTCCATCTCCAGCACGTCCCCTGAGAGAGGAGAAGCAAACAACTTCTAATATCTATGAGTGTATGCAAGCAAGAATGAGGTTGTGTAAAGTGTTTCAAAATACAATACCTGACAGATATGCACTGTCTCCCTTTTTGAAGACATCGTGGGCAACCTTCTTATTAGTGGCTGACTGATTGACGTAGCCGTCGAATCGTCTGAGGGGGTCGTTCTGAATGATTCGGCCAACCAACTGACCAGGTTCTCCTGAAAAACGGACATTTAATTATATTTTTGCATTTTCTGTAGTCGTCGACTGATATAGATAGACAGATTGTTTTATTTATTGCCATGTCAGCATCTAAGGCTATTTTCATGGCAAAAATGCAATTAAAAAAATACAAATATCATATAAATACAATAAAACCAAGCAAACAAACACAAGAAGTCATATTATACTTTTTTTTTCAAATTAACATGATAAAAAAAAATCCAAAACCTTTTCAGGCATAATCTTACTAAATAAGTCCTTAAGTGAAATAACTTCATTAAAGAGCATTCTACTTTTATTAAACCCAGGACAGTCCAATAAAATATGTTTTCGACTGATATATAATTATTATTAAGAGCTGTATATTTGGCATTTTTAAATTAAAGGTAAAGGGCCGATGAGTTTTTGTGTTTGGCTGATAACTGTAAGAAGCGGGAATTTTATTTTGACAGCGCTAAGAAGGTCAGTGCCTGAATGATTAAAGGCTGGGACATACCAAGCTGATGTCAAAGAACTAGCGGCGAAGAATACGGACTGTGTTATCTAAATATTAATAAATATAAATCTGTTTATATTCCAGGTTTATTTTTTTAAGGTCAAATAATTTTTGAATATAAATATCCAGATGAAGTAATTTTTAGTTTTTTCTGATTTAGTAAATATTAAGTCAAATTAATTCATTTCATTGCAGCATGTATTATTTACTATCTTTAAATTGAATAGTGCGATATGTGTGTGTATACACCCGTTCGACTGCTTGTTAACACAAATATCTAATCAGCCAATCAAATGGCAGCAACTCAATGCATGTAAGCATTGTAGACATGATCAAGACGATCTGCTAAAGTTTAAAGTGAGCATCAGAATGGGGAAGAAAGGTGATTTAAGTGACTTTGAATGTGGCATTATTGTTGGTGCCAGTCAGGCTGGTCTGGGTATTTCCGAAACTGTTGATCTGCTGGGATTTTCACACACAACCATCTCTAGGATTTACAGAGAATGGTCCGAAAAAGAGAAAATATAAAGTGAGCGGCAGTTCTGTGCCTTGTTGATGCCGGAGTTCAGAGGAGAATGGCCAGACAGGTTCGAGCTGATAGAAAGGCAAGAGTAACTCAACTAACCACTCATTTCAACAGAGGTCTGCAGAAGAGCATCTCTAAACACAAAACACATCAAACATTGAAGCAGAAGAGCTACAGAAGTAGAAAACACACCGGTGACACTCCTGTCAGCTGAGAAGAGCAAACTGAGGCGACCATTCACACGGACTCACCAAAATTGGGCAATAGAAGATTGGAAAACCGTTGCCTGGTCTGATGATTCTCGATTTCTGCTACATTTAGATGGCCGACATTAATATATCCCCAGTCTTACAGATCGTTAACTAAAAAAAGTTGTTTTAGGGTTTAGTTACCCTTTAAACGCCACAGCCTACTTGAGTATTGTTGCTGACCATGTCCATACTTTTATGACCACAGTGTATCATCTTCTTATGGCTACTTCCAGCAGAATAACATGCCATGTTACAAAGTTCAAATTATCTCAAACTGTTTTCTTGAACATGACAGTGAGTTCACTAAACTCAAATGACCTCACAGTCACCAGATCTCAATCCAATAGAGAAGTTTGGGATGTGCTGGAACTGGAGATTCACATCATGGATGTGAAGCCGACAAATCTGCAGCAACTGCGTGATGCTATAATGTCAATATGGATCAAAATATTTGAGGAATGTTTCCAGTACCTAGTTCAGACCTGCCAACCTTGTAATTTCTTTTTGAGTAGCCCGTAGTTTAAAACCCGGGGTTGTCATATTTTTTTAGACAAAACACAAACACATGCCTATCTTCATAATTCTAGTTTTGAGTTTTAAAAGTTTCCAAATTTAGCTAGCAATTTAGCTATTGCAGTGAAAGTCCAAAAATTCAATACTGCTCAAAACCATTTTTTATTCATGATTAATATTGCATTGCATATAATGTGTGCTGGTCAACTAGTCTAAAATTTAAAAAAAACTAGAAAACAGTAAAAAAACAACAACAAATAGATGTGTACATTTAAGATAGGAATCACTTATTCTAAAAAGAATATCAAGTATAAGTTTAGATGAATCCGAAATATGGGGCTGTGTTAACAGTAAAACATCTGTCTTTTAACGAATTTTAAAAACACGGATGGATAATACAAAATGCTTTCTGACATTTTGACAGAAAAAAACACAACCAAAACAAAATTTAAACTTAGCCAGTCAATTTACAATTATCTTTGTAAATCTGTGTTTGTGAGAGAGAGCTCGCACAGCACTGATACAACGATACTTTTTAATCCATAAGTAACTAATGCGCTAGTTTTCATACAAAATAATTATGTAACATAATTAGGTACTTTAGTTATTATTAACACAATAACGTTACACATGCAGACTATGTTTCTCAACACTGAGAATGAATAAACACCTGTTTCTCCAGACTCGCGCTTATCAGTAATCCACAAATTACAGAACTTTCATAATCATTAAGCCACAGCGATTTTAATTTTATTTAGATTTTATTGTTCATCAATACTTAAGCATTTTATAATTTGCATGGCTGAATGATGTTTTCCTCTTATCTGAGTGACCATGAATGACGGAGTATTTTAAAATAATCCATGCGATCACTCCCGTGTGATAGTTGAATCCAGATTAAGTTAACTAAAAACAATATTTCAACTTTCCACCCCAGCCCGTTTACCTTCAGGAGTCAGAAGTACTGTGACTACTGTCCTGTTCTTTGCTTATGAACTCAGTCAGACGGCAAAAGGGGGAATCGAGCTGGATTCTTTATTGCTGCCGATTTTTAGTCTCTTTTTAGTGATAGGCCTTACGTATCTGTCAATCATTGGGGAATGAACCCAGTGCTATGATTGGTCGAACTACGCTTCTTTTGCTGTTGCTTGATTTGAGGACTGCGCGTGCACAGAAGCGTCACCAGGTTTTTGCGTAGTTTAGAGTGACAAATCGTACCACCGTACTTTGAGGTTGCTAATCCATGGAGAATTAAGGCAGTTCTGAAGGCAAAAAGGGATCCAACCCGGCTCTAGCAAGTTCTAAATATCAGAATTGGCCATCAAAAAAAAATCCGTATCATCAACTGCTAACTTTCTGTCTGCTCACCTGTGTGATAAGCATGAATGTGTGCAAGTACTGTACCTGGGCCACATGGGATACAGACTCCATCGGGTCCTCTGATAAGCTCCATGGTCTCCTCGTCCACTTTGACTAAGCGGATGGGGTAGACGTAGGGAAGGATCCGGCTATTGAATCCACAGGCCCCCGTCTGCAGACAAAACATCATTTGTTTATTATAATCACCTCACACTCTTTAAAATTAAATACTGTGTCGAGCTAAATAAACAGCTAGGTGCATTTTTTGTCAGCACCATAAATAGCCCATAACCACCTGTGCTTGATTACTGAACATATTGTAGATGGCCTTGTTAACTGGTAAGGGTAATACACAACGCTAATTGATGCAACCCTTAAAACCTTATATATCCTTTTTCGCATGCATTATCCACTATTGTGTAGGTTTACAAGCGTGTGCTACTCATAAAGGCCTTTACAGACACTTAGTCTAAGGTGTGCTTTTGTTTGGACAGACCTGGTTGTCGAAGTTGCCCAGGCTACAGTTGCACTCGGTGGCGCCGTAGAACTCTGCGATCTGTGGTATGTTGAAGCGGTTGGTGAACTCCTCCCAGATGGACTGACGAAGGCCGTTTCCGAGGGCCATGCGGACCATGTGTTGGTGCTCCATGTCCTTCTTTGGCTGGTTCAGCAAATAGCGGCAGATCTCGCCAATGTACTGCACGATCTGAGACCAACAATGATATATTTTTTGACTCCATAAAGCTACATTTCCATGCAACACAACTACAATTTGCAATCCTACAGCTATTACATTAAAGCTGAGGTCTGGAAGTATGTAAAATATATTGAATATGATTTTGTTTGACTTGGTCTATTAAACCTTTGACAAGTAGCCAAGGATATGATCACAGTGAACATTCAGATCTGCGTTGGCGCTGCCGCTGATCAAGAGAGAGCAGTTGTCATGTATAGGTATGAAACAGCTTCACAAACAGTCTTTTCAACCACACAGTATCATTTTTTCTTTTTTCCCCAGATTATCACGGAAGAAATGGAATGAAAGTTCGGATACTGATGTCTACGGTAGCGATCAAAATAGAGCAAATCATCTTCGAAAGTAACTTGAAACTTTAAATAAAGGTGACATCAATTACACCAGTAGATGGCGATAAGTGACTGTTAAAAATTTGTCATTTAATCATT
This sequence comes from Siphateles boraxobius, assembly GCF_051911475.1. Taxonomy (NCBI): domain Eukaryota; kingdom Metazoa; phylum Chordata; class Actinopteri; order Cypriniformes; family Leuciscidae; genus Siphateles; species Siphateles boraxobius. The sequence goes on along the minus strand of NW_027508866.1, from coordinate 21,197,422 downwards.
CATTTATTCATGTTTCAAAACTCTGATTCATACAGTAATTAAACAATGATAATATCCAAAATCAATAGAAGACTTCCATTACTTTCTGTGAATCAGTTCTTTTAAACAGTCTGATTCAAAACACTGATTCAAATATGTATTTGTATATTGGACTCAAAGGAAGACATGCACATTTATATATACCGGTAGTAGTCAACATTGGAAGTGGATCAAAACCTTTCATCGAAGTTATACATGAATTTTGAACAATACCCGTTCTTGTCTTGTCCACTTCAAATGTTGACTACTGTACATGAATAGAATACTGCGGTTTATTATTAAGTAATTATAAACGTAATTATTATTCCTGTGATCAAAGCTGTATTTTCCGCATCATTACTCCAGTCTTCAGTGTCACATGATCCTTCAGAAATCATTCTAATATGATGATTTGATGCTCAAGAAACATTTCTGAATCTTATCAATGTTGAAAACTGTTCTGCTGCTTCATATTTTTGTGGAAACTGTAATACATTTTTTTCTCATGATTCTTTGATAAATAGAATATTCATAAACAGCATTTATTCAAAATCTAAATCTATTGTAGCATAAATATATTTACTGTCACTTTTGATCAATTTAATACATCTTCGCTGTAATTTGCTGTAAAAACTATAGGCAAATTAATTTCTTGAATATTCCATAATAATCCATATATTCCATTACTCACCGTGCAGTTGTATTTGATACAGTCATCCCAGAACTTTGATGCACTGAACTTCTTCCTGATCACTACAGTCATTCCATGGATCAGGCACTGGCCAACTCCCACGATGTTTCCTGTCACAGAGAACAACTCTGACCTCAGAACAAACCTATTGATTACTCTCACAAATATAAGTCGGGTAAACCAATAAAATATAAACAAACTAATTGATTTTTCTCAATACAGCATTGGACTCAAGGATCTTATGTAGACATCCATCTAAACAATCCACAAAACTAGCACAGGAAGTAGCCTGAACCAGACTGTGACAGGAAGTGCACATATCATGAAGGTGTAGAGCAGTGATGTGTGTTCGGTGATGTACCTGCTGAGTGGTAAAGTGGTAAGCAATCATAAAGCACATCCTCAGACTTCATTCTGAAACCATAGTACACCAAGGCAGCCATGCGGTAATACCTGAGGAAAGACGGGGTGAAAAACAGGGAGTTTGATTCATTGAGAGAGAAAAAAGAGAAAGCAAGGAACAAGAGACTGAGAAATTTAAAAAAATTAACACTGTCATACACTTACCGGCTATGTACAACGATAGCAGCTTTTGGCATCCCAGTGGTTCCCGACGTGTAAATGTAAAAAAGGCGATCTAGAAGCAAAGAAGAAGAAAAAACTATTAAACATAGTTGGTAATGTGATTTATGGGCCAGATTTACTAAGTGCTTGTGCCAGTCACTAGTCAATTACTATGAAATACTCGTCAAATTGACTAATGCACTAGTCAATTTACTGGTTTTTGCACCATGTTTTACCACCCCAAAAAAGTATGCCTTAACCTATTTTGCACTTGACATGACGGCATCGGTGTTCTTTAATTTGTGTATTGTCAGTTGATCAGGCTCAGAACTTTCCACTCCCACCGGCACTTTATGGGATTTGCGGGCTCACACTAATTTGCCGGCTCACACTAATTTGCCATGTTTAGTAAATCTGGCCCCTGGTTGGTAATGTGACTTCACATCCTAAAAGGCCTGTTTAAGTCAAATGCAACAAAACAAAAAGAATGGATATATTCAGACTGAGTTCAATGCCAAATTTTCATAATTCTCTGAAAATATGGCCTTAAATTGCATGTATATTATTTCAATGTAAAACAGCTGTTTTCTATGTGAATATATAGTACAGTGTAATTTATTCCTGTGATCGAAGCTGAATTTTCAGCATCATCACTCCAGTCTTCAGTGTCACATGATCCTTCAGAAATCATTCTGATATGATTTGATGCTCAAGAAACATTTATCATTATTATCAATGTTGTGTTTATGTACACACATACAGTCAAACGAAAATTATTCAGACACCTTCAACATTTCTCACATTATCACAGTTTATTCGCTATAGACAGAATAAAAACTATTATTTAAAAAATGGTAATAAAATATGACAAGAACTTGAAGTTATCAAATCAGTTGATATTTCACTGGTTCTGGCCATCCTTCTGTTAAACTGTCTCACGACGGAATTAGGTTGAATATCTGTCAGCTGTTAAATATAACTACATAATTAGATAACACCAATTTAGGTCAACCAATTTCTACGCAATGCTTCATTTTGTTCAGTCTGTGGTGTAAAAAGATCGCATTAGCAATTATAGAAAAAACACTTAAGCAAAACATGGTCAGGTCAAGGTGTCTGAATAATATTTGGTCCCAAATTTTTATACATTTTACTGGTAGAAGAATTTTTGGGTATAATATGTCACAGTTTACTTTATTTTGCTATCCTCACTTAAATAAATGAACTAATAGTGTCCTGCACCCACTAATAAAAAAATATCTGGTCCAATATCTGGTGTCTGAATAATTTTTGGTTTGACTTTTATATATATATATATATATATATATATATATATATATATATACACGCACGCACGCCACCCGCACACACACGTCATGTGTGGGGATCATTCAGCATATGGGGAGAAAAAGCTTTGAACTAAAAAACAGGGTGGCTCTGTTCCAATGGACAGGAGCTCATAGGCCTTAAATGGTGGCAAGTCTATGTTGGATTATCTTGCCTGTGAAGCTGCGATCTGGTTGTCTGGGCTGGTTTGTAGGTGTCGCCTCCAGCAGTGGCTCTAGATGCTCCGTCCCTTCAGGAACGCGCTTAGGGTCCCATTCTCCAGAGCAGAACAGCTTAACAGTCTTTCCCATGGAGCTGTGCACCTCACACATCGCTGAGACATTTAAAGAGCGAGAGAAATAGTTGAATACATCACAGACACAAATAATGCAACAAAATGAGCCTAGAAAATTCTTTAGAGAAAGCACAGGACAAGAAAACGCCCAACAATGTGAAATCGATAAGAAACGAAGCTGACTCAACATGGCATGCTTTATGAGTCAGTATCCAATTACTTAAGAGACAACTAGGAAACTCGGTTTCATTAGGATTTTGCTTCCTTTCCTGACCTCAGTGACATTCTTTCACTATGAGTTACAGGCAGTGACCTCTGCCCAAGATAGATCTTCACTCTATGCTACTTATTCATTGTTTCTCTAGAGTTCACATACTAATCTTTGTCCAAGTGCCACTTCCTTATTTGCTTCTTGTGGTGCAACACTTCTGAACCGCTGCCTCAACCGATAATATATTGAGGCAAATCTTATCCATAAAATGCAAGCCTCATGCTTAAAGTCAATATGAAATCAACTGACACTATTGACATTCAACTACACATTCTTGGTATATTATTGTGCAAGATACACCAGTGCACCTCATAAAAAAAAAAAATACAAAGACATTTTTTTATTTAGACAAAATGTATTACAATCGTCCACCTCCAAAATGTCTTTTCGATGTCACCAAGTACCCAATTTTTTTCTAAAGTACCCGATTCCATTTTGGTATGTAATGAACACAATCCAATTAGTTCCAGAGATGAATAAAAATGAATATCCTACGGTGGCCGAGAGAGCTTAACGGGCTGCACCCGAAGGAAACACATGCCAGTAAAAAAAAAAAAATTCCCAGCAAATGAAGAAAAAATCTTAATCAGTTTGACAACACATGTGCTGCAAATACTCACAACGCAACCAAATACAGAAGCGCACTGCAAATACTCACAACAAACATACGATCAAGTTTCTATTTGATTGAGTTGCAAGTATTTGCAACGTGTTTCTGTATTTGGTTGCGTTGTGAATATTTGCAGTGCGTTTCTGTATTTGGTTGTGTGGTGAGAATTTGTGGTTCAGTTGATTCACTGTTTCGAAGTGCTCTAAACTGCACACGCTGGTGGACTTTGGGAGTTTAATACGTGCTACGAATCACTGGTTCGAAACAAATGATTCGCTGAGGTTTCGCCGCTTCACAAAGTGAATTTATCATTTCAAAACAGTTTGCTACATTTTGTTAGTAGCAGCATGGGTAGGTAACTAATTTATCAAAAGTGTAGCTTGATTGTGGAATAACTGATATAAATTAGGAGTAGTTTCCTCATCTCTGATAACGATCAAATCACTTCTCACCATCTGTTAGCTCACTGCCGAAGACCACCGCTTTGGCGCTGGAGATGTTGACACAGTGAACCAGGGCCTCCAGTCTCAGGTTGAAGTTGATGAGTGCTGCCTCCACTCCGATCTTGGCCATGCCCAGCCAGAGCCCCACGTACTGAGAGCGGTTCTCCATGAACAGAGCCACAACATCGCCTTCCTTGAAGCCCCTCTGGAGAAGAAAGTTAGCCACGCGGTTGGAGTAATCGTCAAGCTCCTTGAAGCTCCATTTCTCGCCCGTTCCTTCGAAAATCAGAGCCGTCTTGTCACCGTATTTCTTGAGGGACTTGGCAAAAAGTTTGGGAATGGTGTTGCGTTCACGTAGGTGCTTTTTGACATTCAGCTTCACCCTCAGCAACACACTGGCTGCACTGTAAAAGAACACAAAAGAATTGATGGTACTATTCTGGACAATTTTTAAAACATCAACTTTGAGTTTTGGTTGAACTCTTCATTTAAAATAGACACACTACTTTAAAAGTTCAGAATGATTAGGATATTTTTATGTTTTTGAAAGTCTCTTCTGTTCAACAAGGCTGCATTTATTTTAATTTAAAAAAAATACAGTAAAACAGTAATATTGTGAAATATTATTACTATACATTTAAATAGAAAAGTTATTTTAAATTGTAAAATGTAATTTATTCCTGTGATCAAAGCTGAATTTCAGCATCATCACTCCAGTCTTCAGTGTCACATGATCCTTCAGAAATCATTCTAATATGATGATTTGACGCTCAAGAAACATTTCTGATTATTATCAGTGTTGAAAACTGTTGCGCTGCTTCATATTTATGTTGAGACTGTGATACATATTTTTTTCAGGATTCTTTGATTAATAGAAAGATCAAAAGAACAGCATTTATTTGAAATATAAATCTTTTGTAACTTTAAAAATGTCTTTACTGTCACTTTTGATCAATTTAATGCATCTTTGCTGAATTAATTAATTTATATATATATATATTTTACATACCCAAAACATTTGAATGGTAGTGAATCATGGTCATGCACAGCAAAACCGTTTTAAACATTGATAATTATCAGAAATGTTTCTTGAGCATCAAATCTGCATATTAGAATGATTTCTGAAGGATCATGTGACACTGAAGACTGGAGTAATGATGCTGAAAATACAGCTTTGATCACAGGAAACATTGAAATTTTACAATATATAACGGCCATTTTAAATTGTAATAATATTTCACAATATTACTGTTTTACTGTAATTTTGATCAAATAAATGCAGCCTTGGTGAGCAGAAAAGACTTCTTTCAAAAACATAAAAAAATTATTATAATTATACCAAATTTTTGACCAGAACTTTACAACATTTTCTACATTTAATGTTTAGGTTTAATGCATATAATCATGTTTAATGATAATGATAGTTATTCTGGTCTCATCAACTTCTGGCTTAAGTGACAAATAACAAAGTGGTAAGTGGAAAGAAGTAGACACTCACATAGCTAAAAGCAGTGATCCCTGTCCCATAAGAGTTCTTACATCCATTAACAGCTATCCTAAAAGCCTCCATCCTCCAATCCAGGCACTTACAGAGTAATCTGTGCTGTATGAAAAGATAAACCCACACCTCCAGGACCTGAGGTGGAACTGAACTCCATAAGCCCCAGCACTTGCTACAACCAGCGGCAAAACTGTGATTTTTAGAAGTTTTGCCTTGTTTGCTAATCAAACATAGAAGTTCAGGGGGGGGGGCCCTCCTCAAAGCCTTAAGATACTTAGCAATCACGCTTCAAATTGCCCAATTCACAGTTGAAAATCAGCCAGGAATAACCCAGAAACCCACTTCAAACACTTGTTCCACCTAAAACTCATAGCTCGTAATACAGGAATGTGTGGTTGTATTTGTTGAGGAACTTCTTTAAGGGTGGATTCCCACTTGTAGTTCGTTTGCTCATTATGTCCGGCCCCCCCTCCAAAAAAAAAAAAGTGTTCACATTTTTAACACCGAACCTAAATAATAAATGTGCTCGCTGTATGTGCGTCACACAAATGAAGATCTGCTGTGAGGAGACATGGCAACATCATGACTATGACGAGAATTTTTTTTGTTCTTGAGCATACATCTTTTCAGTGGTTTCGGTCCTCTTGTTTGGTGCATCAGGGTTCAGATGGCAGAGTTCACACTTACTCAAATGAACCGCACTAACAGAGCAATCGCACCAGAGTTCGCTTTAATCAAACCAAACATGCCACGTGTGAACACACACTTGATGTAACTGTTCATCCTGATTGAAAGGGCCCAGAAGAATAAATTATGTGATCTTTATACACAAAACCATTAATCAGATTTATTTTATAAATGTCTTTATGAGTCTGTTAAGACTGTCAACATTAATGTCAACATTTTTTACTTTTAATACTTTAAGAATAATCAAAATATCTTCCCCTTCCTCTTGCAGCATCTCTTCTCTTCTCTCATTTTTACTGGCATGAGGTCAGGCCAACCTGTCACTCACATGAGATCCACCAATAGCAAACCACAACTATCCAACCAATTCCCACGGACAAAATCAAGTCAACTTTTACATTTGTTCTGGTCCGAGAAGCAGTTCCACTTGGATAAACGTCACAATAGGGAAGACATTTAAAGCACAACTATTGTTTCATGCTAATTTAAGACCCATTTTTCCTAAAAAATCTAAAAGTTAATTTTTAACTTGATAAAAAAAAAAAATATATATATATATATATATATATATATACACAATTTTTTATTTTATTTTTTATTCTCAGAGTAAAGAAATATTACAATTAGTTAAATTACATTTGACAGACAGTGAGCTCTGACATATTGCGAGGGTGTTGAAACTCAATACGGTTTAAAAACATCCAAATAGTTGGTTTAGAAAATGTCCAGCGCTGGAATCTAAATGAAGTGTGGCAAGCTAAAACAAGATAGGTTTGATTTATTTGACTTGTTTTTTGTCACTATAGAATTTCCATACTTTTCACTGCATTTCAGAGTTTTGATGACTTCAAAAAAGTGGAAAAGTACATAAAAAGTATATTCATATTATAGTATATAAAAAAAGCACGCTAAAATGGATATTATAACATATAAACTTACTGCAAATCCCGATATATGGTCTTTGAAAACACATGGATGGACTTCCATCCTCCAGAACCCAGGTAGAAAATGAAAATGGATGGTAGGACCTGGAACCAGGGCAGGCCGGCGAACAGCCGGAGAAGGAAGAGAAGAGCCGTGGAGCACGCCAACCGCAACATCCTGACACACACAAAACACATACAGCACCACAGTCATTCACACAGCAATTTCAACATCATTTATCAACATTTCATTATTGCATTAATATTTTATTGGGCCTTTTAAAAAAAAGACTGTGATAAAAGTTAGAACAATCATTATAAACCTGATAATTACAATGGTTGATATGCAAAACTCTTGCCTTAAATCTACAGATTGTGAGATTAACAAGATAAGACACTTAATCATTTCAAGACAAGATAGGAAACAGATCTTTGACCATATAAATATATGTTAAAGGTATACCAGTCCAGAGTACTCATATTATCTTACTCAAGAAAAGTCAGTAACTTAAGTTTCCAGATTTGTTTGTTTGGACAGTAAATCCTACATTTATTTTGAAATATTTATTTAAATGATGCTGTTCATCACACATTTGATATATTATGCATATGAAGGATATTATTACAGATACTGATGGAGGATAACCGGACTGTTTTTATGTTTCCATATTTCTGATGTGCAATGAAGATGGATACAAACAAATGTGATAAATAAAGGTAATTCATTAAAATGCTCCTTTACATTAAAGTGTATTGACGTGTTTCTAGGCCTTCTTGTCCACTAACACACCTGTAAAGTAACTAGGGTGGATTAAATGTCAGGCAACAGAGATATTTGATCTGTACGATCCTTTTCTACAGCTCATCTGAATTCAGCAGAAGCTTTACCTGCTGAATTACCAGTCACATCACATGTTCTCTATGGCCAACTATATAGGGGACACCGGGGCTAGTTGTCACATAGGAAATCTGCCACAAGGGCTTTCTTGCACTATCTGTAAGGTTTTGAGTCCAAAGAACAATTACACAAATGTATGTTTTTTTTAGCAGTGGTTTTGTTCCTTGCTTTCAAACATCTACTTCAAAACAGGAGATAAATAGGAGTTGTTTTTATCTACTATTTTAATCTACTGACAGCCTAAAATGTAAATTTTAACTCAAAAACACAAGGTGTATGGTATTTGCAAAACAAATAGATGGACTATAACTATATAATGAATTTTGATTTGATTATTTATGAATTATTTATTTATTTAGAATTATGCATGCAGCTTAATAATTATACAATTTATTAATTTATCAATTTCTTTTGACCAAAAGTTTGTAATCTTGTCCATTTTTACAGCTTGATGAATTCTTTTTGTTTCATATAGGTTTTACTGTTCAAATTAGCAGAAAAAGACAGTTTCCACTGTGACAACGAACTAACCACAATATGGTATAACAAGCCACGTTGTAGGTAAACAAACTGTATAACAGTGGAAATAAATAAAATGGAAAATACTTTCCATTCAAGAATTCTATACAGAAACGGAAATAAAACCCACTCTGTGAAATGCTCACTGGAGTAGAAGTGTGACAACTAGCCCCGGTCTGATTAACCTATAGATAATAAGCCATTTCATTCACACATTCTCATTCACGGACAGAAGTGATGTTAACACATCGTCATACGTTTTCGATACAGCAGGAAAATCCAACAATGCGCGGCTGTCTATCGTGAAGGATGCTGGGGAGAATCCACCCGCCCCGCGTGGTAACGTCTACTCGGCCTCGGTCCTGTGACCGTGAGTTGTTGTAGCAAGAAAAAACGATAGACGTGCTGTGGGTGCGGATGGCTATTTAAGCAATGCAGAAGAGCCATCATCATAATCATTACCGCAGAGACCTGCTTCGTTGCTCCACCCGGAAACCTGAGCGAGCACATTGGATTGTACAGCACTAACGGACTGATTTCCGCGATTCGGCTCTTTCGAACAGTTCATTTCAAAGATTCAGCGATTCTCTTACGCCATGATCACACGTTCGCGGTATTACATCCTATTGCTGTTTAGAACAAAAATATAACTTGCATTTACAATAAACAATACTAAAATTGGCATCTCTCAGAAATGTTTTAGCTTGTACATTCCATTTTTTATAAACAACTTTCAAATATGTGTTGATACAACTGTCATTCAATCAAATGGCAAACAATTCAAATACGTTTCTGTGGTATTTCTGGGCTCATTCTGAATCGGTCAAAAGAGTGAGTCTGTGAGTTGTTGATTCCAGAACCGCGAACGAACAACTCAGTCCGTTTTAGTGATTCGGTTGAAAAAACGAGTCGTTGGAGATTCGAACATCAGTACAGCACTGCAGTACACTGAGCTTCACTCGACTGATACTGTTACAATCACAAGATATATTATAAGGATTTTACACAGTCAGACTATACATTATAGCATGTGTCTATACGACCAAGTTTATACAGCAATAGACCTATATCAGTAACGTTAACGGTTACGCTGCGTTATTTGATGTGCGTGTTTTATATTTTTTTTATTCAAAAAGCCCAGTGCGGATATCTGACATCCTATATCCCTTTATCTGGATTACCAGCAATAAACTGTTACATATGAGACCGCATCCATCAGCAAACATGAACAGGACACACTGTACACTGTTGTTATTGTAAAAATCGGAAAATGCATCTTTAACTGGCAGTTGACATCTGCGTTCATGACGATTAATGATACAGGAGATGCCGGAAATGGACAATGGTTAAAATATTTGGCATGTAGGTGTCTGTGGTCCAGGAAATACCTTAATATTGGTCTCCGTGGTCACAACAACGTGTGTATAATGGCAGAAGTGGAAACTGTTCCTTACGATCCCACCTTGATCGGCTTAAGCGAAACCTCCACAGCGTTTACCTGTGCTGAGACGCACGCGCCGGTGTGTAACGGCCGCACGCCTGCCTTTTACCTACCGCAGCTTCTTTGGTAGACTTTGCCCCCGTTTATTTCATTTTTCATTATTATCTGTTATCGCTTCATTGTAACGATGGCATGTAGCGCTGATAATTCCAATGACCTTATAATTTTCTTACTTGAGCCCGCCTTCTCTCTATTCGCCGGTGCAGATGCGTATATATTGATTGACAGCTCTTTGAACCAATGGCGTTCTCGGAGTGCTGCCATTTCTCTCAGTAAAGGCGGGACTTAAAGTCCTGTCGAGGAAATGTGGCCCAGCCAGCGAATCATCACGACAGTTTCCGCTGCTGTAAAGCAGCTCTGCAGGACCATGAGGCATGGTGGAGGAGAAGGAGGTGGGCTTTTGTCAGATATCTGTCCGTCTGCTGGTCATTGTGATGGCAGAAATTAAAATGATGTAATGTATATGGTATTTCGAATGTGTTATGAGACATGCTTTTTACTTGTGCATTGGAAATGACTATAATGGAGACGAGGATGTTGTTTTTAATCAAAATGCATGAAACACTGCTAATTTAACTTACGTACTGTTTCTTTGGAAACTGTCTTTATTCTTTCTTAATGTGTGTTTTTGGTTTTTATTGTGCACAACTAGTGCTTAATACTTTACAGAAAAACTCTGTCCTAATAATCTTACAAATAACTCTAAATACCAGCCCTGCTACTAAAGCAATTTACCTTTTTGGCTGAGGTCACAAATCCCTTATCCTTAAATGGTTATGGATACCATTTTATGTTGGCATGCTTTGCCTAACAAATACATTTTCAAATCAACAATTTATGCTTTATTTAAACTGATCACACTATTTGCCATTGTATACATTATGTTCTATTATGTCCAAGAATGGTCAGTGGAAATAACAAGTGGTAATAGAAGCAAACAGAAATTTCTTGATTCAATTTCATTCGGTATATCCAATTCACCGTGGATATCATGTTAGATAGCAAAAAGCATTTTACAACTGTCTGCAAAGTGAGGCAATCTGCTATCAGTGTAGCAGATGGCTTTATCTATTGTTATCCAAAATATTGACAGTCCATAAACCTCTATCATAACTTCCATAAAGTGTATTTAGTTCAACTTTCACACAGTTGAATTAGTTCTTGTAAGATAAAACCTTTGAGCAACCACACAAATGTGGCATATACACTTTGAAATACACACATTTGCTTGTTTTACAGTAAAACAATGAATAGTAAAGCAAAATTGGACCCAACAGCTATACATAGTTCAATCAATTTGCCATAGCACTTGTTTAAAGTAATCGTTAACCCATAAACGAACATTTACTCTCTGACACGTTGTACCAAACCTTTATGACTGACTTTCTTCTGTGGAACACAAAAAGAGATGTTTTGAAAAATGCTCATGCTCCTCTTTTTCATACAATGAAAGCTTATAGTGAAAAGTGCAAATATGAGTTGTGTGAACACTGAACCTTCACAAGTTTCATCTCATCTCATTTTTGGTTGCACTGAGAAAGAAAGCCATACAGGTTTGAAACTGTGTAAATGATGACAAATGTAATTTTTGGGTGAACTAGTCCTTTAATTCAACAGAATTAGATGACAATCTCTCTCATGCAGAATAACACCTTCCATTTGGTTCAAAGACAATGTGAGGAAAACCATGCAGAGATAAACATTGAGGCAATTCTTCTCACAATATTGACAGAAACCTTTCCATTTCTTTGAAGCTTAATATGTATCATGGAATTAGTTTGACAGAGATTAAGCATGTTCATTTCACTGAAACTTCTTAATTTTACTCATTCAGCACAAGAGCATGAAGAAAACAATACTAACGGCTGTATTTGTTATAAATAAAAAGATAAAACACGAACAGTATTATGAAGCCTTCCAGTTATTCCATCTCCTCTCATGAAGCTCAGTCAGTCTTCCAACTCAAGGCCAAAGTGACTGTATAAGTCTCGTGTGGTCACTCCACGCTGGCCAGCTGAGAGGGACAGAGAGACAGTTGTCAGTGGTCACATGATGTGGCACAGACCCCCTCTGACCCTCAGACCATCTGAAGTCACAGAGCAGGCAAGAAACTCATCTTGCAGGGAGTCTGAAAGGGTCCATTATATCACAGAACACAGTGGTAATACTGGAGGATGCCATTATCATAATCTTGACACTAGAGAGAAATGCCAAGCGTATGGAGGCTGTAATCCACTTATATGAGTGGGATGGGAGAAGTGTGTAGGCCACAAGTGTTTATGAACATGAGCGATTATCACGGTATGAAATGTTTTTAAGTTGGTATCAGACACCGTTGCATTTACTATTAAACAGACGATTAATCCATCAAGTCTTACCTAGTGTGCCCAGTAAAGTTTGTCCGATGTCTTTGATGTCATTGTATTCGTGCAGCAGGTCTATGTGCTGATCCAGCTCTTGTACAACAAATCCTCTGTAAATACAAGAAGAGAGTAACACAAGCTCAATTTAATCTGACAATAAATAACAATGAAACACTTTAATGAAAAATTGAGTTATCAGCAAACGATCTAAACGGACCATATTATGCGTGAATGTTTTAGATTTTAATAAAAATAAATTGTTACACAGTTACTGTATTACTGAAGAACGCTCAAAATAAAGCACACAAGTCACATTTTAAAGAGTTAGTTTACTTGACATAATTTCTGCCATGAAAACTCTAAGATGTTTGGCATGGAAATGGATATGACAATGTTGATATGTTTGGTCTTGGCGGAATAGATCTGCTATGCTGCTGCTGCTAATTAAGTACGGGACTTGCTACTGCCAATACATAGTTTCATGACAGAACTTAGGTCACATTTACACATAGCCAGGTATTTAGAGAAACTAATATTTCCCCCCCTCCTTTTTCAATAATAACATCGTGCACACAACATCGTTTAAAAAAAAAAAAAAGTAATTTACATCAACCCGCATAAATACGCCGTTGAGCGGCATCATAACTATGCCAAACTGGGCGCTCACATGACGTTAAGCATTTTCTGACGCATAATGTGACGTTTGAGAACCTAAAACCCTGTTTCTCCAAGTTGACATGGCAACACATAACCACCCTTATCAGAAATCTCCATTTTGGCCGGAGTTTTTAGAAATAATTGTTTTCTGTGATAAAAACGGGGTTCTGTCCCTTCATTGATAGTCAACGCAATTACTACTTTGACACTTCAAAAAGTTCATAACGAGATTGCAAAAAAAATCTATATGAATTAAATGGTTTAGTCCACATTTTTTGAAGAGACAGGACCGTTTTATATGATGAACAGATTTAATTTAGGCTTTTATTCAAATATAAACATTGATCAGCTTATATAAACCGAACAGAAGTTCAAATGTGTACCTCATTGGTTCTTGCAGAAGCTCAAACGTGCTGCGTTACACGAGAACGAACCTCATTGGTTCTCGCTCTCTTCCGTTTAACATTACATATGTACACAACGAGTGCATTGATCAATGTTTATATGTGAATAAAAACCTAAATTCAACCTGTTCCTCTTCAGAAAATTCTGACTAAACCTCTCAATTCATATGATCATTAACTTTTCAAAGTGGTAGTGTAGACTCTAGACTGTCAATGGAGGGACAGAAATCTCTTTAAAATATCTTAATTTGTGTTCTGAAGATAAACGAAAGTCTTACAGGTTTGGAACAAATTTTGTGAACTTTCCTTTAAGTTATTTTAATCCTGTAAAGCCTGACCTATGAATATAAAGTCAGAAAAATCTACTTTTTTGAAATACAGTTTTGATCATGTTGATAGATTAAAGGCCTTATACATTTGTGTATAAAATATGATACAGTAGGCGGTATAGTGTTAATGATGCTGCTTTCATTATTTTATTTTGGAGCTTTTGGAGTTTTGTGTTCCACAGAAAAAAAAGAAACATTAGGATGAATAAATAATAGCAACATTGTATGGGTGAATTATTCCCTTTTAAAAATATGCATATGATTTTTAAAACAACTTTAATGGAAGCCAATTAATGTGTCTCAGTCTCCCGTTGTGTTTTTGTGACCTTCCACCCACAAAATAATTGTAAACCTCATATTCTATAGTATCTTCAGTATGAACAAACAACAGCATCTCTTGCATCTCTCTTTCCCACATTCACTACCTACTCTTTTTCCAACAAGGCGATCTCTGAATCCAGCCGATCAAGTGTTTTCTTTAGCTCTTTGACTTCTTCCTCAGGACACAAGGGAGATTTCACCATACTAGGCTTCTGGACCTAAGACAACTCACCACATATCCAAATAAACCTTAATTCATCTGTTATCAGTTATCAAACTCCCATGAATATTGATTTCTACCTCTAGGCATCATATCACAGACTTTTAATCTGCTAAAATCACATAGTATACAATAACGTTAGTCCTCTTAATACATTTGATTCAATAATAGACTTTACGTACAGGAGATTTAAAACCTGAATTGACGCTCCTAACGTTAACGTTACATCTGGAATCCACAGGTCTGCATGGAATAAACAAACGTTGCTAATCATGATGAAACAGACTTTCTTAAGATTTTAATTCTTAAATCTTTAGAGTCGATATATTTGTTTACCTTCTTCTTACAGACACGCCCCCTTGTCTTGGAGTAACTTTGTCGTGCGCATAGTCTAAAATGGATTTGGTTTTCATTTCTAGTTCCGCCGCGGTCGCATTCATTTCTTCAAAATCCACGTTGAGTGTTCTAACGGGTGGATTATAATATTTTAATATGCGAACAACTGATTTATGCGAGTTCTGAGCATTTATTAACGAGACGCTCTTTAGCCGTACACACTAACTCGCGTGTTGTTTCTGTTGAATAAATCCGCGCCTTGTAGCGTCACCACACACAATCGCTCTGATTGGTCCGCTCTGATATGAGCGTTTGGATTGGTCCATTGATGCACTTCCGGTGCACAACTTCAACTTGCTGACAGATGTTTTTTTCTGTAAACAGATGTCGGAAACTTTGTACTATTATTTTTAGTTGTATTTATGCTAAATCATTTTAGTCTTCATTTTTTAAATTAATTTATTTTAAAGAGTTTTTACAAAATTATTATCAAAACTGGTACAATGGTCTTGTTTATGGATTGTTTTGGCAAATCACATACATAGGGTAAAATATATGTAAATTGTACTATATTGTTTTCCACTGACTCATATACATATAAAAATGTATTTATATAAAGATCAACAGCATCCTTGCTATTGCGATATGACTGGGGATTTTTTGTAAGATGTAAAGGGCGTTTTTAATAGATTGTTATGTTTTGTAACTGTATATTAATTTTTAATGTATTAATTTTATATATCATTACACTGGGAATGTTAAAAGTTTCGAAAATAACTATATGGGTTTTGTTATGTTGCAAATCAATAAACATTACAGACAGGATACATGAGTAGGATACATAAACCAGTTCCATATTTTGTTGGTAGATGGCGGCATTTCACAGTTTATGCAAAGTGTGCCTAGGGTGACTATGGAACATTAGGTCATGATTAGTAGGCTATTTCAAATATCTAATTTGGAACGAAATTATTCGTTTATCAACATTTTAGAAATTAAAGCACAAAACAGTGTTTAAAAAAGAACTTAGGCCTAGGTCTAGTAACACACTGCTTACAAGAGACAAAAATGTGTTGTATTGTATAGTCTCACTATAGTGAGTAAAGTAATGGGCAATTGATTGTGGGACATAAAGTGACTGACAGTCACTTTCAATTGTTGGAAATGTTCTCATTGTGCACCAAACATTAATTTAAAAATGCTTCACTTACATTTACACTCATAACCTGAATTTCACCCAAAGACAACGGATAATGAAGTGTGTTAGTAATATCAGTAATTTATAGAATATTTCAATCCATGTTAAAGAATGAAAACACAAACTGAAGACTGTCTTGTAATAAATATTTCAGTATGCAGAAGTAAAAGTGGGGTCCATTGAACAGTGTTTGGATACTGATGAGGGCACGACACCACTGACCACTGCACACAATTAAAGTGTTCTTTAATTTGATTAACAAACTGTATAATGTGGAAGGATAGTATCTTAGTACAGCAGCACGGAATAGGAGCTAAACTTTACACAAAGAACTATAATGGATAAAATCACAACGACACTATAAGGTGTTGCTATGTGGTTGCTAAGGTGTTCTGAGTGTTTTTAGTTTAACACGTTGACTGCTGCAATACACGAGTGATATGAGTTATTACACGTTCTTTGAGAAGACTTCAGTTTCAGAGGAAAGAACCAGGAGGTGGAAATTTACTTTGTGCTGCAGATTTCCCCTGACATTTAGATGTAGTTATCGGGGAAGCTGTTAAACTTTATCACCTATGCCAGTGTTTCAGAGTCTCTGCTGCACAGGGACAAACAGCAGGAATGAACTGTGTGAAAGACAGTAGTACATCAAACACTTGATCTGTCGCTTGTGCTTGTCTGAATGGATGCGTTATGACGTCTAGGCCTGTACGATTTACCATTCACAACATACTTGGAGAAGAAATTATAGAAGTCTTTGTTCAACAAGATGATATGGAGACTGACAGTATGGACAATGTATATATATATATATATATATTGTAACGTGATGCGGTGAAGGCAGATATGAGGCTGGATCCAAACGCAGTGTACACGCTTTATTTAAACAAACTATAAACTTAAACAGAGACTCAGAACGTGGAACAAGAAAACTTTACACAGGGAACGACCCACACTCACGTTAATCCTGAAACATACAACTCACCAAGACAGGGCAGAAACACAGGGCTTAAATAATCAGGGACAAACGAGCTAACAGGATAACAAGGGGGCGTGGGAAAATCAGAAACACCTGGGAAAACTAATGAACAAGACAGGGAAACAAAGAACATGACAGGACACAAACCCACATCGTGACATATATATATATATATATATATATATATATATATATATATATATATATATATGCTCAACTCCTTACTTCCCTGTTGAATAGTCAAATATAAGATAAACACATTATTATAACTCAGTTAGCTGATGATACCACACTCTTTTTAAAAAACGACTTGCAGATCCCTATTGCTCTTGGTCTTATTAAAAGTGTTCTCAAAAGCTTCTGGTTTATCTTTGAATTTAGATAAATGTGAACTCCTTCCATTAAAGTCTTGTTCTGCTCCATTCCTGCACAATATTTCTGTTATGTCTCGAGTGAATTATTTGCGTGTTACAATTTGTCAAGATGTCAATGCGAGAGGGAAATGAAACTTTGATCCAGTAATTACTAAAGCTAAGAAAAAGTTAAATTCCTGGCTCCAAAGAGACTTGTCTTTGCTTTTCTCCTCGCCAAAGCGGAGGGTGTTTCTAGATTGATCTACCCTTTTGCTTCTTTAAAAAATACGTTTAAGATTTATTGGTTGATGCAGTTCTTAAATGATTCTGATTCCATAAGGAATGCTATTTCCAATTATATTTTTTCTGAAGTTGGTGGTCTCCCCTTTCTGTTAGTATGTAATTATAATATCTCTAAGTTCCCCATCAAATTGTCACATTTCCATAAGTAGGTGCTATTGGCCTGGCAATTGATTTACAAACATAATTTTAGTCCCCACAGGTATTTTATTTGGAATAACCATGATATCCGACTATATAAAAAAAAAATATAAAAATATATAGCCTATAAAAATAAAACACTTTTCTTTTCAGATTGGTTTAATAATAATATTCTTTTGGTTTCTCAACTTGTAAATTCAAATGGCCATTTGTTTTCTTATTCTGAATTCTTAACTAAATATTGTATTCCTGTCACTCCACGAGACTTATATTGATGGATGTCATCCCTAGTGGAGCTATTGCACTTTTAAAAAACTCAGCTGATTCTTTACTCTCTTCTACCTCTTGGATACATCCTTGCCAGACAGCAATAGGGAAGATTTGCTTTTTATCTAGTCCCTCTCTTAGGAATAGGAAGATTAGAAAACTTTTTCAGAATGATATTATTACTGTCCCTTCTGTAATATCTTATTGGAGTAATTGTTTTAATGATATTCCTTGGAAGAAAGTGTGGTCTCTTTCCAACAAATATTTAATCACTAATAAGGTTAAAGAGGTATCATTCAAGTTGTTACATCGATTTTACCCAGTCAATCTTTATATCAAAAAATGTTTCCTGAGTTGGATACCCTATGCTCCTTCTATGGAGTGGAAGAAGGAGCATAGGGGATCCAACTCAGGAAACATATTTTTTTTCAGGAAACACAATCCCTTTTTTGGGATTGTGTTCATGCAGCTACTTTTTGGAAGACATTTTGTCTGTTTGTACGTGCTTCTTTATTAGTTACTTTTTCTTTGGTGTTTAAGGATGTCTTATTTGGATTTTATAACTCTGACAAGAATCTAAAAGACAAGTATTTTCTTATAAATCTATTTATTTTTCTAGCCAAGTTCTTTACACACAAGTGTACATTTTTGTCTGTCAAACCTCTTTTTATTATTTTTTTGCAAAGACCTGAAATGTTATTTGGGTACTATCTCTGCTTCCAACAATGTCAAAGCTTTAAAGTCTGTTACATTTTGCACAGAGTATAATATTTATGCTTTTTTTTTTACAATGAAAACAAAACGGGAAGGCATTTCTCTCTCTCTCTTGAATTGAATTTATTTTAAATTACATGTTACCCATGGCTCAATTTTTTTATTGATCTTTTTTTGGTTTTTTTTGTCTGTTTATTTTCCTTGCTTTTTACTTTACTTGCTTTTACTGGCTTTTTGTCTACTGTGTATAATTATATTATTGTTGTTTAATTCTGTTTTGAGTTGTAACTATGTATTTGCTGTTATATTTGTTCATAAAAAAAATCAAAAGCCGTCTGCCTATGGTTGAATGGGCAGTGTCAAAGGAAGAAGGGTTTAAATAAATAAATGAAAGGAAAATGACAAATGAATCCATTTGGACAGCACTCGTCTTGAGCCATGTTTATTTACTCTCAGTCTCTCCATATGAAGAGCAGGAGGTGGTGAGTGGATAGAAGGAAAAATCCTCCTCTATTCCTCCAGATTTAAACTAACAAGCCTGGCTCTTTAGATCTCACACCAAACAAATCGTATTTGCATGATTGTTTCTGTCTATGTCTGCAGAATTGCAAAAACCTGCTGATAAGACCAGCTTAGACCAGCAGGAAAGGCGATTTTATGCCGGTTACTGTTGGTTTGGTGGTTGTCTAAAGGCCTGTTCACAGCAAACACAGAACGTTGGCACAACGTACCCAACCTTCTAACAATGTTTTAACAACATGTCCAAAAGGTTGCTATAACTACGTTGTGTGGTTGCGTTACAGCGTTGTCACAATGTTGACATTAAATCACCGTTCAGGGGTCGAAAATCAGCCTTTTAAATTTCAACCGACCGTTGGTCTCATTTTGCTGCCTCATTCTTCATCGAGCTAGGATACGAGAGAATTGCGTTTAATTTACCTCACCTAAATAAGATAGGCCTACGTAATTATTCAAACACAACCTTCAACTTCCTTATCTAATTTGACATTTATTTGTTCAGTCTAACTGAAGGGACAGAATAACATTAGCAGATAATTCATGGAGTTTGCAATCTTGAATATATATGAGAACTAGTGTATGCTAACGTTAGCTATATTTCTTTTAGTATTCAGATATTCTTTAACCCTTACCGTTAGGAAAAATGTTGAACATCTTCTGGTCAGGTATGACAAATATTTAAACTTTATGCCAAAAGTTATAAGCCATAATAACGCCAAAATGACTTTAATGATGAGTAATTTACATTTCAGCAATCCTTGATGAACAGACAGCGTACTTGTTGCACGGTAATATATATTTTCTGTCTTTAACCCGATTTAAGCTTTTCTTGTGCTTAGAATTGACCACCATTGAGAAAATTTAACAAATCTGCAAATACAAATCACGCCGGTAGGCTGCTTTCTGTATTTTTATAGCACTAAACTTATAGATATTTACAGCTAGATACTCCAAATATACAGTAACAAAGATAACATCTCGTTTATGTATGGTAACCATCGTTCCTCGAGGAGGGAACGGAGACGTGAGTCAGAAGTGATTCAGACAAATGGGGATCGCTTGCGAGAGGCTATCTACTTCGAACCCTGAGCACCAGAGACAGGTCCCAAGAGGGTAAAGAGGGGGGAGGGGGGGGGGGGGCGAGGCGGATTTAGTCTCCTCGCTCCCCTCCGGAACCTGACGATCAGGTCATGCTTTCCCAATGACTTACCTTGAACTGCATCGTGATGTGCGGCGATAGCAGCAACATACACTTTGAGGGTGGAGGGAGACAGCCTTTGGTCCAACCCATCTTGCAGGAAAGAATGCACGACTCTGATTGGACATCTTCAGGGGTCTTCCCAGTGGGAAGAACACCATTCAACGAACAGGTTGCACTTCAGAGCATAGAGGTGCCCCGTTGAGGAGGCTCTAGCAGAAGTGATGGTGTCTACAACCTCCTGGGGTAGGTCACCTAGAACCTCTGCGTCCCGTCCAGAGCAGCTGACTCGGGGTCGCCCGCCTCAGGGCTGCTGAGACAGGTGGCACAGTGTTCCTGCGAAAGCTCAACGTCACAGTAGAGATGAGTTTTGGGGTTTTTTTCCGCAGGGGACTGACACCCTTGGTGACAAAGAGACTGAGGGGTAGCCCACGAGTGACTCTGGTGGCACATCGAGACAAGCTCTTGGTACCTCAGCCTGCTTCTGAACTGTGGAGAACCGCTGGGCACAGTTTCCAACAATGTTGCAGAAAAAGGCCACCTCGTGAGATGGGAGCTTCGAGAAAGCGAGCTTTGGCAACGTCTCGCACTTCTGCAAGGTTTAGCCCTGGGGCACTTCTGGATCTCCAGCGTGGACATCTGCGCCCTGCACACTGCCCCCAGAGTAGCCCGGGAAAGTGTGGCTGTCAAGTCTGTTTCTGATTCAGCATGAGCACACACACCATTACAGTGGGAACTCAGCACCATCTTCAATTCCAGAGTGTAACAGCCCTCTCTCTGATGCAGCGATCGACATCTGATCCTCCCCTGGAGCCCCGAATGAAATGCTTGGTCCCTCATGAGGAGGACCAGTAATCCCATCCGAAAGCCAGTGAACGTGGCCATCAACCTCGATTGCACACGGCACGCTGAGCACTCAAGCCCTCGTGAGAAAGGCAAGACGAACAACGTGCCGACTTGGTCATGCTCTCATAAGAGAGCATAAACCACCCACGAACACAGTCTCAGCATGTTTGCGATGCGCTAGAGAAGTGATGGGCCCGAGGAGGTGGTCTCGTCGGGGAACGCTCACTGTAATCCTCAGATCACCAGTGCTATTAGCCAAAGTAGTCCTTTTCTGGTGGCCACCAGAAGAGGAACTAGATCGGGGAATAGGCAAAGGGACTCCACCTCGTTTGAGGCACTTGAGTCTCGACCTTGCATCTAGAGCTCGAACGATGCGTGCTGGGTTGCCGTGACAACCCACGCTGTCAGCCGGCAGCTCGACAGCACACGACATGCTGAGCGGCTCAAGCGTTTACGAGAAAGGGGAGATGAACAACGTGCCGACGTGGTCATGCTCTCATGAGAGAACTCAGCTCAACATAAGTCTCAACATGCTTAAAGCCCAGGCATGTGAAACAGTGATCGTGGCCGTCAAATGAGGACAGGAAACGACCGCATCCAGAAACACACGGTTTGAATGACATCTTGAATAAGACGCAGTGTCAAACCGTGTATGCTCTTTCAGGAAACTGCTCTCTCTGGTGCTGAAGCACCCGGGGATGACCGCGGTTACACAAACAGGATAATAGTGCAAGCCTGCTGTGAGCACTCACATTCTCATTGAATTCGCAACATTCTGAGCTGTGAAAACAGCTGTTTTGCTCTTTGTGAGATCGCAGCCAGCGCTGTCTGCGCTGTAACACCAACAGCAGCTTGAAGAGGCGTTCTCCTGAAGAAGCAGACTCGTCTTTTGAAGTTAAAACACTCTCAGATAAGATAGCAGAGCAGGGACAGCATTCACCATCTGGCTCTGAAGCGAAAGACAAGGATGCGAGGCACCCGCTGCTCATTGTATACTCACGCCGCGATGCACAGCAGCTGGTGCACTTTAGTTACACTCAAAGTAGATAGGCTATCGCAAGCGATCCCCATTCGTCAGAATCACTTCTGACTCACGTCATACCGAGCTGACGAAGGGGAACTGATGGAACCTTTATGGTAATACATATGATATGGTCAACCCGATCTCACGGCAATTCGTATGAATTTTATGAAGTGGCTAATTCGTATGAATTCATTCGATCTCACTCGTACGAATTAGTACGATTTTTGCTAAAACCTACGAATGAGGTCGTATGAATTCGTACGAATTAGCCACCTTTTAATCACTCGTACAAATTTGTACGAATTGGTCGTGAGATAGCGTTGAGATTGCTGATGAGAGACAGATATCAGCGCCACACGTGAGTCCCACGGATATAAAGGAATAAGGACATTTTATTCTACCGAACTCCCCCGCAAGTGCAGAATTACTACTCACACAGGTCAGTTTATTTAGACGAATGAAACTTGTGAGGTAATGCAGCGCTGTTTCACTTGGTCCACACTATCACACTAAACTGCATTTGAGTGTGTTGAAAGTTATAATGTTATTATATGTGTTAGTTTGTCTGTATGAGACTTGCAGTAAGCTAGCTCAACACTAGAATAACATACTAATCATATTCTAACATTTCATCATGTTGAGCTATATAACATTGATTCGTTTTATGTACATTTACCCACCTGTCTAATAAAGTACATGCAAGAGCGGCGTCTCGTAAAGTCGAAGTTAGTCATAGACGTGGAGCTCTCAGCATCTCGAAAACGCCATGCTGATATTGATCCTAGTTTTAGTTCTCCTTTTGTCCCAAAGTCTGCTTACCATGGTCCATAATGTTTGAACAAAACAATGACAGAGTGTGCGTGCCGCTAGACATAACGCAGTTGTCCACATCTGTCGCCATGGTTACTATGTCAGTTTGATTGGAAACCAGGGATAACTCTGAATAAAATTGGAATTTCTCTGAAATTAAAAATCTTTGGAAACTTTTGGGATATTGTACTGGAGGAAATATATCACACTGTGCAAGTGATTTTTGGATATTTTATTACAGAAATCTTACATATTGTAGCTTTAAGATGAATCGAAAGTCCATCTATCAGCATAGTTTTGACTCATTTCCATTGCTGTCCCCAAACAAAGCACTCACGTTGCTTCATAAATCCACAGGAGTCACATAGTTATCTTTAATGATGTCTTTACCTGTCTGGGGATTGAAAGTGGTAGTTGCGTGGAATGTCAATGGGGGGACAGAAACCTCTCAAATTTCATTAAAGATCTTCATTTGTGTTTCCAAGATGAATGAATGTCTTACAGGTTTGGAACCACATGAGGGTGAGTAACCTAAATTATGACAGAATTTAATTTTTTTGGTGATCTAACCCTTCAACATAATGAAGAAGGAATAATTTTCATTGATATGCATCAATTAAGTATATAATACTATACACTTCCTGCTTGCTTAAAAAATCAATTAAAATGAAAATAATTCACCACACTGACATTTTTGAGTGATGACACAAAGAATACCCTTATGAAAATGAACCATGGTTTTATTATATTAAGAGTGTAATAACCTTATTTTTTTGTTTGATTACCATTTGTATAACTGCAGTTTTACCACAAATACCATGGTTAAACTATGCTTAGTTTAGTTGAATCAGAGAATTTAAATGTACAGATTAAATTTAACTCACTGAATCACTGTAATTATATAGATGTGAACACATGCTCCAAAGACTGCAGCTTATTTGCATTTCATCAGGTTTGTAATGCATATAGCCTCCCACCTCAGAGAAGCATCTACAGCTCTTCCACTGTGTCACTGTCAAGGATCCGACACACACTCTTTACAGAGGCAGAGTGAATGGAGAGAGGCCAAGAGATCATTGACAGAGAGAATGAGGTTCATCCCAGTGAGGGATAATTCAAGGCATGTCATAAAACATCAATACTGCTCCAGAGGTCTGGCCACCACAGCTGCATGCTGGGAAACATTACAGCCTTAAATAATTCAGCATAGGAAGGAAATCTTACTAAAACCAATCCTTCATTTTACTAAAATTTTACATCTGACTACACACATACATACTGTCATAATATGTCACCTATATGTTTTTAATTATAACACAGTGTCTTTATGAAGCATAATTTACCCCCAAATTTTTGTGTTAGTATTCAAACTCTTCACTGTGAAACAGCAAAGTTCATATCCTCCATACCTCTCCATTATCATTGAAATGTGAACATGATTGGAGCGCCAAATTTACTTGATTAGTCATGATTTATAAATGCTCACACCTGTCTAAACTACGTCCTACAAGACAGATATTGCTGCAGTGACTTTGGCACTGAAAAGTCTTTGAGAGATCCAGCCAACTCTGAAGCATATTGAACCCAGAAGACCGTGGATTGTTGTTATCAGATTCTCCCAATTCAATCTGACAGAGAGCACATCCAAAACAAAGCTTACACAACGACTGGACTGCTGTGCAACAAAATGAAAGCAAACATACATCATCGAAATAATTGTTGCATAGATATTATGTAATAAAATAAAGTGAAGTTAAAATCTTTTTAAAAATTCTTTCTAGTCAATTTTTTTTATAGTTTGTTTTGTCCATATGACGTGCCAAAAACAGCTAAAAGCCTCATTAAGTTTCTAAAACAGGGGCAGTTGATTGTTTTTAATTGTAACCTGGTTAATTTATTTTTAAACTAATTTTACATTCATTGCAGCATGCCGAGTTGAACGATACCCAATTTTCCCATATCAGCCATTTTGAGCGTCGGCCTTTTTTAATGTTGTGGATTAGCATATGGGGTATCGTTGCGATCTGCGAAACTTGCCATGCCTTGAAAGCACTAATAGCTGTGCCTTTTCATGAGCCGCTGTGACTTCCGTATAAATGTGATGTCAGAACTACTCAGTCACCGCCTTCAGTCCCATCCCGAGCTCAGCCCACTGTCCGCCCTCCTTTTGCCCAACCCCAGAAAAAATCTTTGCTGAGCAACAACAACATGGACACATGTCGAGAAAACACTATTTAGTCGATGGATTACAGGAAACTACATCATTGCACAGGCAACAACATTAATATAAGAGACCAGTGGCTATTGTTTATTTATTCAGAAATACCACAGCGATTTAGTTCGACCTTAACCGTCTGTAACGTTACTGCAAATTTCACGAATGACTGCTTCGTCAATCAGGCAAAGTTCAATGTTTTCTAAAGAACCTTCTCATCAAAGATGCTGCTGTCCCTGTTCGGTCTGACCTCAAATTCGCACCCTGTAAATACATTTCTAACACATTTTATCTTACATTATGGAGCCAGCATAATCTGAAATTATAGTTTGTAAACGTATAGAAATTGATGCTGATGTGTTGTCTTTTACAGTATCTATGGTTGCCACAAGCTTTGATAGAATATCTGTTGAAAACAAGACAAAAAAAAAGACAAAATACGTTGTTTTCCTAAAGTACAGGCAAAGTGTCTGTTATTTTTATCGAGTTAAAGACAGTGAAATTGAGTTCACTCAGTCTCGGTGTCGTTTGTTTTGCTAACTGAAACTAACGTTTAGTGTAACTTACTTGCATGGGTATAACGTTATTTCAAAAGTCTGAGTTTGTTTACAGAAAGTTTAAATTAGCGTTAACGTTAAATCTGCGTGTGGCATTGATGTAATGGTAATTATAATACTCTTACAATAATGCTGAAAGTAAAAAAACACTAAAAAAAGGGTGGCGTTTGAGGAGGTGGTTGTTTGTCTCCTGTCATCGCCAATTCGGGGTCTGAGTCCGGCTCAAACATACAGTATAAGGCCGCATAAAATTCCCTCACCAAAGTCCATCATTAGTGTTTTATTTCCCTTGTTGTGAGCATCACCATGCGACAGCAGGCTACAGCATAAATCAGCCTAGTTACCTGTGGTTGGCCTGGCCGTGCATCACTCAGAAAGCAACAGGCCAATCCGAAGAGAGGCTCATGAATATTAATTAGACGGGCCAAAATCGACCTGTTCTTAGCAGAGCTCCTGAGAAAGGACCTGTAAAAATATATTGAGATGGTTTTTGGTACTTATGGTACTTATACCGCAAATATATATTCTTAAGGACATCAGCACCTAAAATAAAACTCCAGAAAGGTGTACAATATGGGACCTTCAAAAACATCCAAAAACAAACTTCTCTTAGACCATTTGTCTGATTTTCACCAAAATCGAAACATATCATCTATATACCATGCCGGATTTTTTGGGGCGATTTGTCAACAGACGAAACCTTTTTCATATATCGCTGCGACAAATTTGAGAGTATTAAAGGTAGAGACATATTCCAACTGGAATCACAAAATGATCCAACAGCTTGTCTAGGCAATATCATATAATGTAGGTTGTAAATTAACTATGAATTTCACTTCATATTCAACTTTAAAACATGCCAAAAAGTTTTCAACCAATTTATTGTCCACAGTATTCTTAATTGTATTATCAATTACAGGAACATTTCGTCATCACTTTAGAACAAGAAAAAATATTATTGACCTATTTCTGAAACAAAAATACTGTGATAAAGTAGTGATGCAAAAACAATTCAGAAATAATAATAATAATAAAACAGTTGGGATTAACAGGCACTGAAATGTGTATGTGTGCGCATATGTGAGAGAGAGACAGTGTGAGATTGAAAAGCCAAGGGACCCAATGAGTGAAAAAAGAGCTAGGAGAGAGAATTGAAATCACAACACAAGCACATTGTGAACATCAAAAAAGCCAATGTCACCTGCAGGGCTGTAGTGTGCGGCTACACACCCAGAGAGAGAAGAATATCACTTTTAAAAACTAGAAACTGAACAAATATTCTTGATAATCACCGTCATTATTAAAAAGAAGAAAGTCGGTGCAACACCCCACTTGTTTTCACATCAACTACGCAGGAAATAGGCTAATTGACGCCTCTGTAAGCATGAACAGTAGAGAGAGAGAGAGGGAGAGAAAACCCTTCTGGCTGAAGATGTTCTCTTCATAGTCCAAAAAGCAGCAGTTTAGAAATAGCAATTGTAGCCCATGAAATCAAATCACCCTTTGTATCCGTCTCACATCCAGATAAAAAAATAAAAAAATAAAAAAATTCCGTGGAAATCATAACATTTCAATGCAGGTAAAACAAAAATCTGAACCTTTTCAGATAGGAGAAATGAGAATAAAGAAGAACAAATAATTTAAACATCCAAAACAGAAGAAAGTTTGTAATCGTGAAAACATCTATTAATACCTAGAATCACGCATGGTAACTCAATAACTTTCGTCAGTAAAAAATAATGCCTCTCATCCCATACGTTGCCTCAAAATCAAACGCCTACATCATGTTGTTTGCTGATGTCACATTTTGATCTAGCAGTGGTATTGCAGCCGCTTAGGACTTTTTGTAAATTGTCCTGTATATGTTGGTTTGTTAAAACAATGTCCGCGGCTATATCAGTTAATATCCAGCTAAAACGTCTCGAGCTACATGAATGAACAATACAAAAGTTTCAATTCAGACTGTATATTGAAAAATTCAAGATATCAGCGTTTCTGTGTATTGTTACGTCCCTAGACCCCTCCCACCACCAGACAAATGTAAGGAAAGCATAAAAACAGGTGTCCCATTGTGTCTTTATTTTCTGAATCTTCTTTTCAATTACCGAAAACAGAAAAAAGGGATTCAGGAGTGAAGCAGAGGGGGTGAGGCAGGGAGAGGGGCTCCGAATC
This sequence comes from Siphateles boraxobius, assembly GCF_051911475.1. Taxonomy (NCBI): domain Eukaryota; kingdom Metazoa; phylum Chordata; class Actinopteri; order Cypriniformes; family Leuciscidae; genus Siphateles; species Siphateles boraxobius. Next base: position 21,169,252 of record NW_027508866.1, on the reverse strand, counting down.
TCTGCTCTCACCCCATTTCTGCCTTTATAGTTCCCAGTTATGCAAAAACACACTGGGCTGTCTTCCTGAAAGCTCGGCACTCTAGGAGTTTTCCAGAGGACATTGTTTTTATGCAGGCAAGTGCTAGAGCTTGAATGCTGAATTATGTTTTTCAATGAGAATTGAGTCTGCTGCCTGTGTTGACGCAGTTAGCCATTAGCATCTAGCATAAACAGTTCGGATGGCTGGCTACACGTCGGTGCTAATGCTGCAGCTTCGCGTGAACATCTCCCTCATGGTGACCGAGCGGCTGAGGTTTAGTTTGTGGTAGTTGGGTAGCGGCATCGGCAGCTGGGTGGGCAGTGGGGCGGGCAGAGGAGTGGGCAGCGGGGCGAGCATCCCCAAATCCTGCTGATGCACACTGCGGTAGCTAATGTGTTCGCCACCATTCCGCAGGCCGTCTGGCTGCTGCAGGTAAAATGGCAGGTCGTAATGCGTACAGGACGGACAGTATGTCTGCGAGCGTGTCAGTTTTCGTGCCGGCGGGGGCGTGAAGAGGGCAGGCCCATTGGGGGTGGTTGCCGTGGGGACAGTGGCCGCCAGGATGTTGTGATTTGAATGCACCGGCGGCAGACGAGACGTGACGGCGAAGTCAGGCTCCTCCTCCTCTGACTCCGACTCCTCCTTCTTACAGCAATAGTACTAGAGGGGTGCAAGGAGAGAGGGAGAGTCAGCTTTGCATTTTCATCCTTTAATGCATGAATATTTCACTAGTCTTTATTACATATTTGGGTCTTTAGCAACCCGGATCTATATCGAACACGGATGGATCTCTAACTGCCGCAGTAGATTCAACCCCATTGATATTTAAATAACAATGACAAAAGAATAAAATAAAGCATAATTCGTTACCTTTTGAGCTTCAATTTGATGCAGATGTTTTATACTATCCTCGCAAAGCAGATGTTTTCTACTATCATGGCTATCCTTGCCAGAGTTAATCTCAAACATATTCTCAAAACTATCATTTTCAAAATCAATATTTTGATCGCTGACAGCTTCTTCACTAGATCCACCATCAAATGACAGTGACACTAATATTTGATTGTAATAGTACTTGCTCTGCAGTAAATCACTGAGCCATTTCAAGTTTAGCTGATGATACTTTCTATTCTTTTGTTTTATGCCTGCAGTAACTATGAGTGAAACATCACTTCATCATTGTGTATTAGAAAGTGCCTTGTGGAATAAAGGTGAATTGCACTTATTCAGTCATCAAAGATTCAATTATTGCTGTGCAGAAAAAAATATACTTACACTATTACATACCCCAGGTCACTAGTGTGACCCTATACAATTTTTACAAAAATCAATAAGAAAACAGACATTATTTTTAACTTTTTTTTTTCTTGTTATATTGTTTGTCATATGAGGAATTTAGAGGAATGCTAAGGTTGATGTCTATTTTAAAAAAATCAATGAGGGGGAGGGTAATGAATGAGGTCCCAGGTCGATAATGACCCGAGGTATGCGTTTATGAATTAATTCTTAGTATATATGTAAAATTAAAAAAAGAATTAAAGTTCTCCCAAAAATCCATTTGAAATTGTTTAGAACCCATTGACTTTCATTTTATGGGAAAGAGTAAAACATATATTTCAGTTTACCATAAATGCTTGTCACTGAGAAGTAGACTTTAACCAAAAACAACAAAATTATAAAATTACTTTAATTAGTCCTATTTAAGTGGGTCAAAAATGCAATTGTTTTCTGCCCTTTTGGAAATTTAGTACTTCTCAAGTTTTGGAAAGTTACTCCAGTCTTCAGTCACATGATCCTTCAGAAATCATTATAATTTGATGATTTTCTGCTCAAAGAACATTTATTATTATTCTAAATGTTGTAATTTGTTGTGCGCCTCAATATTTTTGTGAAAACTGTAAACCATTTTACAATAAAAAGTTCAAAATAACAGCATATTTTTAAATATAGAAATCTTTTGTAACATTAGTGTCACGATTAGCCACGCACTCCCTGGGTGATCACGGACTACATTTCCCTTCATGCATCTCCCTGGACTGATTAGACTATACACCTGCACTGCACTGAACAGATTACACACACACACCTGCATCTCATTCTCACACACACACACACACACACACACACACACACACACACACACACACACACACACACACACACACACACACACACACACACACACACACACACACACACACACACACACACACACACACACATATAAACCACTTCCACGCACCACACCGGTGCAAAGTCTTGACTTTCCTGGCTGTCATTACCGAACTTCCTGTGGAGTTATTATTACTTTGACCTTTGACTGTGTATCCCGTTTCTGCTTGTTCTCTGCCCGCCCCGACTTGGATTGCTTACTGGAACTTGCTTCTCACTGCCTACCCAGACCATTACCTGTTATCTGGTTTGTCTCTGCCTTGTCTCTGTTTGCTGTTGTTGATTCCTGCCTGTTTTACTACTCTAATAAAAGCTGCAAATGGATCCCCTTTTGTCTGCAGCGTCATTACAATTAGAAATATATTTACTGTCACTTTTGATCAACTTAATGTGTCCTTGCTGAATTTTTTTTTTTTGTTTGTTTATTTAAAAAAAAAATCTTACGGACACCAAACTTTTAAACTGTCGTTACTTCTTTGCAACTGAATTAGATTGCAAAGAGTGAAAAAACTTGCCCAAAGTTCCATATGAATTATGTTTATACATATATTTGTCACTGTTGCCCACTATGAGATTATTTCTGAATATATAACTTGGTCAATTTTACTGCAAACTGTTTCAGTGTCAATTCAAATGACTAAAACAATATATATGAAAAACATAATGCTCCCTGACTTTTCAATTCTGATGTGACGTTTTTATGACAAGCAGACACATTCTTTACAGAAAACAGAATGAGATCAAACAAGAACTAAAGAAAAAGAACATGTCACTACTTCCTAAAGGAAAGGAAGGTAACAAAACACAGCATTATACCTACAAGACAGACTGAGAAAAACAGACACAGAAGCAAAATGGCAGCAAGAGAGAGTCTCACCTGCAGCCTACAGTAACACAGTACAGCGATAATGCACAGTAAGATTACTGTAGCTAGAATTCCACCTGTGATTACCACTGTTCCGGCTGTCATTCGAAAGGCTCTCCATCAACACCCTAAAAAAACAAAAAACAAAGAGAGAAAGGTAATCAGAATTAGGTTAACGACAAATGCCTGTACAAAACTTGTCTATGATCAAAGGTAACCCTCCATACGGCCTCTGTGTGTGCGACTGAACTCCATCAGCTTCAATCAAATGTGTCGGATGAATTTTATGGACATTTCAGCGTGAGAAATGTTTCCCTGCACCTATGGTTTGAATGCCAAAATCATCACCGAACAGGGATGAATGTGAATGGGCAGAACAAATGGGAGGAAAAGAGAGACCACAATCACCCTAGGAACGATAATGAAGGTCAAAAGAACAGGAAATGATGGAGAGATACCCTTGGACCAAGAAGACTGATAAGAAGGACAAGAGTCAAAATAGAATGGCAATAAACAACGATAAAGTGATGATATTTTAAAGTGATCTTAAAGTCATGATTTTGCACATTCTACAGTATAATAGGAAAATCCTTCAGGTTAAATGTATTGTTCAAAGGTATAGAACGAAATGCAAGAGCAAAATCTGTCTGTTTAAGCAGCCTAGATCCCTAAATATTACACTACCACCAAGAAGAAGGGACTTATCATAGCACAAAGACGCTGATGCCCTCACACACCATTTAGAATTAAAATGACAATTCAATTAAAACACCCATCACTATACTTTAATAAGCAAATTATATACGTCTTTAATAGCAGTTCACTTCTGCAACTTAGTCTGGATTGCTTTCAAAACCACTGCAGACTGTACAGGCGTTCACATGAACCAGACACCAGACAGACATTTGCCCAGAGCCCCAGACCAGCAGGGGGCCCCGATGAGCTGCAGATCTACTTTAACTAGCCTGTTATAAAATGATTGACAACACCTTCCCATGGACCCTTTTCACAGACCTTGATGATACATTTCCACAGTTAAAAGGCAAGTATAAAATACATTTTAAATTAATTTCAGAAACGATTAAATTTTTTTTTCTTTCAGACGGTATAAATGGGTTTTTAAACATTTATATTTGGGTCTCCTTGAAAACCTTTCATTTGTACAGTTTTGATGAAGACTGCTACAGAGGTATTTGAATGAGTAACACTATGTTGCATAAAGGTCTATTGTTATGATATTCATTTCAGATCAGCCCCTAAAAATCACATCAAAATTTCCTGGATGGACCCTTTCTAAGTAGACAGTTTTTTGTTTTTTTTTGGGTGCCAGAATAATAAGCATCAATGTTGGCCAGTCCTTGTTTGAAATTAGCCCTGACTGGACCCCAGGTCAAGCCAATACTCCTTTAGACATGAAAGAGAAGGAACAGCAGCTGGAGGAGATAGACTGCTCAATGGGCAAGGTCAACTGACCCCAAAAGCCTTGGTCAAATGTCACTGTCCTTTGAGAATTGAACAGTTTGTTTTACTGAAGCATGCAGAGTAACATGTATGTCTTCACATGTTAAGAGAGGTATGGAAATGGGTAGAAAGGATTGGCTTACTGACTATAATGAAAGGCCAGGCCTTTGTAGAAATCAGCACGTTTCAGCAAGACTGGGAATAGAGATGATGCAATAATGTACACAGTATATGAAAAACACTATACATGTGTTTTTTTTTTACATTAAAGGATGTTAAAGGGTTAGTTCATCCAAAAATTTAAAAAATGTCATCATTCACCCTAATTTCGAAACACAAAGATATTTTAAATCAAATCTGAGAGGTTTCGGTCCCTCCATTGACAACCTATGCAACTACCACTTTGAAGCTTCAAAAAGTTTATAGATATCTTAAAATTAATCCATATGAATTGAGCTGTTTAGTCCAAAGTTTCTGAAGATACATAATCTCTTTATATGAAAATATTTAATTTGGGCTTTTATTCACATATAAACAATCATCAACGCACACGCCAGTTGTGGTAAACAGATGCTCAATCTTGCTTGACTTGCAAGAACCAATGAGGTTAATTCTCGTGTTATGCATCCCGTTTGAGCTTCAACAAGAACCAATGAGGTTCATTCTCGTGTTACGCATCCCGTTTGAGCTTCAACAAGAACCAATGAGGTTCATTCTCGTGTTACGCATCACGTTTGAGCTTCAGCAAGAACCAATGAGGTTAATTCTCGTGTTACGCATCCCGTTTGAGCTTCAACAAGAACCAATGAGGTTCATTCTCATGTTACGCAGCACGTTTGAGCTTCAACAAGAACCAATGAGGTTCATTCTGGTGTTACGCAGCACGTTTGAACTTTAACAATTCAATCTGTTCATCACATAAAGTGATCATGTTTTTTTCAGAAAATTTGGACCAAACTGCTCAATTCATATGGATTAGTTTTCTGATCTATTTATGAACTTTTTGATGTATTAAAGTGGTAGTTGTTTGGACTGTCAATGGATTTCATTCAAAATATCTTCATTTGTTATTCAAAGATGAACGAAAGTCTTATGGGTTTGGAACGACATGAGTCTGAGTAAATTATGACACATTTTAATTTTCCCAATACAATCCTATTACAACCGATAAACATAATAAGGACTTTTAAAATATCATCATATGGTCTCTTTAATGTTTAGTTATATTGGACATGTAAAAGAATTTCTGTTTAAGTTTTTGTAATGTACCTATTCACTTTGTTAATTTGACTTAACTTAGTTCAGTGGACTTTACTTAATGTCATGTGTGAAATTCTGTATAAGATAACTCTGACATTTGTTACGTTTAAATAAGACTAGCTGTAATAGTGTGTAATTCAGGTGTGAAGTAACAAAAGCAAAGTAATCTTGTATAATGGCAATGGCAACTGTAATGAGCTTCATCTATCTTCCATCCACTGGGCTCTCTTTAGTGTTCCATCAAACTCCGAATTTAATGTAGCTCCAAGACTATTAAGAAAAGAACAGAACGGAAACATTATGTCCTGAATACTGAGGGGAGTTAGTTAGTGAGTGAGGAACGTTAGTTCCTGTACTCTTCTCTAATGATAGGGTCCTGTTGGGATGAGGAGACACACACAGGTCTCATCTCCTCTTGACTGCCTTGATTAAGAAAATGTGACTTTCTTTCAGCTTCTAGGCATTTTGTGTTTTAATTTTGAGAGGCATCTGTCTCGACCAATCAGCTGAGCTGTCCTCGAGTAGTTCGTACCTGCTCACAAAAATCTAATTAGGCATTTGTAATCTGATTCGTCTAGTGGCTGAATGCAATCAATCGATCTGGGTTGGAAATGAAACAGGACTGTTGGTTTTCATTTAATTGTGAAAAAGGCAGCAAGAAAAGAACATCAATAATGCGTCAGAGCAGATATTCTGATATTAGGCTGCAGGAGAAGCTAGAAATCAGTCTGTTAACCCCTGGGTCAAAGACAGGATGGTCTTCTTTTTTGTGTCCGGATTCAACAATCAATTAATTAACAATGCAATTCATACATCCTGAACAATGGTTTGAATATACCTTTTCTATGACGTTCCTTATTTCTGAATTAAAATTATTTTAGTTTTTTTTCTGGGGGGGGGGGGGAATGTCAGGGTGATACAACTACCCTGATAACATAATGAGGAAGAAAAAAATCATCATAAAAAAGACATCTTTGAAAGGAAAACATTTTAAGTAGTTTGGCATACATTTTCATTATTATTTGCTCAACTGCTTAACATGCAGAAAAAACACAAAACAGAAAATGATGTCATAAAAAGGACCCTTATGGACTCTCAAGAAGTCCAGTCCTGACTTGATTTGCAAGTAATATTGTAATATTTCCATGCATGGTTCTCAGATTGGACTGTTTGATCACCTCTTCATCGAACTAAACTATGAAATGCCTCTTTCCCGCCTTAGGGTGAAATCCATTAAAACCTACCGTAACCTCAATTCTGTTAATCCATTACTGTTTTCTGAATCTGTACACACACATCTCTCTGACATCACTGAACACACTAGCTCCCTTGATATCCTTGTCAAATATAATACCTCTATTTCCACTGCTCTTGACTTACACGCCCCTCTCAAAAGTAGATTTGTACCTTCTACACACACACTTCTCCCTGGTTTACCCCTGCACTTAGCAATCTGAAAACTGCTGTCCAGGAAAACCGGTTTGACTGTGCATCTTACTGCTTACAAGGACCAGACTGTATATTCAGTTATACAAATTTGCTTTAAATACTGCACACTCGTGACAACTCTACTCTTATTAGTAATGCATCCTCTCAACCTAAAACCTGTTTCTGTAGTCAATAAACTTGCCAACCCTCCGTCACCTGAGTCACCACTCAGTAGACCTCTGCCAGTCATTCTTCCAAAATAAAATCAACAGCTCACCGTGACAATTACATTTTTTACAGTATTTTTGATCAAATAAATGCAGCCTTGGTGATCATGAAACCCCAAACATCTGAATTATAGTATATCTATAAATAATTTATACATAAATATAACTATAAATATATAACTTTTGGGAAATTAATGATTAAGATGTGTACACTTGTGTCGAAATTAATTGTGTTAATCTTAAAAAAAAAAAATCAATTAGATTACTAAAATTTTATGTAGACATTATTACATTTTGTCAATGACCCCCTATTGACTGAATTGTTTATGGCCTTTAACCAATAAAGATCAGTACTACTGGGACTCAGTGATTAAAAAGGGTCAATTGAAAAAAAAAAATTCTTCACATGAGCACAAAGTCAAGCAGGTAAGCCTATATAAAACACACCATTTACGCACATTGTTCATGTGCACACGTCACTGTAATTCAATGAAGGCAAACATCCATTAGTGTGGTGCAGTCTGCCTCATAAACCTCCCATGGGGACAGCTAAATTAGATCACCGTATGAAGAATATGTTACCACATCACAACACATTCATCACATGTAGCTTTAATTACAGCATGTGTGCAAACACACACTCAGAAAAACACTGATATACACAAGCCGACCACACAGAAATACTCCTTGCAACGTACTATTCAAAGTTCAAGCAATTTGAACTTAGAACACCATTTTATTATAAGAAAGAGAAAGGGGCCAAAAATAAGAATCCGCATCTTTAACATATCAGACACTTCGATTAAACACAACCACATCAATCTCACTGAAGACTGTGCACAGTCAAAAATTTAAACATGATTGCAAAATTTATGATAGAATTCAGTTTGTAACAAAACACATGCTTTAAAATCTATTGCATATTTTCATGCAGTTTTAAAAGAGAAACACTGTTGGTATTTGAAATCAACCCAAACAAAAACACCCCTCCCTTCATTGCTCCGCCCCCAAAATGCACAAACATGCAATGCAAGAGTGGATGTTTCTTTATCACAGCAGAAGCGAAGCAAAATAATGCTTTGTGAAAAATAAAGCCAAGATGATGAACAAACGACAAGGGAGAACAAAAAATGAACATACAGTACACAAGAATATATCCAAGCAAGAGTTTATTGTTAGTCACCAGCAGCAGCACAGCTAACGTTACAACAACAGCATCTTGTTTCTGTAAAACATAGCAAAACGTACTCGGTTACTAACGTAACCTCGGTTCTCTCTAGAGAGGGAACGAGTACTGCGTAATATCTTACGCTATGGGGAAAACTCTTTTCCACGAGATATTGAAGCCAAAAATTATCCTTTAAATTTTGATTAATGTAAAACGCTGTGCGGCAGTGTGCAGACATAGGCAAGACGGCTCGCGCGCCTATTGGCTGCCCTGCGGCAACAGCAGCAAGCCTATCGAGAGAGGCCCTGCGTGACGTGACATCCAATGGGGGCGCTTCGCGCCCATTTCGTCACGTCCCGCCAGAATAGGCGTGGCCTTGGCCTGTAAATACACTCGACAGGCTGATACAAACTGGTTTTCATCGCTGAAGCGAACCAGCGCTGTTGTATGCACGGCAAGATACGCAGTACTCGTTCCCTCTCTAGAGAGAACCGAGGTTACGTTAGTAACCGAGTACGTTCTCTTACGAGAGTATCTCTCGTACTGCGTAATATCTTACGCTATGGGGAACACAATGTAAGACGCTGTGCGTACTGGGATCCCACACTAAAGTCCCAAGGGCAGTAGCCCGGGGCTCATATAGTGCATAATCACCGTAGACTCACAGAGAGTCGGAGAAGAGAGGCTACAAGCATCATTCCCCATGAAATAGCATCCCACAGGAGCTAGTTATGTTAACAGTATTTCCCGCAGACAGGGTGAACGCGTTCAGCCTGAACTGGGCAAAAGTACGGGTTATTCAACACCCATGGAGCTGTTCTATCGATCAGTGAGCGATACTCAAGCAAAACTCAGCATTCTGCGCCGGCGCAGCGGGACAGATAGTACTGAATTCTAGACCGACAGCAGCTTGGCCTGTAAGGCGGGAACCTCTAGGTTATAGAACCGTATAAATGTAGACGGCGAGGCCCAGCCCGCCGCCATACATATATCATGCAAGGAAATCCCACTAGACCACGCCTCTCGTGGAGTGCGCTCTGACACCCAAAGGACACTGCAGGCCCTTAGAAGTGTAAGCCAGCGCTATGGCATCGACTATCCATCTGGATAGGCTCTGTTTTGATACGGCCAGTCCCTTGGAGCGTCCGCCAAACAAAACAAAGAGCTGCTCGGTCTGCCTGAAGACAGACGAGCGGGACACATAAGCTCTCAGCGCCCTGACGGGGCAAAGGAGATTAGCATCCGCCTCCTCATTGTTCACCGGGAGGGCGCACAGGGAAATAACTTGGGCCCTGAACGGTGTGTTGAGGGATTTGGGCACGTACCCGTGCCTTGGTTTGAGTATGACTTTTGAGTCATTAGGCCCAAACTCCATACAGGACGTGCTTACTGAAAGCGCTTGTAAGTCCCCCACGCGCTTCATAGAAGCAAGAGCCACAAGAAATACCGTTTTGAAAGACAGGTGCTTCATGTCTGACAAATGGATTGGCTCAAATGGGGCACCTTTCAGGGCGTTTTTCCCCAGTGACTGGCCAGACGTCAGTTTTGCAAACGCCGCTATGGCCGCCACGTATACTTTGAGCGTGGATTGGGTTCGACCCTTATCCAGCAGCTCCTGAAGGACGGAGAGCACTTCCGTAACCCCGCAGTCTACGGGTGAAAAGCCCTGAGCTTGACACCAGGTAGAGAACACTGACCATTTCGAGGAGTAGAGCCGTCTAGTAGACGGGGCCCTAGCCTGCGTGATCGTGTTTAACACTCCCTCCAGCAGGTTAGCAGGTACCCGTTGATGGCCCACACATGTAGGGACCATAATTCCGGGCGAGGATGCCAAATCGAGCCCTTTGCCTGAGAGAGGAGGTCTCTCCTCACCGGTATCGGCCACGGGGCAGTGCTGGTCAGCTGTTAATAGGACTGGGAACCAAGTCTGGTTCGTCCATAGCGGAGCCACGAGCAGCACTGGGCATCCATTTTCCCTGATTCGTTCCAGCACTTGAGGCAGGAGCGAGATGGGGGGAAAAGCATAGAGGGGGCGTCGGGGCCATACGTGGGCCAGCGCATCCCTGCTCTTGGAGAAAAAGTTCGGACAGTGAGCGTTTTCCTGGGACGCGAACAGGTCCACCTGCGCTCTGCCGAATGTCTCCCACAGCAGTTGGATCGTCTGCGGGTGCAGCGACCATTCCCCTGCTGGGACATTGTTTCTGGACAGTCTGTCTGGTCCCAGATTCAGGTGACCAGGCACATGCGCTGCTTTCAGTGAAAGCAGGTTGTGCTGAGCCCAGTCCAGGAGGCGTTTCGTCAGCCTGTAAAGGCTTCGGGACTTGACGCCGCCCTGGTGATTTATGTACGCCACCACTGACATGTTGTCCGACCGGACTAAGATGTGGCAGCCTTTTATCTGGGGACAAAAGCGCCTTAGCGCGTTGTCTACTGCCAGCATTTCTAGACAGTTTATGTGTAGGAGCTTCTCCCGTACTGACCACTGGCCAAAGAACGGTCTGCCCTCGAGCAGCGCTCACCATCCCGAGGTGGAGGCGTCCGTGGACACCACCATCACACTCGAGGGAGTCCCCAGACTCACGCCTGACTGGTACCAGTCGGCTTTTTTCCAAGGTTTCAGAGCCGAGACGCATTTCCTGTCGACCCTGAGGCGAAACAGACCAGCGGCCCATGCCCCGGGCGGAACTCGCGCTTTCAGCCATAACTGCAGTGGGCGCATGCGAAGCAGGCCCAGCTGAAGTACCGAAGATGCTGAGGCCATGAGACCCAGCATTTTCTGAAACCGTTTGAGCGGGACTATAGAGCCGCGGCGGAAGGATTTCACGGCGCGCTGAATGTCTAGTGCCGGCTCCGGCGACAGACTTGCTGTCATAGGCAGCGAGTCTATCACTGTTCCCAGAAAATACATTTTCTGGCTGGGAGAAAGCGAACTCTTCGCCCAATTGACTGTGAGACCCAGATTCTCGAGATGTTCGAGTAATGTGGTCTTGTGTTCTATGAGCTCTGATCGTGATCGAGCTAGAAAATCAACCAATCGTCCAAGTACTTCAAAATTCGCATGCCCTGAAGTCTCAGGGGTGCGAGAGCCGCGTCCATGCACTTCGTGAATATGCGGGGTGCTGGGGACAGGCCGAACGGTAGGACTGTGTATTGATATGCCTGGTCCTCGAAGGCGAATCTCAAAAATCGCCTGTGACGTGACGCAATCTGTATTTGGAAATAGGCGTCTTTCAGATCTATTGACATGAACCAGTCTCCCTGGCGCACTTGCGCGAGGATTTTGCTGGTTGTCAGCATTTTGAACTTGCGTTTCACAAGCGCTTTGTTCAACTGTCGCAGATCTAGAATGGGTCTGAGACCCCCGTCTTTTTTCGGTACCAGAAAATATCTGCTGTATACACCCCCTTCGCTCTGAGCCTGAGATAAAGGTTCTATGGCCCCTTTGCTCAGTAGTTTCGCTATTTCGGTTCGAAGTAGATGAGATACTTCGTTGTCTACCGTGGTTTCGACACGCGCCGTGTAACGGCGGGGACGTCGAGCGAACTGTAGTGAATAGCCTCTTTTTATAGTGTTCAACACCCATTCTGATACCCCGGGAAGCTTTGCCCACGCATTTGCGTGAATGGCTAGAGGCAGAATGAGATCCGGGCTCTGGCCGCGGCATAGCGGCGGCTGCAGAGCTTCGGTGTGCTGAGACATAAATACTGTGTTTAAAGTGTGCGAGGCGGGGGGCGCGCCGATCACGGCAGGCAGCCTGGTCGCGCTCGATTTCTCTATGACGGATTGTAGAGAGAGAGCGAGCGGGACAAACCCCGTAGGGTTCAGCGTGTCTGTGAGCGAATGTGGGCGCGGGACAGCGGGCACATTTACTGCACTGAAAACACCGTCGGCTTGCGCTGACTGAATATGTGTTGGTTTCGTTTTTACAGAAACCGTGGGACACGCATCGTGTAGTGTTTGTGGGCACTGTGTCGTGGGCACATTCACTACGTTTGCACAATCGGCATGAGTCGATTTTATTTGTGATAGCCCTGAACTGTGGCGGGCTGTGTCTGTGTGTGGGAATGGGCACTGAGACGTGGGCATTCTTACAACACTCATAACACCATCGGCCGTGGTCGGAATACCAGAAAATACACTCTTTTTTGGGATTTATCTGGGTCGCTGTAAAAATGGCGTTAATGTGCAGGCAAGCGGGCTGTGGTACTTGCTTGTTTACTGCGAAATACACTGGAACAGTCACATTGTTTGGAACTGAACGAGCGAGAGGTTTCGGTGGAGTCTGGCCGTGGCGAGACTTAAACACCGTGGGTCTTAGCTGACTGTATGTGTGTTGGTTTCGTTTTACAGAAAACGTGGCACATGCAGTGTGTAGTGTTTGTGGGCACTGGGTTGTGGGCACATTCACTACATTTAATGCACAATTGACATGAGTCGATTTCATATGTGCGAGCCCTGCACTGTGGCGGGCTGTGTTTGTGTGTAGAAATGAACACTGGGATGTGGGCATTTTTATTACACTCATAACACCATCGGCTGTGGCCGGAATACCAGAAAATACATTGCTTATATGATTTTTCTGGGTTGCCGTGGAAACGGCATTTGTGTGCAGGCAAGCGGGCCATGGTACCGGCTTGTTTACTGCAAAATACACTGGAACAGTCACATTTTCTTGGAACTGAACGAGCGAAAAGTTTCAGTGCAAGTCTGGCCGCGGCGAGACTAAATTCTATCTGCTGCGAGCGCTGGGATCGAACACGCCACTGAGCCACCGGGGGAAACGACAAAAGCTTAAAATAGCTCGAACACATAATAGAGCGTCATCACAGTTTTGTGTGTGTTGGCGTTTGTTTGCAGGCGTGCGTGTTATACAACAGGCTCATTGCTGCAATATTGACATTTTCAGCCGCTCAAACTAAGAGGAGCTGAGAAATGTTTGAGAAATGGAGATTGGTCAGGCCTCGGCGGGACTAAAAATACACTCTTTCCTCATTTCGCCAGTGACGCATGCCCAAGGGGGGCGGAGGCGGGGTAGCTTTCTTATAACATAAAGAAAGCTAGCCGTGGTTTTGATGCTGGCCCGTTTCCCTGACGACTCGCGGGCAGAAGGGGGAGGTCCACAGAGCTCGCCCAATCCTCACTGTCCGACGCGGGGATAGAGCAGCTGGCCTCCTCTACAGATGCAGCTATCTCGTCGTCATTAATGGCGGAAGCGGCGGCCGTTGTCCGTCAGTGAGCGACTCGATTGAAGCTGGTGAAGCTGGCGGGCGAACCGGCGAGCTTTCACGGCTGGAGAAGGATCGGGGACCCGCTGAGTACGGCGCTTTGCGGCGCGGCACTACAGCGGGCGGGAGTCTCACTCACCATGGCAATAGCTGGCCTTCTCTACCGATGCAGCTATCTCGTTGTCACTAATGGCGGAAGCGGCGGCGCGCGGCGGCCGCTGTCCGTCAGTGAGCGACTCGATTGAAGCTGGTGAAGCTGGCGGGCGAACCGGCGAGCTTTCACAGGCTGGAGAAGGCTCGAGGACCCGCTGAGTACGGCGCTTTGCGGCGTGCCACTACAGCGGGCGGGAGTGCAGACTCGGAGAGAAAATGCCAGGCAAGTCCTCAGAGTCACCATGGCAATAGTTCCACAGGAACGAAGCGTCTTCAAAAAGACGCTGCTCTTTTAGATAAAGAGAAAGAGAGAGAGTGTGTGAGTCATGACGGCGAACACACACTCTAGCAGTGAAAAAGGATATTAACGCCGGAAAGCGTAGCAGGTACGGCGGCTGAAGGCGGCGAGGTGAAGGCCAGCGGCTTCAGGCTCGAAGGCCCGCAGAAGGCTTACTATCAGACGGCGCGGCTTCTCACTCCGGATCCAGCGATGCAGTAGTGCTTCGCTGAAGAGATGAAAATCAGTTTGTATCAGCCTGTCGAGTGTATTTACAGGCCAAGGCCACGCCTATTCTGGCGGGACGTGACGAATTGGGCGCGAAGCGCCCCCACTGGATGTCACGTCACGCAGGGCCTCTCTCGATAGGCTTGCTGCTGTTGCCGCAGGGCAGCCAATAGGCGCGCGAGCCGTCTTGCCTATGTCTGCACGCTGCCGCACAGCGTTTTACATAAATCAAAATTAAAACTTACCCCATAGCGTAAGATATTACGCAGTACGAGAGATACTCTCGTAAGAGAACCAATGTTACTCACTTATGTATAACCCCTCCGGTTCTACTCGTAGTGCCCCGAGTGGGATTTGAACTAGCGTTTCCGGCATGGGAGGTAGGTGTACTAACAAGACCGCAGCCTCTACCGTCAGTTGCTCTTGCACCTCTTGAGGCCAGGGGAGTGAGGTTTACCTGCACAGCTCATACTAGCTGTTTTCAGGCCTTCCCGCTTCAGTCTCTCCAGGGCTGGAAAGCTTTTCTAATTTTAACGCATGTCCAAAAGCTCTTGCCTGATTCTAAACCTTTTTCCATTGTTAATCCTCTGACCTTTTATCTTTTGTAATGTCTCAGCCATCTCTCTTTATTCAAATCTCCCTCTTGTTCTCTCTCTCCTCCCTCATCATGAGTGGACACGCCCCCTGCTGGTGATTGGCTCTCTCATCTCCCCATCATTAGTGTTCACGCCCCCTACTGCTGATTGGCTCTCTCATCTCCCATCATGAGTGGGCACGCCCCCTACTGCTGATTGGCTCTCTCATCTCCCCCATCATGAGTGTGCACGCCCCCTACTGCTGATTGGCTCTCTCATCTCCCCCATCATGAGTGGACACGCCCCCTACTGCTGATTGGCTACAAGTATGTTCTACTCGTTCTAGCTCGTTCCAATCCACTTTCTACAGCGTTTCTCAGAAATTGCTTACAGCACCTTAAAAGAATACGCGCACATTCACCAGTCTGTCCCATGTGTAAGGCATGGGTGTGCTTTTATATCATCCAAAAAACTATTTTAAAAGTATTTTGGGGTGGCTGTATTCTGTTTGCTGCACAGCATTATAGTGTCAAAAAAGCAAGATCTATGTTTAGAATAGTTTGTTTAAAGCCAGAATTACATTAACCAACAACATGCATAACTACATGTTTTTTAAATAATTGATTAAAAATGATTAAAACTTATATGGTAGGAATGTCAATTTACAGAAATTCCCATAGTCAATCATTGTTTCAAATAACCTTAACCTCTTAGCCAAAGCGGGCGTTATAAAGGCCGCATTTGCATTACATGGTTCAAGTGACCCAATTCCGATTTTTCCTCCTATGTGTCACAGATCGGATATAACCCACAAACGTGTAAGCAGCAAAAAAACTCATGGATTTCGATATTCTCTGATCGATTTAAAGCCACATTCATACGTGGAAATAAATCTGATATGAATCTGAAACGTTCATTTGAGTCTGCCTTGTAAGTGGACAGATTGGATATTCCCGTTAATGCGAGTCATACGGCATTGAAAAAGTGTATGATGCTCCTCTTTTTTCTTCGCCTTAAGAGAACAATGGTTTGCTAATCTTTAAAGATGGTGCTGATAGATTAACATTTCATCTATGTCCATTGCAAATCGTGTCGTTTTTACTTCCCTTTCAGCCTAAGCTTTTTAGTGTCAGTGCGTCTACAGTACCTTCGCTTATTTCGCCAAGAGTATAGTGTAAATGCAAATATCGGATAATAGTCACTTTTAAAAGAAGATGTAAGCTGGTTGTCAAAAAAACTTGATATAGTCAACAAATTGGAAATGGTTATTAAGACCTGCAGTGTAAATGTCTAAGTTATCACAATATTTAATTTACTTGTTTAACCAATGCAAAATAGGTGTCATTCCAAAGCTTAGAAGCTTGGCTTTATGGTATATAGAGAATATGACCATCCGTTAATTGCCCTGATATAATGGAAGTGCTTTACTTTCATCTGTAAAATCATAGTACATAATAGACCTGTATAATATATCGTTGTAAAGGTTTCAACTAGCAGAACAACAATCATATTTTACAAGATTTACTTAAGTGGGTTGAAAATCTCAACTAATTGCACTTAATATAAATTTAAACTATTATACATTTTCATTTAATTGCAAATAACATTCAGTTAAGTGTCTGAAAACATTATGTTCAATTTTTTGTTTTAAAAAAATAATCAAGAGCATGACGAAGGAGATATAGGAGACTTTAATTCAATAGATAAACAAAAAAACATACAACCACCTATCACAAGGAACTGTAATAATGCTAGACAAGGGACTGACTGAAACAGAGGGCTTAAACGCATGGGCAAACGAGATAATAGACAAGACACACCTGGACAGAATACTCAAATCAATTAGTAACCATAGTGACAAACAGAGAGATAAAGGAGAACTGACCCAATTAACAGACAAGTGAACAAATGAGCAAAATTAACAAAGAAACTCGAACATAAACCGAACAGAAAAACAGATCAAAACACAAACTGAAAACATAACAGTACTTCTTTTGCACAAGGGATCCATCTTTTTTATTTTTTCATAATTATCTATTATATTTTGCATTACTCGGAGGTGAAAACAGGCTTCCACAGATAGTTATTCCAAACAAAGGCAAAAAGAAGCACTTTTGGGTTTCAGCCCATTGGGTCTAAAACATTTTGTTTCTGCCAATAATTTTCATTTTCATGCATTACTAACTAGTTTTTGGCCAATGCAATGAGTGTCTGCTGTAAGCAAAGTGTATCTATAGGTAGTTAATATTGAATTTAAATGATGTGCACATTGTTACAGGTTTGCAAATGTGAATATATCTGCCATTTTACAATGGCTTTTACAGACATATTTATCAATCTTTCTTGTATTATAGTCCTTCATCTGAACTCTAGTGTTACATAACATGGAGTTGGTTTTCAACTGACGCCAGACTAATCATTCCCTTGATATGAATAATCATGTCTTTTGGTTTGCGTTCAAAACATCAAGATCCCAAAAAAAAAAAAAAAATCATATCCAATAAAATGAAGTCCAATTTTTCAAGTCACTACATCATTGCAAAATGGACATTAAAAATAGACATGATTATGTTTTATATAACACATTTTAAGGGTAGAATGTACAGGCAAAATTATTATATTATATAGAGATTTATTAAACTTGAACACTAACAAACAAAACACACAAGGAAAAACGTGAACAGAATAACCGGAAACTGAACGGACAAAGAACTGAAAGAAACACAGAGCTTAAATACACACAAACCAAACAACGAAATGAATAACAGGTTCACATGAAAATCAAATCAATGAGCAACGATAGAAATGAACTGAAACTCAGGAAACTGAACTAAAACACGTGCCAAACAGACCCAAAACAGAAACAAATGCAGATTACAGTTTGCTTTCACTGGCCCTGTCCCAAATATATCCCTAAGCCCTTCGCGATCTTCCTCCGAGTTCACACTTTCGTGAAGTATTGGTACTTTGACTGTCAGGAAGAAGGGGGCACTCGCAGACATCCCAACCTGCAAGAAGTCATTTCAGGGTGGTATCCCTGGGATTTTGTTCGTTTTTTTTTTACACTTACACACGCAAGGTCTCTCGCTCTCTCAGGGATGCCTGCAAAACCGAACATGACAAATGTGACACCATACGGTCTTCATGGACTTGACGGACATGCGCACACGGCGGCAATTGTAAGTCCACAAGACCTCAAGTGCACATGAAGTGTGCCATTTGGAACAGGGCCACTATTTCCCATGTTTACCATCATACTTTCTTGCTATCAACTTCATAAAATCCCTTAACTATGACACTATCTGCAGTACTTTTCAAGTGGAGGTCAAATGTGCCTTGAAGCTCTGGTGTGAATCATGTGAAAGTGACTTAACAGCTCTTGACACAGAAGTTTGCACATTTCTCTGTGATGTGCAATGGGGAATAATGAGAAGGCATTTTCCACTGACACATGACAGGGCACACAGGCAAGTCCATTCATGTGACAGCATGATAACACAATCTGACAGGGGACATGAATGTGGAAACATAAACCTGCAACAAAAGGTTGTACATTACTGCACATGTGATAATATTGTTAACCGATTCATTTTGACTTGACGTGGCATCAAGTACACTTCCAGAACAATACATCTGGACTGCATGCACAAAGAGGTTTAAATATGGATGTGCCACACTGCTGACAAGACCACCTGCATACATTTTCATTCTGGCTCAGGCTGGTTTATGCTAGTCAGTGCCTGTTTGGTGCTGATCTTGCTTGGTCATGCTGGGAAACTGTAAAGTAAAGTATTCTTTTGGCCACACTATATGCAACCACAAAACTGAGTACAGGCAGATGCTTGCATGATTCTGCTTCAGATATGTGTATACATTTTGTAAAAGTAAGAAATTGCTGTTTATCTGTGTACCACCACAACTTCACTCAATAGCTTTTTAACATTGTTTCAGAGGATTCCTAAAAAGACTTGGTTATCTTGAGATGATTGGTAGTTGTTTGTTACTTTTATAAGATTTAGGTGTATGTGACAACAATTAGCTGTCTGTTACAATATACTTTTGTTGTGTTGCATCATGCATGTAAGCTTGCTAATTGTTAACCTGTGTTGCATTATGCATGTTAATGCATGTTGTTACAGAATGTGAATGTTAGCATGTTACTGTATGTGTATGTTAGTAGTATGGATGTTAGCATGTTATGTAATGTGTATGTTAATGTAAGCAGGATGCATGTTAGCATGATGTTATAGTATGTGTACGTTAGCAGGATGCATGTTAGCATTTGGTTACAGTGTGTATGTTAAGCTGTATGGATGTTAACATTTTACAGCATGTCTATGTTAGAAGGATACATGTTATCATATTGTTACAGTATGTGTATGATAGCAGGATGTATGTTAACATGTTGTTACAGTATGTGTGTGTTAGCAGGATGCATGTTAGCATGTTGTTACAGTATGTGTACGTTAGTAGTATGGATATTAGCATGTTACAGAATGTGTATGTTAACGTGTTACAGTATGTGAATGTTAGTAGTATGGATGTTAACATGTTACAGTATGTGTATGTTATCAGGACACATGTTAGCATGTTACAATATGTGTATGTTCACAATATGTATGTTAGCATTTTGTTACAGTATGTGTTTGTTAACATTAATGTTACAATGTGTGCATTTTGTTACAGTATGTGTTAGCAGTATGGATGTTATTATATTTAATATGTTTTTGTGTTAGCATGTTATATTATGAATATGTTAGCATAGTATGTGTATGTTTAGCATTTTATATAGCAATATGTATAATAGCGAGAATGTCAAGTACACCATTTAAGAACCTTACTTAATTCATACAGTCCTGTCAGTAAAAATGTCACACCCCTTAATATCCTTCATCGTTTAAACATTCCAAAGAGAGACATTTAGCATGGAAAGACAAACACAGAGAGTGATGTTTCCACGGAGAGTGTGTTTCATAATTTTCGCAATGCAGGAATTTAATGATTCATTAAACTGTATGAAACCTTAACTAAAATTTTCATTGAACTGCATACAAAAGAAAACCTCATCAACACAAACAAGGGGTTTGCTAACGGATTAAATTGAAAGATTAATTCGATTTTTTATAGGCCATGTCAGACTTAACAGGAAGACAACTATTTTACCCCTGACCAAGTCTGTGTAAATAACTAGAAGGCAAAAGCTTTAAAACGTGCCGTAAGTGCAATAAAACTCTCTAAGTAAGAGTATAGTGTAACCTAGTGAAAGTTTTGCACACCCTGCTGTCAAAACTAAATGTCTTCAATTTCAAAGAGATAAAAGGAAGAAGAAACCTTATATGTGATTAAATCATGTTCAGACAAGCTCAACACACTTGTCCTGAAAAGTTAAAAAATATACAGAGCCTGAAGGACAATTCTATATGGGCCAAAATAATTAAATAGCCTATAATGAATAAAGCTGCGAGTCTTGAAACCATCATACATCAACAATTCATATCAACAAACAAGCAAAATAAATGCTGGCAGTAAACAATCACACTATAAAGGTTACCAGGCATATCAATACCAATTCCCTATAAGGGACATTTGGTTTAGGAATAAATGTGGCAGATCATTTGTTCATACCACAGTAGTTAATACCATATAGCAACTGTCAAAATGATTGATTGACAGGTGGGCGTGGCTTTCCTTTGATCTTCCCCCGCCCCTTCCGGTTCCTCCCCTTCCTGTCCCGCCCCTTGTCCCGCCCCTTCCGGTTCCTCCCCTTCCTGTTACCTTTGACCTAGTTCCGCCCCTTCCTGTTACCTTTGACCTAGTTCCGCCCCTTCCGGTTACAGCTTCTGTCAAAATGATGGATGGTTACCTTTGACCTAGTTCCGCCCCTTGCGGTTACAGCTTCTGTCAAAATGATGGATGTGTGACAGTTAGTTTGATTGTTTGATCAAGAAAAGGGAGGTATTGGCCTTGTTAACATAAGCTTTGATGTTACAGTTACAAAGTGATGTGACAGTTAGTTTGAGATGTGATTGTTTGAAGTTGGTGTTTTGGTCATTGCATCCCTGAGCTTTATCAAGGGGAGCTGTGAAAGTGATAAGAAAAAAAATGTACAACTATTCACTGGACCAAGCATTATGTTCATTTAAATAAAATGGTGAAAGTTTATCTGTTCTGTAAAAAAGAATATAAAATAAAATCTCACACAAAAAGTTGAAATAAATGTACAACTATTCACTGAACCAAGCATTTCAGTTTAAATAAAATGGAGCCACAAAAATAAAAAATGTACAACTATTCACTGAACCAAGCATTTCAGTTTAAATAAAATGGTGAAAGTTTATCTGTTCTTTAAAAGAATATAAAATAAAACCTCACACAAACCTCACACATACAGCTTATGTAAAACCTCACACAAAAAGTTTAAATAAAATGGAGCCACAAAAGTATTGCAAACAATCCAATGTATGAATGATCTGACTCAAAAACATAGGGAGCACGCGCGTCTATGTGTGTGTGTGTGTGTGTGTGTGTCAAAGCAGGAATTCCCCCCCCTCCGCATTGCTGAGGACCTTGAAAGTTTATCTCACACAGAAGTTGAAAAAGCATTATGTTCATTTAAATGAAATGATTATAAAATTTACATTTAGTCATTCACAAATATTTGACACTGACTCAAGTTGAAAAACCATGCTGTTCAATTAAAAGTATATAAATTAAACAAAAATAAAATCATCTTACTGTTTCACCATGGTTGAAAAAAACCCACAAGTGTTTCCCCTGAAGTCTTTTCTCTCTGTCACACCAGTGTGTGGCTGGCCTGGTATCTGTTTTTGTGACACGTTCCTGAGCCCATTGAAAAGCATTGTGTTCCTTTAGAAGTGTATAAATTAAAATATATCATATATAAAATAAATAGTTTACTAATTGTTGTTCATTTAAAATCTTACTAAATTACTGAAGTTGAAAATCATGCCGTTCATTAAAAAATCTTACTAAATTAATGAAGTTGAAAAGCATTCTGTTCATTTAAAATAAATATTTTACAAATTTACTGTAGCAATTATGTTAGATTTAGATAAAAATAAAATCATCTTACATTTTCACCAGGGTTGAAGTAGCTCCTATCACATAGATGTCCATATTGACCATTTAAAGTTGAAAAGAACCCCAGAGTATTTCTCTCTTTCTCTCTCTCTCACACCAGCGTTTGACAGTCAGAGGGCTGTGTTCAGTGATCAGAATGAGACTGTGAATGTTTGCTAAATTTATTTCATAGTGTATAAGCATTAAAAGTTTGAAATAGTTTCAAACTTATTCAATGAATTCATAAAAACAATTATGCTATATCGATGGTCTCTGGGGAAAACTTGACTATATTTTTTTATTTATCAGGGTGCATGTAAAGAACTTTGAAATTTGCGGCTCTCACAAGTTATCTCACACATTGTGTGAAATGTTTAATAATTCCTCAAGTAGTATCTGTGAGAAAATCCCCACATAGGCCTATCTGTAGTGAGAGAGCAACAATGAAGACTTTTAGAATCTGTGATGCCTCAGGCCGAGCACCATTGATAGCCTGCTTATAAGCTCCTTCCGATCACCAGCACATCTTCAGAGAAATACGTTACTTTACAATAATGTTAGATTCAGGATATAGGGTGACAGAGCAGATGAGCCTCTGTGCATCACGTAATGTTAGTCTGCTAACGCCTTTCCAGAGCCAAAGTTTTGTTCGTACTAAATTTATTTCAAAGCATAATCGTAAAAGTTTAAATATGATCTTTTAAAAATGAAAAGATTGTTTAAATGAAATCTTTACATCTTTACAATCTTTTTTTTTTAACGGTGACCCAAAGTATAATTGTTATTAATATAACCATAATGATTTTTGTACTGTAACAGCATATTCTACCCCGTAAACCTAAACACGACCATCACAGAAAACTGCATTTTTACATTGTTTTTTACATACTGTTTTGCACTCTCACACACTAAGTTGGTTCCATAAACTCAAATAAAGTATATAACTCAATGTATAATGACAAAATGTATTCAAACAATTTAACCTTAGTTTTAGCTAAATAATATATATAAAAATTATATATATATACAAATATAAAATATAAAAACTCCTTACATTTTCATAGAACTGAAGAAGTAGTAGAAACTAACAATAAAAAAACAAATAGTTTAAGATGTCATAAACAAAAACCCTCCCAGATCCTTCAGGGATAAACTACAGGTTGAGATGAAGCTTCACACCCTCACAGAGACGAGATGAGTGACAGGACAGATGAGCCTCTGGGGTCACAATGCCCCAGCATATGCAAAGTTAGTCTGCTTTCCACTGTTTTATTCATATTAAACTTGTTTAATTAAAAGCATAATCTTAAAATTTTAAATGAGATCTTTTCAAATTAAAAGACCGTTTAAATCAAATCTGTAAAGTTTTATTAAAATCGTATCTTCTATTTATCTTCTACTTCTGTATGATATAAATGAATTTCATAAATTTAACCTAAGGTATTATTTTTTTACTAAACATCGTTTGTTCAAAAAATAAAATACATTTTTTTTTATAAATCAAGAATTGTGCTTTGGCGTCTTAGATCTTATTTCAAACTGTATTTTTGTCCATGCGACATGAAACATGTTGTCACAATGTTTTTGTTGTTTTAAAAGAAATCCCAGGACTCTACATTGCTCTTATTTAGATTAAATTGTATCATTAAGAAAATCACCACACATGTTCAGAGACGCGATGTGCCTCTGTGGTCCATGAGTAATAAGTAAAGTTTGTCTTGAGCGAATATATAATTTTACTCGTCTTAATTCAAAGCATGATCTTACTTTTTCTACGGTAGCTATGATCTATTGTACGTATAAGATCATTTTTACTTTTCTTGTATCTCCCAAACTATCCTTATTCATTGTGGAAACACACAGGGTGAACCCCTTTACTGAGAGTATACTATCGGTTATCTACTCAAAATA
Organism: Siphateles boraxobius; assembly: GCF_051911475.1. Taxonomy (NCBI): domain Eukaryota; kingdom Metazoa; phylum Chordata; class Actinopteri; order Cypriniformes; family Leuciscidae; genus Siphateles; species Siphateles boraxobius. Next base: position 21,145,201 of record NW_027508866.1, on the reverse strand, counting down.
TATGTAGAATTTTAAAATGTTAGCCTTTGTTGATGCGACAGGCCACATGAACAGACTTTGGAGAGAGCTGATGATACTATAGCGGGAAGCATGCCCCTTTGACCTCCTCCATTTTTGTAGGCTTTTTGTTAAATACCCTATAGCTTAGTCCTTAATGGTACGCTGTGTAGAAATTTCCCCATCTAGCGGTGATATTGTATTTTGCATTCAAACGCATAGTGCTCTCTAGCGCTTCGCTTTTTCAAATGCGTATTGCAACTACGGTAACCGCTATGTGCCAAGAAGCTACGCCCTGTCGTCCAATTGCACTTCATCGAGTTTAACTATACACGTTTTACCGTTATGTTGCCTATATAATGAATTACACAACCACGGAATGAAAAAGCTTGTAATTTAGACCATAACACTGACTTAACTGTCGAGGAGAAAGCAGGACTTCGGTGTCCCTTTCAAAGTCTTTTCTCCTTCATTAGCTCTATCCACCTGGGAAAAGCCACCCCCATATTTACCCTCGTTTTAAATTTGCCGGTCGCGTTTCCTTTTAGATTAAATTTTTAAGCTTTATCATGGCTACGAGGATTGCATTATGAAGTGCCGTGCAATCTTTCAAGCGCCTCTCACTGACCGCTTCAGTGGTTTCAGTCAGCCGGCTCTGAACGAAAAGGTTGGCTAGTTGAGCTAGGCTAGTGCTTTTTGTCCCTCTCTGCTATTATAGTTTTTCAAGATGGCGGAACGACATGGAGGCCTCCATGGACTTACCCGTACCATGTAAATAAAGATAAGAAATTCTTTGCTTACGAGGATAAGTCAGTTCGTTGGCAAAGGTAATTTTACACCAACAAGAAAATATTTATGAATAAAGACATTGATTTTAGCTAATACAATACTTTATAAAAAACTACCATAAGTTTAATTTCAGATGTGTAAATTACGAAACTCAATTTTTTAACCGAGTGAATCTACGCATGAGAGATCTTCATAAGTCATAACTTCAAACCAAAAGATTAAAAACCAAAGATTAAGCTAAATGACACTAGGTTCCAGCGTACCTAAAAAGTTAAAAAGTTAAAATCATGCATACGTGTTGTGTTCTGACACAAGGCCATTAGCTGATTCTTTTTGTTTTATAAATTTACTTTACTGATTTCTACAAATATCAGCCTGATAATATGTACTTAATACACGATGAAACAAGATAATCATGCTACCAATTACGTCTGACACAATGTTTTTAAGAAAAGTAGAGTTTTAAAATGCAACTAAACCAGATGATTTTTCTTTTGACAAACCTACAGAAATGCATGTCGATTACTAAGTTTCAGGCATAGTGCAAACATGCAATGTTCGAGAAAGTGTAATCTTTGCGAGGTCTCACCCACAAACGCAAAACTTTGTGTTGAGAAAATATTATGGAAGTAATTTTCAAACCGTAATTATATTACATTTATATTTTATTACTATTATGGTTTCATGTTGATTTAAAGTATTTGTTATTAATTAATACCTTTATTTTTATCTAACAATTCAATATCCAGCTCAAAAGTTTGTTCAAAAATTGATCTCTGATCCCAAATAATTAGATAATGTAATGCTCACAAGCCACAGATATTCTCCTGCATAGTATGTGTGTAAATAGTAGTGCTTAAATCTTTGGCTGTATTTTGTCACCCTCATGCTGATCCATGCATAGCTTTTTACTAAAAGAAAATATTATGGAAGTCATTATCAAACTTGAATTAAACCATATTTTATTTATTAATATTAGGCTTTCGTGCTGATTTAAAGTTTTTTATTTGTTATTAACTAATACCTTTTTTTTTTTTTTACATCCACCACAAATTTTTTTTCAAAAATTGTTCTCTGACCCCAAATGAACAGATAATGGAATCTTCACAAGCTACAGTTAGATATTATTCTGCTTAGTATGTGTGTAAATAGTTGTGCTTAAATGTTTCGATGTATTTTTACACGCCAACATATTCTGTCACACCGTAGTGATGTAAAGTTCCACACTCTTGTAAAGACTATGGTCTAACTTTAAAACATAATCTTTATACATGAATTCAAAAGACCAAATCACTAAGAAAAGTACCGTTTAAAATAATAAATACACAAAAGTTCACAAATGATGGTTTTATTACTATTACTATTCAGATAGCAGACGACACTGGTTCACATTTTGAATGTGTGTCTGTTTTAGGTGAAGACTTTTCTTTGAGAGCCGTCGACATTCATTGTTTATAGGAATAAATGACCATTGATAATTTAAGTGTTTGTACTCTGAAGTATTTCTGTTTGAGAATGTTTGACTAAATTGCAACTTTCCCTCTATCTACGATGTGGAATCACACAAAGTATTAACGCAAAAAGTATGTGCATGCTGTTTTACACGTTACAACAGAATCACATATGACTATTGCACTGAGAGAGGCGTATTCATTAAGACTGTGTTAAACAAATCGGTTTAAACCTGCAGATAACATTGCACAAAGTAAATTCTAGTGATCAACTTTCTAAAAAGCAAATACAACATGAGCCATACAGAAAAGCCACTTGTGATCAGTTTTGTATGTTTGTAATTGACATCATGTTTCTTTTTGTACAGTTTGCAAAAACTATAGTCTCCGAGCGTGGTCAAACATATAGGAATTTATGAAAAACATGAACAGATATTTCTACATGAGATATTTATTTTAGAACATCTTTCAGCTATGTCTACGAAACATCGACATGAAAGATGAGTATTGCTGTTTTTCTGTTACCTATAAAACTATTATACTTCAAACTCGTCTAGCTATTGCCCATTTCACAGCACAGTCGGTTATTTTTTCTACGTGGCTAAACAACGGTTAAGCTAATGAATTACCGTTGAAAGGCGGGATGATTCATTTTTTATTCCGTCTACACCGATACTTTGACACAAGAGTTTTAGTCAGGGGGTCTTTTAGGCCTGATCCAGAAAACAGACATTGTGTTTTATGTCTTAATAATCGTTCTTCTTTTTATGAAAAGTAAGCAGTTTTTGGCCTCATCATCAAAAATGTTTAAACATATTGTAAATATCAATTGTTATATAAATTATATGTGAAACACGCTCAGTCGCATTAGAGTCGGATTCTTGTTTATATTGAAGTTTGTTATTGAACCGCTAGTGTTCTTAAATTGTTTACCACGGTTACATTTTTAACAACACAATCGTAACACTTTTCGTATTTTGTACGATGTTTTCTTTACACTCTCACCCCATGGATATCGGTTTCCTACAGTTAGCTGTAATGTTGGTGAACTCTAGGCCTTCTCTTTTTCATATACGACAGTATTTGCATGAATTGGCTTGATTTAATAAAATGATGGTTTAAACCACATTATATTATTATACCATTTTTAAATTGCGCTTAAATGTATATTTTATATTTTAACCCTTTATGCAAATATAGAATAGGCCTACCGCACAAGGATCTCTGAAATATTTTTTTCGTGTAAAACATCTATGTAGATCTATGTTTTTAAAAATACAAAGACATCTTTCTACCAGCGACCCTCAAAATCTGGGCATACAACAAAACACAGTGCATCCGTGTAGCTACGATGATTGATCAGAAAATTACTTTTGTCGCTTTGTTTGAAGAAACACTTTAATCAGCTGGTGCTTGATAACTATTAAACAACCCTCAATTCGGTAATGATGCGATATTGATATCGCGTTTTAATTTCAACTCAATGCGCTAAAGGTCTATAACTGAACTTTAACGTCTTAATATTTGGTAAAAGTTAACTTAAAGCCTTACTTTCTAAACGCTTTTTACGGAACTTGTTGCGAACATTCACTCAGCCATATGTTTAAAAAATATATATATTGGTGTAATTAATAGAATTCTCTCTGGCGGTATATGCATAACTTCTCCATGACTTATGATTCAATGAGGCTTTAATCCTACGTAACAGTTTACGATGTCATGACGATGACACCCCTATACAACTCCTCCTACGGGCGGGTGAGCACTATCAGTTGTCCTGATAAACTCTACACAGAGCCCAGCCTCAGTTATCGCACGCAAGCCGGTTTCTCCTAACTGTTTGTGTGTGGTGGTAACGCTGCTAAACCTGGTTTCGACGCTACAGACGGTTGCTTCAAATGGATTCAAAATCGTAAAAACGCTGACTGTTGGGTCTACTGCTACATCTCATTAATCAGAAGTTGAAGGAACATTTGGAAGGAACCGTGGTAAACATTTGGTTGGCCTGCTAAAGCTTGCTTCGACATTCCTGTTTGTTTGAACCTACCGCAAACTAGTCTTCTACGACTCATCATAGCATTTGTCCTAAACAGGTGCGGGTTAAAATCACAGCCTGAGACTATTCAAGGAACACTCGGGGCTATTCTGCGCGAATTAAAAGACGAGCCATTCATCGGTACTAAACTACAAGAAATCAGAGACGAGCTTTTGGACAAATCCAGCAAGGAGATCGTCTCCGACGTCGTCGACCTCTGGCGAGGTTTCTCAATCGTGAATGAAGAGTGACCAAACCCCCACCAGCATGGCTGCTGCCTTTAGCCGAAAGAGTTACATGGAATTCATGTTTAAAGGACATTACAGAACCCAGCTGATTTCATTAATGGAAAGAGTCATCGAGTATTCAAGTGAATCGGATGATGATGATGATGACGACGTTAATGTTGAAACCAAGCGTGTAAGAAATCTCAAGAAACATATGAGATTGATAAGAGGTACGCCTGATTCTTGGGGTGAATTATCAAACATATGTGTCAACGGTATTGAGCCGCCGTCTGTACTTGTAAAAGATGCTCTGGTTATGATGCTTGAATGCAGCTGTGAGTTAGAAATCCCCGATGTACTCTGTATGTGTACGTATGTGGCCGATGTATGTAAGCTAATGATACCAAAACTAAAAGACAATGACGAGGATGACACGTCCAGAGTTATCGAAATGTTTGTCAATTACATCATAGATCGTAACATGATGGATTGCAGAAATTTCATCTACTGGTTAGACTATCAATGATGTTATTGTTACCCCTTTTTTCACTAGCCTCTAATGTCATTATATCATTTAGAGTTTTGTACGACCATTATTTATTTTATTAATTCTTTTATTATATTACTTATAACATGTAGTCATTATCTATCCTGTTTTTACTGATTGTAATATTAGATGTGTCATTTTAATAAAAAGGTTGAACCACTATGCATGTGTGTGTGTGTTATTTCTTTTACAGAGGTCGAAACGAGAACATGTCGGAGCTTTTGAAAAAGCTTATTATAGACCGTCTAACCCTGAGTCTTTAGGAGGTTAAAAACGTTTAAAAGACGCAGTCTTAAAGGATAATGGAGTTCGACTAAGTGATAAGAGGTTTCGGATCGGTTGTCTTCAGGAATTCTATTAATTACACCAATATATATATTTTTTAAACATATGGCTGAGTGAATGTTCGCAACAAGTTCCGTAAAAAGCGTTTAGAAAGTAAGGCTTTAAGTTAACTTTTACCAAATATTAAGACGTTAAAGTTCAGTTATAGACCTTTAGCGCATTGAGTTGAAATTAAAACGCGATATCAATATCGCATCATTACCGAATTGAGGGTTGTTTAATAGTTATCAAGCACCAGCTGATTAAAGTGTTTCTTCAAACAAAGCGACAAAAGTAATTTTCTGATCAATCATCGTAGCTACACGGATGCACTGTGTTTTGTTGTATGCCCAGATTTTGAGGGTCGCTGGTAGAAAGATGTCTTTGTATTTTTAAAAACATAGATCTACATAGATGTTTTACACGAAAAAAATATTTCAGAGATCCTTGTGCGGTAGGCCTATTCTATATTTGCATAAAGGGTTAAAATATAAAATATACATTTAAGCGCAATTTAAAAATGGTATAATAATATAATGTGGTTTAAACCATCATTTTATTAAATCAAGCCAATTCATGCAAATACTGTCGTATATGAAAAAGAGAAGGCCTAGAGTTCACCAACATTACAGCTAACTGTAGGAAACCGATATCCATGGGGTGAGAGTGTAAAGAAAACATCGTACAAAATACGAAAAGTGTTACGATTGTGTTGTTAAAAATGTAACCGTGGTAAACAATTTAAGAACACTAGCGGTTCAATAACAAACTTCAATATAAACAAGAATCCGACTCTAATGCGACTGAGCGTGTTTCACATATAATTTATATAACAATTGATATTTACAATATGTTTAAACATTTTTGATGATGAGGCCAAAAACTGCTTACTTTTCATAAAAAGAAGAACGATTATTAAGACATAAAACACAATGTCTGTTTTCTGGATCAGGCCTAAAAGACCCCCTGACTAAAACTCTTGTGTCAAAGTATCGGTGTAGACGGAATAAAAAATGAATCATCCCGCCTTTCAACGGTAATTCATTAGCTTAACCGTTGTTTAGCCACGTAGAAAAAATAACCGACTGTGCTGTGAAATGGGCAATAGCTAGACGAGTTTGAAGTATAATAGTTTTATAGGTAACAGAAAAACAGCAATACTCATCTTTCATGTCGATGTTTCGTAGACATAGCTGAAAGATGTTCTAAAATAAATATCTCATGTAGAAATATCTGTTCATGTTTTTCATAAATTCCTATATGTTTGACCACGCTCGGAGACTATAGTTTTTGCAAACTGTACAAAAAGAAACATGATGTCAATTACAAACATACAAAACTGATCACAAGTGGCTTTTCTGTATGGCTCATGTTGTATTTGCTTTTTAGAAAGTTGATCACTAGAATTTACTTTGTGCAATGTTATCTGCAGGTTTAAACCGATTTGTTTAACACAGTCTTAATGAATACGCCTCTCTCAGTGCAATAGTCATATGTGATTCTGTTGTAACGTGTAAAACAGCATGCACATACTTTTTGCGTTAATACTTTGTGTGATTCCACATCGTAGATAGAGGGAAAGTTGCAATTTAGTCAAACATTCTCAAACAGAAATACTTCAGAGTACAAACACTTAAATTATCAATGGTCATTTATTCCTATAAACAATGAATGTCGACGGCTCTCAAAGAAAAGTCTTCACCTAAAACAGACACACATTCAAAATGTGAACCAGTGTCGTCTGCTATCTGAATAGTAATAGTAATAAAACCATCATTTGTGAACTTTTGTGTATTTATTATTTTAAACGGTACTTTTCTTAGTGATTTGGTCTTTTGAATTCATGTATAAAGATTATGTTTTAAAGTTAGACCATAGTCTTTACAAGAGTGTGGAACTTTACATCACTACGGTGTGACAGAATATGTTGGCGTGTAAAAATACATCGAAACATTTAAGCACAACTATTTACACACATACTAAGCAGAATAATATCTAACTGTAGCTTGTGAAGATTCCATTATCTGTTCATTTGGGGTCAGAGAACAATTTTTGAAAAAAAATTTGTGGTGGATGTAAAAAAAAAAAAAAGGTATTAGTTAATAACAAATAAAAAACTTTAAATCAGCACGAAAGCCTAATATTAATAAATAAAATATGGTTTAATTCAAGTTTGATAATGACTTCCATAATATTTTCTTTTAGTAAAAAGCTATGCATGGATCAGCATGAGGGTGACAAAATACAGCCAAAGATTTAAGCACTACTATTTACACACATACTATGCAGGAGAATATCTGTGGCTTGTGAGCATTACATTATCTAATTATTTGGGATCAGAGATCAATTTTTGAACAAAATTTTGAGCTGGATATTGAATTGTTAGATAAAAATAAAGGTATTAATTAATAACAAATACTTTAAATCAACATGAAACCATAATAGTAATAAAATATAAATGTAATATAATTACGGTTTGAAAATTACTTCCATAATATTTTCTCAACACAAAGTTTTGCGTTTGTGGGTGAGACCTCGCAAAGATTACACTTTCTCGAACATTGCATGTTTGCACTATGCCTGAAACTTAGTAATCGACATGCATTTCTGTAGGTTTGTCAAAAGAAAAATCATCTGGTTTAGTTGCATTTTAAAACTCTACTTTTCTTAAAAACATTGTGTCAGACGTAATTGGTAGCATGATTATCTTGTTTCATCGTGTATTAAGTACATATTATCAGGCTGATATTTGTAGAAATCAGTAAAGTAAATTTATAAAACAAAAAGAATCAGCTAATGGCCTTGTGTCAGAACACAACACGTATGCATGATTTTAACTTTTTAACTTTTTAGGTACGCTGGAACCTAGTGTCATTTAGCTTAATCTTTGGTTTTTAATCTTTTGGTTTGAAGTTATGACTTATGAAGATCTCTCATGCGTAGATTCACTCGGTTAAAAAATTGAGTTTCGTAATTTACACATCTGAAATTAAACTTATGGTAGTTTTTTATAAAGTATTGTATTAGCTAAAATCAATGTCTTTATTCATAAATATTTTCTTGTTGGTGTAAAATTACCTTTGCCAACGAACTGACTTATCCTCGTAAGCAAAGAATTTCTTATCTTTATTTACATGGTACGGGTAAGTCCATGGAGGCCTCCATGTCGTTCCGCCATCTTGAAAAACTATAATAGCAGAGAGGGACAAAAAGCACTAGCCTAGCTCAACTAGCCAACCTTTTCGTTCAGAGCCGGCTGACTGAAACCACTGAAGTGGTCAGTGAGAGGCGCTTGAAAGATTGCACGGCACTTCATAATGCAATCCTCGTAGCCATGATAAAGCTTAAAAATTTAATCTAAAAGGAAACGCGACCGGCAAATTTAAAACGAGGGTAAATATGGGGGTGGCTTTTCCCAGGTGGATAGAGCTAATGAAGGAGAAAAGACTTTGAAAGGGACACCGAAGTCCTGCTTTCTCCTCGACAGTTAAGTCAGTGTTATGGTCTAAATTACAAGCTTTTTCATTCCGTGGTTGTGTAATTCATTATATAGGCAACATAACGGTAAAACGTGTATAGTTAAACTCGATGAAGTGCAATTGGACGACAGGGCGTAGCTTCTTGGCACATAGCGGTTACCGTAGTTGCAATACGCATTTGAAAAAGCGAAGCGCTAGAGAGCACTATGCGTTTGAATGCAAAATACAATATCACCGCTAGATGGGGAAATTTCTACACAGCGTACCATTAAGGACTAAGCTATAGGGTATTTAACAAAAAGCCTACAAAAATGGAGGAGGTCAAAGGGGCATGCTTCCCGCTATAGTATCATCAGCTCTCTCCAAAGTCTGTTCATGTGGCCTGTCGCATCAACAAAGGCTAACATTTTAAAATTCTACATATATTTTGAGTAGATAACCGATAGTATACTCTCAGTAAATGTCACGGTGGGACCGGGAATAATTCCGTGGATTCAAGTGCAGATCAAGAAGTGTTTTAATAGGACAAAACATAAAATAAACAAACCAAAACTAAATCCAAAAACAGACAAGGCAGGGCAGGAACAGGTACAGCATACAAAACGCGTAACAAATACAACGAACGAGCACAGGACAGCAAACACAGGAAGACTAAATAGGGAGGCAAACAAAGGAGGGTAACGAGACAGACAGGTGGAGCAATTAAACCAATAATCAGATAACAAGGGGGAGGGATTAAACAATGACAAGAGCACATGGCTCAAAATAACAAAACACCCATGTGCATAACAAGACAGGACAGACATGTGACATAACCCCCTCCCTACGGAGCGGCTACCAGACGCTCCATCCGACTCGGGCGGGACAGGAGGGACAGGCCAGGGGGGGAACAGGAGAGACAGACCAGGGCAAAACACACAACACAAGAGTTCAGGAGGGAGGTGGAATGGTGGAGGATCAGGGGGAGGGATGGGGGGCCAGGTCCATGAAAGGGAACAGAAACAGGGGGTGATGGTTTAGCCGGGGGCCAGGGCGAAGCAGACAGTCCATCGGGCGGCCAGGGCGAAGCAGACGGTTTAGCCGGGGGCCAGGGCGAAGCAGACAGTCCATCGGGCGGCCAGGGCGAAGCAGACGACCCACCGGGCGGCCAGGGCGAAGCAGACGACCCACCGGGCGGCCAGGGCGAAGCAGACGACCCACCGGGCGGCCAGGGCGAAGCAGACGACCCACCGGGCGGCCAGGGCGAAGCAGACGACCCACCGGGCGGCCAGGGCGAAGCAGACGACCCATCGGGCGGCCAGGGCGAAGCAGACGACCCATCGGGCGGCCAGGGTGGTGAAGACCCCTCGGGCGGCCAGGGCGGTGAAGACCCCTCGGGCGGCCAGGGCGGTGACGACCCCTCGGGCGGCCAGGGCGGTGATGACCAGGGCGAGGGCGACCATGGCACAGGAACAGCAACAGACAACGGCTGATGAACAGATACCGGCTCAGGCACTGGAACAGGCACTGGCTTTGGAACAGACATTGGCTCAGGAACAGACACCGGCTCAGGAACAGACACCGGCTCAGGAACAGACACCGGCTCAGGAACAGACACCGGCTCAGGAACAGACACCGGCTCAGGAACAGACACCAAAACTGTAACAGCCACAAGAACAGACACAAACACAGAAACAAACACTGGCTCTGGCGCTGGAACAGGCACTGGCTCTGGAACAGGCATTGGCTCCAGCTCAGGAACGGGCACTGGCTCGGCCTCCGGCTCTGGAACGGGCACTGGCTCTGCCTCCGGCTCTGGAACGGGCACTGGCTCTGCCTCCGGCTCTGGAACGGGCACTGGCTCTGCCTCCGGCTCTGGAACGGGCACTGGCTCTGCCTCCGGCTCTGGAACGGGCACTGGCTCTGCCTCCGGCTCTGGAACGGGCACTGGCTCTGCCTCCGGCTCTGGAACGGGCACTGGCTCTGCCTCCGGCTCTGGAACGGGCACTGGCTCTGCCTCCGGCTCTGGAACGGGCACTGGCTCTGCCTCCGGCTCTGGAACGGGCACTGGCTCTGCCTCCGGCTCTGGAACACGCACTGGCTCTGCCTCCGGCTCTGGAACAGCAGACACGGGCATGTCCAGGATCCGAGCCAGACGCTCCAGATAGTCTGTAACTGCCTTGGCGGCCACACAAATGGGCATTTCCGGATCTGTCTCAGACTGGGCAGACGTGACGTGCTCAGTCTCTCGCTGGGCAGACGTGACGTGCTCAGTCTCTCGCTGGGCAGACGTGACGTGCTCAGTCTCTCGCTGGGCAGACGGGACGTGAACAGTCTCTCGCTGGGCAGACGGGACGTGAACAGTCTCTCGCTGGGCAGACGGGACGTGAACAGTCTCTCGCTGGGCAGACGGGACGTGAACAGTCAATCGCTGGGCAGACGGGACGTGAACAGTCTCTCGCTGGGCAGACGGGACGTGAACAGTCTCTCGCTGGGCAGACGGGACGTGAACAGTCTCTCGCTGGGCAGACGGGACGTGAACAGTCTCTCGCTGGGCAGACGGGACGTGAACAGTCTCTCGCTGGGCAGACGGGACGTGAACAGTCTCTCGCTGGGCAGACGGGACGTGAACAGTCTCTCGCTGGGCAGACGGGACGTGAACAGTCTCTCGCTGGGAAGACGGGACGTGAACAGTCTCTCGCTGGGAAGACGGGACGCGAACAGTCTCTCGCTGGGAAGACGGGACGCGAACAGTCTCTCGCTGGGCAGACGGGACGCGAACAGTCTCTCGCTGGGCAGACGGGAGGTGAACAGTCTCTCGCTGGGCAGCCGGAACGTGAACAGTCTCTGACTGGGCAGACGCTGGTCTCTTTCTCCTCCTCCGTCTTTTCTGATGGATGTGTGCAGACTCGAGGCTGGCTAAAACCATCGATGAAGTCCCCCTGCTTGACGGATCCAGAGATGATGACTTCATTCCTGATGAGACCCGTGAGGAAGACTCTGCTGCCCTCCTCTCCTCATTCCTTTGAGCGCACATGGAGAGGTACTTAAACAAAGAAATCCCATTCTCTCTCTCCTCAGGAGAGAGTTCGCTCCGCTGAATCCACATGGGCTCGTTCGTTCTGTCACGGTGGGACCGGGAATAATTCCGTGGATTCAAGTGCAGATCAAGAAGTGTTTTAATAGGACAAAACATAAAATAAACAAACCAAAACTAAATCCAAAAACAGACAAGGCAGGGCAGGAACAGGTACAGCATACAAAACGCGTAACAAATACAACGAACGAGCACAGGACAGCAAACACAGGAAGACTAAATAGGGAGGCAAACAAAGGAGGGTAACGAGACAGACAGGTGGAGCAATTAAACCAATAATCAGATAACAAGGGGGAGGGATTAAACAATGACAAGAGCACATGGCTCAAAATAACAAAACACCCATGTGCATAACAAGACAGGACAGACATGTGACAGTAAAGGGGTTCACCCTGTGTGTTTCCACAATGAATAAGGATAGTTTGGGAGATACAAGAAAAGTAAAAATGATCTTATACGTACAATAGATCATAGCTACCGTAGAAAAAGTAAGATCATGCTTTGAATTAAGACGAGTAAAATTATATATTCGCTCAAGACAAACTTTACTTATTACTCATGGACCACAGAGGCACATCGCGTCTCTGAACATGTGTGGTGATTTTCTTAATGATACAATTTAATCTAAATAAGAGCAATGTAGAGTCCTGGGATTTCTTTTAAAACAACAAAAACATTGTGACAACATGTTTCATGTCGCATGGACAAAAATACAGTTTGAAATAAGATCTAAGACGCCAAAGCACAATTCTTGATTTATAAAAAAAAATGTATTTTATTTTTTGAACAAACGATGTTTAGTAAAAAAATAATACCTTAGGTTAAATTTATGAAATTCATTTATATCATACAGAAGTAGAAGATAAATAGAAGATACGATTTTAATAAAACTTTACAGATTTGATTTAAACGGTCTTTTAATTTGAAAAGATCTCATTTAAAATTTTAAGATTATGCTTTTAATTAAACAAGTTTAATATGAATAAAACAGTGGAAAGCAGACTAACTTTGCATATGCTGGGGCATTGTGACCCCAGAGGCTCATCTGTCCTGTCACTCATCTCGTCTCTGTGAGGGTGTGAAGCTTCATCTCAACCTGTAGTTTATCCCTGAAGGATCTGGGAGGGTTTTTGTTTATGACATCTTAAACTATTTGTTTTTTTATTGTTAGTTTCTACTACTTCTTCAGCTCTATGAAAATGTAAGGAGTTTTTATATTTTATATTTGTATATATATATAATTTTTATATATATTATTTAGCTAAAACTAAGGTTAAATTGTTTGAATACATTTTGTCATTATACATTGAGTTATATACTTTATTTGAGTTTATGGAACCAACTTAGTGTGTGAGAGTGCAAAACAGTATGTAAAAAACAATGTAAAAATGCAGTTTTCTGTGATGGTCGTGTTTAGGTGTACGGGGTAGAATATGCTGTTACAGTACAAAAATCATTATGGTTATATTAATAACAATTATACTTTGGGTCACCGTTAAAAAAAAAAGATTGTAAAGATGTAAAGATTTCATTTAAACAATCTTTTCATTTTTAAAAGATCATATTTAAACTTTTACGATTATGCTTTGAAATAAATTTAGTACGAACAAAACTTTGGCTCTGGAAAGGCGTTAGCAGACTAACATTACGTGATGCACAGAGGCTCATCTGCTCTGTCACCCTATATCCTGAATCTAACATTATTGTAAAGTAACGTATTTCTCTGAAGATGTGCTGGTGATCGGAAGGAGCTTATAAGCAGGCTATCAATGGTGCTCGGCCTGAGGCATCACAGATTCTAAAAGTCTTCATTGTTGCTCTCTCACTACAGATAGGCCTATGTGGGGATTTTCTCACAGATACTACTTGAGGAATTATTAAACATTTCACACAATGTGTGAGATAACTTGTGAGAGCCGCAAATTTCAAAGTTCTTTACATGCACCCTGATAAATAAAAAAATATAGTCAAGTTTTCCCCAGAGACCATCGATATAGCATAATTGTTTTTATGAATTCATTGAATAAGTTTGAAACTATTTCAAACTTTTAATGCTTATACACTATGAAATAAATTTAGCAAACATTCACAGTCTCATTCTGATCACTGAACACAGCCCTCTGACTGTCAAACGCTGGTGTGAGAGAGAGAGAAAGAGAGAAATACTCTGGGGTTCTTTTCAACTTTAAATGGTCAATATGGACATCTATGTGATAGGAGCTACTTCAACCCTGGTGAAAATGTAAGATGATTTTATTTTTATCTAAATCTAACATAATTGCTACAGTAAATTTGTAAAATATTTATTTTAAATGAACAGAATGCTTTTCAACTTCATTAATTTAGTAAGATTTTTTAATGAACGGCATGATTTTCAACTTCAGTAATTTAGTAAGATTTTAAATGAACAACAATTAGTAAACTATTTATTTATATATGATATATTTTAATTTATACACTTCTAAAGGAACACAATGCTTTTCAATGGGCTCAGGAACGTGTCACAAAAACAGATACCAGGCCAGCCACACACTGGTGTGACAGAGAGAAAAGACTTCAGGGGAAACACTTGTGGGTTTTTTTCAACCATGGTGAAACAGTAAGATGATTTTATTTTTGTTTAATTTATATACTTTTAATTGAACAGCATGGTTTTTCAACTTGAGTCAGTGTCAAATATTTGTGAATGACTAAATGTAAATTTTATAATCATTTCATTTAAATGAACATAATGCTTTTTCAACTTCTGTGTGAGATAAACTTTCAAGGTCCTCAGCAATGCGGAGGGGGGGGAATTCCTGCTTTGACACACACACACACACACACACACATAGACGCGCGTGCTCCCTATGTTTTTGAGTCAGATCATTCATACATTGGATTGTTTGCAATACTTTTGTGGCTCCATTTTATTTAAACTTTTTGTGTGAGGTTTTACATAAGCTGTATGTGTGAGGTTTGTGTGAGGTTTTATTTTATATTCTTTTAAAGAACAGATAAACTTTCACCATTTTATTTAAACTGAAATGCTTGGTTCAGTGAATAGTTGTACATTTTTTATTTTTGTGGCTCCATTTTATTTAAACTGAAATGCTTGGTTCAGTGAATAGTTGTACATTTATTTCAACTTTTTGTGTGAGATTTTATTTTATATTCTTTTTTACAGAACAGATAAACTTTCACCATTTTATTTAAATGAACATAATGCTTGGTCCAGTGAATAGTTGTACATTTTTTTTCTTATCACTTTCACAGCTCCCCTTGATAAAGCTCAGGGATGCAATGACCAAAACACCAACTTCAAACAATCACATCTCAAACTAACTGTCACATCACTTTGTAACTGTAACATCAAAGCTTATGTTAACAAGGCCAATACCTCCCTTTTCTTGATCAAACAATCAAACTAACTGTCACACATCCATCATTTTGACAGAAGCTGTAACCGCAAGGGGCGGAACTAGGTCAAAGGTAACCATCCATCATTTTGACAGAAGCTGTAACCGGAAGGGGCGGAACTAGGTCAAAGGTAACAGGAAGGGGCGGAACTAGGTCAAAGGTAACAGGAAGGGGAGGAACCGGAAGGGGCGGGACAAGGGGCGGGACAGGAAGGGGAGGAACCGGAAGGGGCGGGGGAAGATCAAAGGAAAGCCACGCCCACCTGTCAATCAATCATTTTGACAGTTGCTATATGGTATTAACTACTTACCACATTAATTCAAAAATAACTCCATGACTATTCCTTCATACGCCGACCAAAACGATTAAAAAGCCTATGCTCATTTCTAAGTCACACATCAAACTCAGTAAAAGCACTTCAAGATGAATAATATGAAACAGTGCCATATGCACCCTGCATAATCTTTCTATTTGTGGTTCGTGAAAAATAAAGCGTTACCCTTGGCAACCCCACGGCTACTGCACAGGCCTATTTGAGTGATCCATAGTGTGTGTGTTGAGAGATAGAGCGTGCAGGTATGCCATTAAATGATTAATTCCCACACTAATGAGGGGCCTATGAACACATGCGTACTTCCTCATGCATCTATAAAGGACTGATTTTAAACCCTCACTGATCCAAATATGTGACAGCAGCGAAATGTATTCCCTTACCAAAGTACACAAACACAGCTTTTTCCTAATGTGCAGAATATCTCTGATATCACAAACACATGCATACAGGAAGTAAACTGATTGCTGCGGACAGCTTGGATTTGAATTGCATAGAATATGCAGAAATGCATACCGCAGATAAACAAACCGAAGCGGGCGCGCTCAAATGCCAGGGTGTATTGCGCCTTATTTAATGTTTCAGATAGACCTACTGGTTTGCTCAAACAGTCTGATATATTAGGATAATCTTTCATGATGCAAAGTTTGCAGTTGGGAATTTTCAGAATAGTACATATGCAACTAAGATGTATTTGCTTGTCTATAATCATGATAGGGTAGGTTGAAGCAATTTGTGGAAAGTGTTGATAACAGCATTATATTTATGTTTACTCCCATTGAATCATAGGCTACTACTGTGTTATGTAGCGTTGAGCACTGTATGTTGCGCACATAACATTGCTATGGCCAATCCAAGGAGTTGAAATAAGTCACTGCACAGAAAAATCTGCCTCAAAGCTAGTCTTGTTCATCATGATATCATTGACTGATGCTCCTTTCTGGACGACTCGGAATTAGGATTTATACTGTATAATGAAACCTAAATTTTTGATTTTGGTCAGCTGTTTTCAAAGCAAATGGCAGCATTTTAAGTTTTTTTCTTTCTGTTTTTGCCATAATTAACACAAAAACACGAAATGCTTTCAATGTGTCATGAAGACATCATGTGGTCAATATGTGATCATGACGCATGATTGACTGGAACTGGACTGGAGGTCGGAAGTAGTTCAGGAGTCGTCTCATTTTAACCAAGTGTTTGCACAATGTAAATAAATAAGACATTTATTATGCAATAGTCAGCTTCATTGATTACAATGGGAGTTTTCGTGAGAGTGCAGAACTCAGTGAGTTTGGCTGAATAGATCTGCTGCTTATAAAGTACGTCACTTGCTACTGCCAATTCACACATGACACGCTGCTGTGAGCAAGACATGCTGCTGCTGTACAATATAGCGTACATGAATTATCCATAGCAGATCTATACAGGTGGAGCTGGGGAAGGTGGAGGGTTTCTGAAAGTGCGCTGAAAACTGCTACAGCAAATGCTGAACAAATACTTGAAGGTTGAGCGGCTCATTGGCTACTGATACTGCGGGAACCAATCAGCTGTGCCCTATAGAGAATGATGTGATTGCAAGCAGATTGAGTTAACGACCTATCAGCCTGTGCCATTTAGAGTTTCCTGACAGAACTGGTATTCAAATGCGGGAGTGAATTTGCTAAATTATAGTTCTGCGAGAGTCACTGATGAAATTGCGATGACTGACATTGTGATAACCATATCTACATTTTGGCATCTCATGACTGTGAACAAAAAACAAGGATGGAACAGTTTAACCCGTTTGGTGGTTATTCTTTAAGCAGAATTATATTAGTGCATAGATTTTAAACAGCACCCTCTATGGACTGGTTTAGATGTGTATTTTAAGAAGGATATGACATGTAGTATTTAAATTTTAATTATTTTAATCAACATTAATAATTGCAATTACAATACCAGGAAAATAATAGAAAAACATGATTTTTGATGATTTTCATGATTTATAATAGTGCAGCTCTAATTCATGGTATATAGCAACACTTTGCAGCAAATAAGAGGTCCACTAGCCTGTCCGCCCAGGTCATCATTCCTTATACCATCGAAAGAGATGAAATCCTTCAAGGGCACTCAAAGTGTCATCTTGTCACCATGGAAACATCAAACAGGTACGCCGCTTGAGTAAGTCTCACCCACACAATACAGTGATTTAAGCTCATTCAAATGAATAGTTAAAATGGCTTCTGCTGTAAATTGCAGGTGTTCTGCATTGGGGTTATCCATTTGTAACCTGTGGTCTTCAGCCATAATTACTGTCTATTTAATCAAATCAAGCTTGAAGTTAAATTATTTAAATGTTGAAAAGTATAAATTTCCTAAATGGCATAAAAATAAAGTTTTGCATTAGATCTTTTCATGGAACAATGTCACATCTATCATGTAGGTTAGAGTTACATGTACCTTTTTTTATCTTTCCCTAAATTAACACGTCATTTGTCTTTCAAAATGACAAGACTTAAAAGCATGTTAAAAGGAATAGCTAAACTATAGTCTCATTTTCAAATTTCAAAGTCAGGTCAGGTCACTCAAATAAAGCTGATATTCTACATATTCAAATGTTTTAAACTAAGTTCTTTAGTGTTCAACTATTTCAGATTTAACTGCCCCTAAATGGTGCCTAACAACAAAATGAATTGTGTTTGGTTGCTTTATAAGTTTGTAGCATCATCAAGTGGGCAGTTCTTGGCCAGAATAAGCCAATGTAATGCAATCAGGGCCTAAAACTAACTTTTTACCACGTCTGCCAATGGCCGGTGACTTAAGAAAATTTACCAGCCATAAATATCTTTTACCACCCACAAAACAGATTAATCCTTTATTGAAGTTACAAACGTTATTCAGTCTAGAGCAGTGAGTGATTTTATCTTGTCTTTTATGTTTGATTAACATTAAAAACAGACTGTGGAATATTAGGCTGCTGTCACTTTAGGAGCTAATGCACAGATCCAATATACTGATACATGTGCGTTTTCTTTCTCAACTGTATTAAGTTCACTAAAGACATTATCAAATCTTTACGAAGATACTTGCCAAGATGGGCATTTTAACATGAATTTCTTTCTTCTGCTGAACACAAAAGAAGATTGTGGCGAGGGGGGCGTGGTTTAGCGGAGTCTGTAGCGGAGAGAGAGGGCGGAGCCGAGCGGTGGGTAAGTAGGTCAAGTGCAAAATGACGATCACCTGTTTCTGATTGCAGTAATTGGCGTGGGGAGATCGCATAAAAGCCGGCTGGAGTGAGAGAACGGGGAGAGAGAAGGACTGGGAGCTCGTGCACGGAAAAGGACTGAGAATTGATGGACTGAGCTAATTTAATAGTGGAAAGAGTGTTTGAACGTTGCTATAGAGTGTTCTATGGTGAAGGCACACCTCGCACACATTTCCTGTCCAAAACCTCTGTTAATAAAATCGTGTACGAGTCCCAGTTACGCCGACCCTTGTCTTCTTCCATCACACCCACACTGAACCAACACTACACTGGTGCCGAAACCCGGGATGGAAGAAGAAGCCGCCGCCAGACAGTCCCCGACACCACTTGCGGATGTCATCCACCCGCTCGCGGGTCTCCACCAACAACAACATCAGGCGCTGCTGGCCATGGAAGAACAACAGGAGCGCCGTTTTGAGACGCTCCTTCGGGCCCAGCAGCAGGACCGCGAGCTGTTCCGGAGCTGGATGGACCGGGAGGTTCGGGCCGCCCCACTATCACCAGCGACGGCCTCGGCCCACCCATGCCTCTCAACAAAATGGGTCCACAGGACGACCCAGAGGCTTTCCTGGACCTCTTCGAGAGGTCGGCCGAGGCCTGGGGCTGGCCGCCCACGGACTGGCCAATGCGGTTGATCCCATTGCTATCCGGAGAAGCACAGATCGCCGCACAACAGCTGCCAGTCCGGAACCTCCTGGTCTACAAAGACCTCAAGCGCGCCATTCTGCAGCGGGTCGGCCGGACCCCGGAGCAGAGCCGACAGCGGTTCCAATCCCTGGAGCTCGGTGAGTCGGGCCGACCCTTCGTTTTTGCGCAGCAGCTCCGGGACGCGTGCCGCAAGTGGCTGATGGCCGACGGACGCGACGTCGAGGAAGTCATAGATCAAGTGGTACTGGAGCAGTTCGTGGCGCGGCTCCCTCGGAAGACCGCACAGTGGGTCCAGTGCCACCGCCCGGCGTCGCTGACCCAGGCCATCCAATTGGCGGAGGACCAGATGGTGGCGTACCCAGGGGTCGGCGAACCCCTTCCAGCAGCTTCTCTCTCTATCTCTCTTCCATCTTCTCTCTCTCCTTCTCCTTCTGTCCCTGTTCCCAGGTCCAGGACTTTCCCACCCAGACCGGCGCCCCGTTGGAGGACAGGACCTTCGGCGGAGCCTGTTCCCGTTACCCGACCACCGTTTAAGGGGGCATCCTCTGGCCCCGGCAACGCTCCACCCCGGTCGCACACGCTCTCCCCGCGCCAACGCCTTGACCCACTTCCCGCCATTGGGGCGGCGGGAATGTCTGGGCCGGCCTGTTGGCGTTGCGGGGACCCTGGGCACTTTGTCGATCAGGGTCCAGTGATGGAGGTGGGGACGCTGGTCAGGGTCCCAGACACACCGCAGGCCGCCCCCGATCAAGCTGGACTGTACCAAATACCAGTGAGTATAAAGGGGGGTACTTATCAGGCCTTGGTGGATTCAGGCTGTAACCAAACCTCTATCCATCAAAGCCTGATTCAACCAGAGGCATTGGATAGGAGCCGCATGGTTAAGGTTCGGTGTGTGCACGGGGAGGTGGTGGATTACCCGTTAATGCCAGTCACTATTCAATTTCGGGGCCAAAAACATAGTGTGGAGGTGGCCGTTAGCCCGCACCTCCGACACCCGACTAATTGGCCGGGGTTTAAAGTGTTATTGGCACATTTGTGTGCGGGTGCTTCTGGGGGAAAAAGGAAGCGGGGGAAGAGAGCGGTCGCTCAGGTTGGAGAGGCTGTGCCGGGGCCAACGGTGCCTGTACCAGAGGAACGGAATGCTGTTGAGAGAATGTCACTCTCAGAGCGTGATGACTTTCCTTTGGAACAGTCCCGAGACGAGACGCTCAAAAATGCGTTTGACCAAGTCCGTACAATCGACGGACAGCCTCTCCACCCGGATCGGCCACTTTCATATCCTTATTTCGCAATCATAAAAGAAAAGTTGTATCGGGTAACCCAGGACACCCAATCAAAGTAAGATACAACTCAGTTATTAGTACCAAAGAGCCGCCGGGAAACGCTTTTCCAGGCGGCTCACTGCAATCCGATGGCTGGGCATTTAGGGTAGGCACCTATACTGAATTGTCTAATGACCCGATTTTTTTGGCCGGGTATTCACGAGAACGTGCGTAAGTGGTGCGCGTCTTGTCGTGAATGTCAGTTGGTGAATCCACCGGCCACCCCAAAAGCACCGTTGTGCCCCCTTCCTTTAATAGAGGTCCCCTTCGAAAGAATTGGCATGGACCTCATCGGGCCATTGGAACGATCTGCACGGGGGCATCGTTTTGCATTAGTCCTAGTGGATTATGCAACACAATACCCAGAAGCAGTGCCGCTTTGCAGTATTTCCGCGAAGAGCGTGGCGAGCGCACTGTTTCAGTTAATCTCCCGGGTGGGAATCCCGAAAGAGATTCTCACCGACCAGGGCACGGCGTTTATGTCATGTACTATTCATGAACTTTACAAATTGTTGGGCATTAAATCGATTCGCACCAGCGTCTATCACCCACAAACGGACGGACTGGTGGAATGATTTAATCGCACGTTGAAATCCATGATTCGTAAGTTCGTGCGGGAACATGCCAAAAATTGGGATAAGTGGCTAGAACCCCTCTTGTTCGCTGTACGCGAGGTCCCCCAAGCCTCCACAGGGTTTTCCCCCTTCGAGCTTCTCTATGGGCGTCAGCCCCGCGGGGTGCTGGACGTGCTTAGAGAAACTTGGGAGGACGGACCTTCGAATAGCAAATATGAAATTCAATATGTCATGGACCTGAGAACAAAACTCCACACTTTGGGGCGGCTCTCTATGGAGAATTTGTTACAGGCCCAGGACAAACAAAGTCGGCTGTACAACAGGGGGGCTAGACTACGTGAATTTGCACCGGGAGATAAAGTACTTGTATTACTTCCCACGTCCAGTTCAAAATTACTCGCAAAGTGGCAAGGACCCTTTGAGGTCACACGGCGAGTTGGAGATCTCGACTATTAGGTTATCCGAACAGATAGGGAAGGGGCACATCAAATTTACCACCTCAATCTCCTTAAAAAGTGGAATGAGGCGGAGTCAGTGATGTTGGCGACAGTGGTGAGCGGGGAGGAGGATCTCGGTCCAGAGGCGAGCTCAAAGCCTCAATCTCTCACTCTGGCAGTTGGAGGAGATCACCTCTCGCCGTCCCAGCTCACTGATATACGTAATTTACAAGCAGAATTTGCGGATGTGTTCTCGCCCCTGCCTGGTCGGACAAATCTCATTCAGCACCACGTTGAGACCGAACCGGGCGTTGTAGTGCGTAGCCGGCCATATCGCTTACCTGAACATAAAAAGAAAATAGTTCAGGATGAATTAGAAGCTAAGCTGGACATGGGGGTAATAGAGGAATCCAACAGTGATTGGGCAAGCCCGATAGTTTTAGTGCCTAAAACCGATGGCTCGGTCCGATTCTGTGTGGATTATCGCAAGGTGAATGCTGTGTCGAAATTCGACGCGTATCCAATGCCGCGGGTTGACGAATTACTTGATCGGATCGCTCGTTTTTTTTTCGACACTGGATTTGACGAAGGGATATTGGCAGATCCCCTTAACTCCAATATCCAAAGAAAAGACCGCTTTCACAACGCCGTTTGGATTACACCAATTTGTTACTCTTCCTTTCGGCTTGTTCGGGGCTCCAGCGACCTTCCAGCGCCTGATGGACTGAATTCTCCGGCCGCATACTGCATATGCCGCTGCTTACTTGGATGATATGATCATCTATAGTAATGATTGGCAGCGGCATATGCAGCATTTGCGAGCTGTCCTCAGGAGTTTGCGGGAAGCGGGGCTCACGGCCAACCCAAAGAAGTGTGCAGTTGGGCGTGTGGAAGTTAGGTATCTGGGTTTCCATTTGGGTCATGGACAGGTGCGTCCCCAAATTGATAAGACGGCAGCAGTTGCGACCTGTCCAAGACTTAAGACCAAAAAGGTGGTTAGGCAGTTCCTGGGGCTAGCGGGATACTACAGAAGGTTTGTGCCTGGTTATTCGGACCTCGCTAGCCCGCTGACTGACCTAACTAAAAAGGAAGCACCAGATACCGTCCAGTGGACGGAGCGGTGTCAGCAGGCCTTTACCCAGATAAAGGCTGCTCTATATGGCGGACCGCTCCTACAGGCTCCTAACTCTTCTCTCCCTTTTACCCTACAGACTGACGCCTCGGACAGGGGGCTGGGCGCTGTCCTGTCCCAGGAGATAGAGGGTGAGGAGCGGCCGGTGCTGTACATTAGTCGTAAGCTCTCTAAGAGAGAGACTAAGTACAGCACCATTGAGAAAGAATGTCTTGCCATCAGGTGGGCCGTTCTCACCCTCCCCTATTATCTCTTGGGGCGGGAGTTCACCCTCTGTTCGGACCATGCTCCCCTGCAATGGCTCCATCGCATGAAGGATACCAACGCGCGGATCACCCGTTGGTATCTGTCTTTACAACCTTTCAAATTCCAGGTGATCCACAGGCCGGGTGCACAGATGGCTGTGGCTGACTTCCTCTCCAGGAGGAGGGGGGGGAGGCTGCAGGCCGGATGGCTCCCAGGCCCTGAGTCGGGCAGTGGGGGTATGGGGCGAGGGAGGCGTGGTTTAGCGGAGTCTGTAGCGGAGAGAGAGGGCGGAGCCGAGCGGTGGGTAAGTAGGTCAAATGCAAAATGACGATCACCTGTTTCTGATTGCAGTAATTGACGTGGGGAGATCGCATAAAAGCCGGGTGGAGTGAGAGAACTGGGAGAGAGAAGGACTGGGAGCTCGTGCACGGAAAAGGACTGAGAATTGATGGACTGAGCTAATTTAATAGTTGAAAGAGTGTTTGAACGTTGCTAAAGAGTGTTCTATGGTGAAGGCGCACCTCGCGCACATTAACTGTTCAAAAACTCTGTTAATAAAATCGTGTACGAGTCACAGTTACGCCGACCCTTGTCTTCTTCCATCACACCCACACTGAACCAACACTACAAAGATATTTTGAAGAATGTTGGTAACCAGACAGTTTCTGGACCCCATTGACTTCCATACTATTTCACCCCATATAATGGAAGTCAATGGGGTCCATCAACTGTCTGGTTACCAACATTCTTCAAAATATCTTCTTTTGTGTTCAGCAGAAGAAAGAAATTCATACAGGTTTGGAACAAATGATGACAGAATTTTCATTTTTGGGTGAACTATCCTTTTAAGCCACCATTTTGTCAAAAAACAAAACAAAAAAACACTCACACTCTTCTATCTTTCCTATGGAAATTACGAACAAATTAAAGTTGAAGTTTTGCTGTTACTTGCTGAAGCAGGAACCATAAACAATAACCACAATATTATTTTAGACATAGAGCTGTGCTTGCTAAGTGCCAATAACCAATCACATATCAACTACTTAGAAGAATAACCATCCCAGGCTGCGTTTCTCAAAAGCATCATGAGCTAAGTTGATCGTATAGCAAACATTGGTGGTTCTTGCAATGCTTTAGAGAAAAACAGCCCTAAACACATTAGCAACCATATAGCAACAGCCTGGCAACCACCCAGAGCACTTTAGCATACTTCTGGCAGGTTTTATCATGGGTAAGTAGCACTCCCTGAAGAAAATGTCAATATCCAGTTCATTTTGAACCATCAAATTCTATTTTGTATGAGCTAAATGTGGAACGGACAATACACTCACTGACACATCCAATCATCAAGGTTCCCGATAAGCACTTCCTATATTCTCATCGAAATCTCTATTTATAACTACTACTGTATATTATGTGACAGTCCAGATGTTTGACTATAAAAGATTCTCATATAATGAATATCAATGACATTACATGAATCCAAATAAATTCTCACACATGCAAAATTTATGAAATATCCCTCCAATTTTGTGTAATTAAATCCTCTTCAATCAAATTCGCTGCACTATGTATTTCTAAAGGACTTTTTAACTGGAACAACAGGCGGTTCAAGCCACTCCAACCTCAGGGGTGACTGACTGTGTGTGCATTGTAGTTACCTAGTGTAACAACCACTTTTTATTGCATCACCTTAGATAGAATTATATTCAATATTTTGTAGCACACAGTTTTAAAACGAACTAGATTTTATTTTGACCATCTGGTTTATATGCAGAGATGTTTAATGATTGGATATTTGGAGATTTTCTACCAGATCCTGCAGGCTGCCTTTCACACCACATCTCATTTATGTCCTTTACTGTCCACCCGTCCTGCTCTCCTCCGCCATCCCCTCCCCCACGCACCCCCACACCGCCAGAAACGGTTGCTATGTCTCCTGCCACAAGGCCATGTCACTTCCTGCGACCGCAGACACCAGCATGGGCTTACAACGCTCCTGCCGCCCCAAGGGAAAACATGCCATCCGATGCCTTGCAGATTATAAACATGTTAGATGTTACAAAGGCTGTTTTTAACAGAAGATGGAAGCTGATGCTGTCACATCCCCCAAGAATTGGGAAGCAATGAAGGTCCCAAAGCAATACCAAAATTGATTATTTCTCACAGCTTTTGGTTTGGAAGAGGTTTCTCAGCTGGAAACTCATCTTCTCCATACAGGGACCATGCACATCTAGGGGTGTTCAATGTGAAACAGCAACTTTCGAACCACATAACGGTGGAATGAATCTGGATAGGGAGTGGCCGCTTGCCAAGCAGACAGGCAGAGATATAAAAAGATTAGGACAGGA
Source organism: Siphateles boraxobius (assembly GCF_051911475.1). NCBI lineage: Eukaryota > Metazoa > Chordata > Actinopteri > Cypriniformes > Leuciscidae > Siphateles > Siphateles boraxobius. Next base: position 21,119,588 of record NW_027508866.1, on the reverse strand, counting down.
GGAAAAGTGGAAAAAAGGCTGTAGCTTTACTCAGCCCCCTTACAGGAATAACACCAAACACACACACACTGTGTTATCACACTAAAGAGTGTTTTTATGTAACACCTGTAAACACTTTTATCCTCTTCGTGGTGATGGAAGAAGGCTGGAGGTTGTGTGCATTGCAGCTTCTTCAGAAGAAAGAAAACCACACGGGTTTAGAACAACATGAGAAAAATATTCCTTTGACAGTCAAAAATATGACTTAAAGTCCCTGTAAAGGCAATTCTAAAAAAAAATTCTAAACACATTATAAATGTTAGAAATGTATTGCTAAAACATATTACAAAAAGACTGTGAAATGTGAAGTACTGAATTGTGGAGTTAGACCGTTAAACAGTTCCACAGGTCACTGCTGTGTTCCAGATTTTTTGGGCGGGGCTAAAAAGGGGTCTCGATGACGCACTGGAGTGCCTGAGCTCCTGGACACGCCCCTACTTGATGCCTCACTGGAGCCACTGAGGCTGGCCCCTCCCCTAACAATATTATAGAGCACATTAAACATCAGTTTGCCGCTCAATAGCGAGTTACTGTCAGTACTATTAGTTACTACAGCCTACTACATCCTACATCGTTTAGTAGGATAGTTTTATAAACTTTCGTCGGAGACAATTGGGATTCAATGACAATCCGCTGTTATGGTGAATGGGGCCGAACCGACTATCTCCCGCCTCGGCCTTCATCCTCCCGTTGCGCCGACATTTGGTGCCATCATCGGCAGTGTGTGCCCACCAATGAGCGTAAGTTGTATTGTTTGCTTATGTTATAATTATAGTAGGTAGTCCACAGTAACTCGGCTAAATTTTGTAGCTGGTCAATGTCGTCTGAATTAAATTCTGGCTCTGGAGGCTCAAACATGTATTGCTTTGTAAAACCAATTAAGCTGCTAGGAGCATCCATTCCGGCTGTAGCGGTGACAGTTGATTGTGGCGACGGCAGCTTTATTGGGAGTGGAGTGGGCGTGGTTTCAGCGCAGCCAGCGGACACGCCCCCAGCGTTTGAGAGCATTTTTTCAAGATTTTTATAGCTTATTTTATATATTCATCATTCAAATTTGGCTGGGTGGCTAATAACACATTTTTCTTTGGTGTGACAAACTCAGAACACATACTTAATTTTGACTTTACAGGGACTTAATTAACTTGACTACATTTGGTTACACCACTGAAAGGTATTTTTACAGGTCAGATCATGTTGAAGAAGCTATTCATCCACTGTTACAGCACAGAAAAACAGTTTTTAAGATAACTTTAAAGAAGTGGTGGCTGCATTTAAAATAAAGTCTGCATATGTGACACTGGCTTGTTCCTTGTTTTTCCCCTCCTTTGAGGACGACACTTTGGAATAGATATGCCATTGCAATTAAAATGTGTGTAACAGAGAGGAGGAGATGTGACGGGGGAGGGTAAAGGATGGAGGCACGGTCATGGCTGGGGGTGGAAAAAACTATTTAACATTATTATGCAGGAAATGCCCATCCCCCTGTCCCATCTCGCAACTGACATAAGGGAAAAATCTCCTTGCACCTTTCAAAAGGGTCATGGGAAATCAAATCTACCAATCAGAAAGAGTGTACACTGCCATATCTGCTCGACTGCAAGTGACATTAAGACACGTGATCAGAACATGATCAAAAAAAAAGAGGTGCATTGTAGATTGAACAAGGCAGGGCTGTCTCTTTGGATGCAACAGTAGAAAAATGTGCTTTAAAAATTGTTTTTACCTGGAATTTAACCTCTCCTCAATGTTTTATAGGTCTTTAATTGTATAGAAGTAATGTTTTCGTTACGTAAGATATTCTCAGTGTATGTAAAATACATAGATTTGAACTAAATCGAGTTCAGCAGGTCAACTTTCATAACTTCAGCACCATGGACAGAGAACAACTTCCTACAATGGCATTTGCAGCTACATCAAGAAAAACAGGCCTAATTTCATTTCATTAAAAGTGCCAATAATGAAAATGTCAACTGGAGAATATGCCTTCGAGCATTATTGACATGAAACTCGAATTAGGAACAATTACCGTTCACACATTACATTTCTTCACAACAAAAGCAAGATTTTGGACAAATAAGCCAAACTAAATCACTAGTGTTGTAAAGCCCATAATGTGGAAATCTTACCTACACGATGGTTAGAATTGAACCAGAGCACATCTGCAGAAGTGACGATGCTCCAACGAGACGGGCACGAGCTTCATGAACGAGTTTTAACTGAACTGTTACGGAATCCGCGTAAGTGACTTTCGTCGTTTCCCCCCCTCGACTTTTGGGGTCCTAAAACGGCTGAAACATGAAGCGAATGGGGTGAATAAAACAATAAATGTTTCGTATTAACAATCTGACGCGATTTCGTTGCAAAATCAAAGAGTTTCTTATTTCATATCCGTTTTTGTGGAGTTGTCAACATCCTGAGAGACTTTTCATAGACAGTTCCTTGAATGTAAGGAAAGGTACAAGCCCCGAGAGCACAGTATAGTAATTTAGAACAGAAAAACTTGTTGATGTGACCAAAAGTCTCTTTCAATAGTTTTCAAATCCGTCTTCGTTCGAAGAAATTAACTAGTTCTGCATCGAACAGTGGTCCGTAAATGAAGTGCCGTACAAAACGCTGTTCCTTTAAAACGTCCTCAATCGCAACATGAAAACCTTCGCAGCTCTATATCACAATGCACTCAAGCTCCATGTGTTAGTGTCTTCTCTATTCCTCCTTCCCTTTGTGCGACAAATGACTATGGATTGTGAAATCTTAGCTGATTTGTTCTCCTCAGAGCTGAGCTCGCGACGCTTATGTGCCGTATGTTTGGTGTCGCGAGAGATAATTGCTGCTGTTTGTCTCGTGCAGCTGAAGTGCACTGTAAATCTGCCCGCGCGCGGAGTGGGCTGAGACGGTTTTACAGTTCCGGACACTGACTGACGATATGCGGCTATCAGGAACTGAGATGTGAATTCAACGAATCCAGAGAAGCATCATAAATTCATCAGAGCCCCTGTAAGGGGTTCAGATAACCTGATTAATTAAGTCGTAAAAATGCATGCTAAACTTTCTGGGGCCACACTAAGTAATGCCGTAGTTTATTTAATCAACACAATAATTGTTGCCTCTAGCCAAAATATTCTGTACCCTAGGCTACATTATTATGAAACATTAGCCTATGTTAATACGATTGTTAAATGGACACTGTTTGTAAAGCGTTATGTTTTATAAAACGAATAGTTCCGAGTTCCGACTCTAAATTCTAATTGGATGAGCCGCATTCTGAGCCGTTGATAGGACATGTTGATCAGCATTAAATCAACGGATGTTTCATTTGCTTTAAACAGTATACATTTAGGATCATGAACTTGATGGAAGAAATGTTTATTTCGACTAAATTAAGCTACTAAAAATTGAATAATTGGTGCCTTTTATCTTATTGCCATTGCTGCTATTTTATAAAATACAGTGGTGAATAGGTCTACAGTAAAGCCAGGGCCTCACATGACTGAAGATTACTTTATTTTGCTCCACACTTTTTAGTTATTTGTTTTAAAGTGGGGCGAAGTTATTACAAATGATGTTGTAGGCTAATATTAAAGGTGAATTTCTGCACCACTAGCCTCACCATGGCTGTGTCCGAAATCGCATACTTGGGTAGGTTCTTATTTTGAATAAGTAAATGCTTCACAACCGCTAAAAGGTACATTCTATATAGTATGAGTCTGAGTGAGTAGTGGAAATGTAATTTGGGCGCACTACATTCACCATGTTGTCATTATCATGTGACCTACCAGCGTCAGTGACATCACTTCGCTGTCATTCATGCTCTCCCGTAGCCTCATGGGATAGTAAAGTGTCCATCGAATGCACATTTCAGAATCTCACCGGAATAAGCTGATCATAGAAGTACTTTTACCTACTCTTTTATGAGTCCTGTGAATTCGGACATACTTCTTTTGTCACATACTTTTTTTGTCTACTATATAGTAGAGAAGTATTCTATCTCGGATGCAGCGTTTTTTTTACACTCCCTCACCCCCTCTGTCATTGGTCGATCAAACAGATAGTTCCGCCCCCAAACACACGCCATTGGTTGAGTCGGAGTGCTCCAACAAATGGAGCAACATGTTGATAAGGCCACTCGTTACACTTTTCACGGAAGTATTGCCTCATATAGTAGTGGTCTCTGCACGTAAAATTGTCAAAATCTAAAATCCACAAATGACACACTTTACTTTTAAAGCCCCATATAGTCATAAATATCCTCATTTACATTTTAAACCTAATATTTGATTTATCTACAAGTATTTACTGTAATGGTCATCAATATTCTGATCACACCAAAGAGATCCGAGACAGCTGTTGGGAAATGCGCTAAAACCATGTGTAAGTTATATTTCCATTTCTCATTGATTGCTGTTTCCCGATTTGCAATTTGATTGAACCAGCGGCTGTTTACAGTCAACAGTGGATATAATTCTTCGTTGCAGCGATGAACGATGAGAATTACACCCGCCCTCACAGTCTCCCTTTCTCTTACATGAAATGCTGTCATAAGATCTACTGTAGATGATCATGTCATGTCAGCCACTGATTTCCTGAAATCTGGCTGAAAGGTTGTTCTGAAGGAGAACAAAAGAGCCGGGCAGTGGATCTGGATGAAGCCCAAGACAAGCAGTAGCCAATCTGTAAGGTGTGCTCATTGATTCTGGCCAACATGATAATGACTGGTAGGATACAGAGAGCCAGGGCTCAGCCGGAATGTGCCCGGCTTTCCAGCTCAAGGCACAGAATAGGCTCTGTGGATTAATGGCGGCAATGCAGTTTTGTTTATACAGTGAAGAAAACAAACCAAAAATGAATCATTGCGCTATACAGTGACAGTCAGATCTCTGAATGACTGAAACGGTCTCTTCTTAGTAACATAAATCTGGCGTTATCTTGAGGTTCAGCTTTAGTTTGGTTGTCAGGACAGGACAGATCTGCTCTACTGTTTAACCAACACAGACATTTTTAACTATTTTACGGTTTGGCGAATTGGTACTCATATAAAATCGGCGCTTTGTATAGTTACGTTTTCTCATGAGATTGGGTTGGTTTTAACTGTGAGACCTCAATTATTGATTGCATAATAAAGAAGACTTTGAACAGGTAGATTTGAAGTTTTTGATGCAATGCGTCTGTTATTGTCTGGTAACAGCTATTTTCAAGGCATTCAAGTATAGATCTTTGGCCCAAATGTTAGGGTTAGGGTTAGAATTTGTATTTTTCAGATTGGTCCAGCATTCTAGAGCAAATAACAAGGCCAAATGTAAATTCCACTACCGTTAAAACGTTTTTATAAAGAAATTAACATTTTTATTCTGCAAGGACACATTAAATTGATCAAACGTGACAGTAAATGTATTTATAATGTCACAAAAGATTTCTATTTCAAAGAAATGCTGTTTTTAAACTTTCAATTCATCAAAGAATCTTAATTTACATAAAAAGATTAGCAGCTCATCTGTTTTCAACATTGATAATAATGCTAAATGTTTGTAGAGCATCAAATCATCATTTCAGAATGATTTCTGAAGGATCATGTGACACTGAAGACTGGAGTAATGATGCGGAAAATACAGCTTTGATCACAGGAATAACTGACTTTTACAATATATTCAGAAAGAAAACAGTTATTTTAAATTGTAATACTATTTCAAAATATTACTGTTTTTACTGTATTTTTGATCAAATAAATGCAGCCTTGGTGAGCATAATAGACTTTCAAAAGCATTAAAAAATTGTACTGTCCCCAACCATTTGAACGGTGGTGTAGTTTTCACCTTGAACACCAAGACATTTTAAGCTTAGTGTTTTCTTCATGTCCTTACTCGCCTCAAAATAAAAGTATTTTTTATTGCATTAATTATTAAACTGCCACATATTAAGCTCTATTATAGTGTAAAGCTGTGCATTATACATGACCTGAAATAAAGTGACAGGACCAGAGCTGTTCCCTACCCCTCCAGTGTCTGAAACGTTTCTCCTGAGACACGAGCAAGCAGCTCTTTCTGTGTGTTTAGTGTGTTTGAGGTAATACTGACTGACTGACCGTTCTGAGCTGGATAATGTCAGTTTGAGCCTTAGGCTCTCTGACTCCTCAGTGGTGTGTCTGCATGCATTCGTCCATGTGTGTGACATGCAAAATATACACTAAAACGGATGGGTCACGACCTAGAAATGGGCTGCAGGTCTGTTCTGAACAGCAGGTGGAAAAAACAATGCTGAACGTGAATAGTAAAATCCAACTGACTTTATATGATCATAGCTTGTATCTTTAAAGGTTTAGCGGAGGATTTTCTTTTTCCGGGTGGGTAGCCTATACTATTGATCCACCTAAGTGTCAATCATTCTGGTGATATGCTTACGTAAGGCCGTCGTACGTGCTCGTCCCTATGTAGTTTTCGCTTTCTGCGCATGTGCACTTTCAGGTGTATTATGTGTGATGAGTTACGGTTTCAGCCATTCCTTTGAAAATGGCTGAGGGTCGAAAGAGAAAAAATGTATACGAAGTGTATAAGAAGAGAAAGGCCGCAGAATATAGAAACAATAGCAGAGTGATTTTGGGTGAATATTTCACACGCTGGCGTGCGCTAAAAGCACAGGTTGAGCTTCCCACTGATGCCACAGTCGCGAAGATTCTACTAGACAGGTAAAGTTTGTCATGCTATTTGGAGAAATCCATTTAAAATCACTGCTAGTAAAAGCTAATGTAAGCTATGATTAGCGATACTAGCCCTGGCACAAGTCATGCACCGCGTAGACACGGTGAACATCTCAATTTGTCTAAAGTAGCCTTATGACCAAATGGTAAATGGTATCACGCTGAAATATTCTAAAACCTTGTGTGTTCATTTTCGATAATTACAATGTGTTCACCATAGTATTTATTACACAAATGCAACAAGCTACTTCTCCATTGCATATCATGTCTTCAGTCCTCGGTCACTCAACACGTTTAATAGGCGTTCCCTATCGGGAGCAAATAGTGTTGCGCATGTGCATTTTTAAAAAAATTGGAGAGGGCGAGTCTTCTCTAAAATTCAGAAAGATCCTCCGCTATACCTTTAACTTTTAAAATGGTAGGAAAAGACTTCCCTTATCATAAATTGTTGGCATCAATGGCTATGCCATCAAACTCCGTACCATTTTGGAGTGAATTCATCTGTTGCTCAGTAGATGCCAATCACATTAGGCACAAACCAACATGGGCAGTTTATTAAAAAAAGAAGAACAAAAAAAGACATAGACACATTAAATGATACAGGTTCTCTTGATACATGGATAAATATGGGATTTATTTTTCAATAAATTGAGTGCTGAGAGCATGAAACCACCACAATTCCATTTAGAAACCAAAATTCACATTTCACTAAATTTTATATAACATTCAGAACTTCTTTTGGTCTGCCCAGGTGAGAATAAATCATAATAAACATGTTTAAGGACATATTAAATATGATTTTATCCTCCTTATTTATAAGGTTTGGATGAAGGGAAGAGGCAAGGACTCAATGATGCAGAGTTGATGGGCTTTTATTTAATAAAAAAAAAACTAAACTAAACTGACGACGATCTGGCACAGGACTGAGAACACAAGGAGAAATAATAGGAGAGGAAATTAAGAGGAATCCAATAATCAGGTAACAAGAAATGTGAGGTTAAAGGGATAGGTCACGTAAAAAATTAAATTCTGTCATCATTAACTCACCCTCAAGTTGTTCCAAACATGTATGAATTTCTTTTTTCCGATGAACACAAAAGAAGATATTTTGAAGAATGTCAGTAACCAGACAGTTAATAGACCCCATTGACATTCTTCAAATTACCTTCCTTTGTGTTAAAAGCAAAGAAAGCCACACGTCCAGAGCAGGCCCGGTTTAACGTGTCACAAGCCTGATGATCTGTTGCTCCAGCTCAAGGAACAGTCATGTCTCTAGGGCACAGAAATGCCCCTCTGGCCCCGCAACTTCATTTCATTAGCGGATCAGACCGGCATCTGTTCCTGTCTCGCTCCTCCCACGTTCACACCGCCTGCCGGCCGTTATTGCCACAGGGACCACAATAACCTTTATTCCTCAAACCAGGTATCCATGTTTCTTGATTGAGACGACACAATTGGCAGCAGCTGCAGCGTCTCGCACTGGCTCCAGGGCATGTGCGTTAAGGAAGTTATTATTGCAAGTGTTTCATCTCAATATCTTTTAATTTCTTGAAAACCAGTGAATGGTTTAAGACACAGGTGGTATCTTCCAGAAGCACTGTCATTAGAATTAGTCTTTCTCCAAGGAAACAGCAGAACACGTCTGTCACACATGCTGTGAAATATTGTGCTAACATAAAGCTCAACGAATGTCACAGTTATACCAATATACTTATACTCTTACACTTTATAATAGTTCAAACCAAACAGGTATTTATTGACAGAGAAGCAGAGCAGTTATGCAGGTGAGAAATAAAGAAGTCAGAGTATTATTAAGCAGATGGATACTGAATAACTAAAAGGCCGTTTACCCAACACCGTTTTTGACACAAAAAAAATGTTTTATGCAGTTTTGCCGTTCATTTACATGACAAAGGCATTTTGGGGGCATGAAAACGCTAACTGTTGAAAAAATAAACAATTGACAGATGTTTACTTACTAAGGCACATCCGTTTGAAATGTTTTGCATCTGAAACTTAACTGTATTTATAATCTTTTCTTTTTTGAAACTCCAGACAGTACCATTTTTCACAGACGTTTGAAGTGTATTTTCAAGTTGAAATGTTGTTTAAATTCAGTTTTCATCAAATTAATAAAAGTCATGTATATTAACCTGAAAAAAGTGTTTTTTCGTCTTCAATAAAATGACCCCTTGGTTCTCTGTAAGTGCACAAAGGACATTTTAGCCAATAAAACAGGCAAATGTAAACCGATCAAATGCAGTTTTCACATGCGTATCACCTATTGTGCTCTAACATCCCAAACTGTCTTAAATTATTTTTCATAATTAATTCCACATCTACAGCAACGAAAAAAGACAGTATTGCAGAAATCCGCCCTTCTCGCTCACAACAAGCAGATGTTGGAGAAAAAAAAAAGTTTGACCAGAGGGCAAAATAAACAATTGAATTTTCGTTAACCCAGCTAATAGAATTAGCCGGGATAAAGTAGAGGCTGTCACAGGGTAGTGCTCTTAAAAGCCAGAGAGAGTCCACAGCCAACAGAAGTGGACCAACACGAGGACCAGTGGACACCTACCAACTGAAAAACACATCTGAAACGGGATCAAGAAGTCAACAGAAGAACAATCCATTTGGGTGTTCTCAAAAGACGACAGCATAAGGAGATTTTTGACGATTTGTGACTTCAGAGCAGCCCAAAATCATCATACTAAAGACCAACAGAAAGGGCCTTCAAGTAGAAGACAACATAGGCGATGCGTCTTCTCAACAAAGATCTGCGGTTGCAAGACGTCACCCTCATGTACCTCACCGTTTTGGCCACTGTGGTGGTGCTCTTGGTGGCTTCCTACCAGGCTCCTGCGCTCCCCTCCAGACCCCCCCTGGCCTACCACATCCCCTTAGACCCCTCGGGTCAGCTGGAGCTGTCTTGGAACATCAGCTATCCCACTCAGGAGGTCTATCTAGAGGTGAAAGTCAAAGAGCTGCACCACGGCCTTTTACTGGGCATGTCCGATCGGGGAGAGCCCACCAACGCCGACTTGATCCTTCTGTGGGACGACGGTCAAAAATCCTATTTTGGGGTAAGAATATTCCTGTGATTTTATAATGGTTTTCTTCTTTATGGTGTTGGAAATGTGCTCCGGTGATAGTGTAGGATTATGTGCTTTTATAAAACACTCATTTGAGATGAGCAGAAAAATGATGCAACAAAGTGCAGAATCTTGTCAATATGAGTGTTTTTCTTTTTTTGGTAAAAGGATTGTTCAGCCACAAATTAAATGTTGTCATCTTTATTCACCCCACCATGTAATTCCAAACCTGCATGACTTCCTTTCTTCGGTGGAGCATAAAAAAAAGACATTTTGATGAATGTTTCAATTGCTTTTGTATGTACAATCAGTGGAGTCCAATGTTGTTTTGGACCCCATTGACTTGCAATGTTTACACTCTAAAAAATAACGGTTCTTTATTGGCATCGATGGTTCCATTAAGAAACTTCAACATCCATGGAACCTTTGCTTTGCACAAAAGGTTGTTTATAGTGGATAAAGGTTCTTCAGATATTTAAAGCTCTTTTAAGAACTGTTCACTGAAAGGTTCTTTGGGAAACCAAAAAATGGTTCTTCTATGGCGTCGCTGCAAAAACCTTTATTTATGGACAAAAAAATATTAAGAGATTTAAAAAAAAAAAAAAAAAAAAAACTTTCGTGTTCCACAGAAGAAACAGAAGTCATCCAGGTTTGGAACAACATAAAACATGACAGAATTCAGAGACCGTACCTTTTTTGTTGTTGACTAATGAACGACTAATGATGAATTTCTAACCTCTCGGTCACAGCAACCTCTCTCTCGTTGCTCTTGAGTCTGAAGAGTCTGGCTTTATAAATCTTGTTATGATTGCCTGGCTACAGCAGACACCTACACACACACACACACACACCCGTGCACTTCCAGTTCAGCCGTATAGTGCAACACTCCTAACATTGAGCTGAACAGCTCACATCTGGGTTTTGCCCGCCGCACCCCAAATAAAGTGGTTGAAGGAAGGTCATGCGTGTATCAAGGCCCCTCTTCATTCATTATGCATGATTTATTTCATTATTTTGGCTTTGGATTGCACTGTTCTGTCCGTTCTGAATAAATGTTGTATGGCCAGCCGCTCGCCCTGCCTCCTTCAGCGTATGTCCAGGAGAGTTACTGACAACAAGTCAAAACATTGTAGGCTTGCGGAAAATTCTCAAAGAAATATTGGTTAAAATGGACACTTTCAAAATCAATTATAAGTAACATAAAAACCATAGTAAAATATTTCTTAAGTATTTATACAAACATTTTATGATGGTTTTAACACTTTTTGGCAAATTGGTGGCAAATTTTTTTTCTAAAAATCATACATTTTTGTATGAAATAACTAACTCGTAAATTATTTTTTCTCAGGAGATTGTGTCGGGTAGTTCATATATTAATTATATATTTTAATTATATATAAACTTTTTTTTTCAAGAAAATGTATAAAACATTTATTCAGCAAGAATGCAATAAAATTGATTAAAAGTGACAGTAAAGACATTTATAATGTCACAAAAGATTTCTATTTCAAATAAATCCTGTTCTTTTTTAGCTTTCCATTCATCAAAGAATCCAATTCATCAAAGAGAAAAAAAAATGTATCATGGTTTCCACAACAATATTAAGCAGCACAACTGTTTTCAACATTGATGATAATAATAATAAATGTTTCTTGAGCATCAAAACACCACATTAGAATGATTTCTGAAGGATCATGTGACACTGAGGACTGGGTTGATGATGCTGAAAATACAGCTTTGACCACAGGAATAAATTACATTTGAATGTATATTCAAATCTAAAATTATTTTAATTGGTAATAATTTGTTACTGTGTTTCAAATAAATCAAATAAATTTAGCCTAGGTGAGGATAAGGGAGCTATTTCTAAAACATGAACTTACCGACCTCAAATAGAGAAACAATGATGATGTTTGTTTTTGTGATTGAATGATATTCTTAGGATGCATGGAGTGATAATGAAGGCAGAGTGATGTTGGACACTCGACAGGACTATCAGCTGCTGGAGACTCATCAGTCCTCTGAAGGCTTCTTTCTGCTCTTCAAAAGACCATTCAGCACCTGCGACCCACACGACTACACCATAGAGGCACGTTACTAAACGAAAGTAGAATAGAAGATAGAGGGGGTTGAGGTGGGACAAAGAGACATTTGCATGATAATAGAGTGCAATAGTCGGGTTCCGAAAGGAAAAACTCCATAGGATAATTAATTTTTGAACGATAACTTTTAGACCTTTAAAGACAGACTTACTGTCAGCTACGAGGTTGTTAATCCATAGTTTTTGCTTTTGTTGAAGCTGTCAGGCTGCATTATTTCAGCTAATTTTAACCTACTGGTGTTCTTCGGCCATTTTTGACCGAAAATCTTTGTTTTTTTAAGATATCAAGCTCAAATTTGGAAAACAACTCGTTTAGATTTATGGCTTTGATTTTCTTGCAGTTTTAGAGTAAAATATTTTTTTGAAAATATATTTTACATAAAAATTGAAAATAATATTTTTGTGCATTTTTCATAACAATAAACGTAAAATTCTGTAACTTTTTAAAACTTTTTTCACTTCAGAAATAATTTGCCAAGTGTCATCTTTGAAAAGAGATCAAACTTAACTATGTGCTCTAAAGATTTCAAGATTTAAATGTCCTTTTCAGGTCTATGCTCAAAAAGTGAATAAATGGATTACAAATACAGTGTAAATATAATTTAGTACCATAAAATCCCCTAAAAATACAAAATATTAAATAAAACACATCATCGAACTAACATTCGATTGTTATATATATTCGATATTATATATTACATATATTATTTTATTTTATATTATATATATTATATATTCGATTGTTATTTTGTACATTATACAACATAACACATCATCGAAATACATTCATCTCATTGCAAAAAAATTAAAAATTCTGTTATTTTTGACAGACACGCAAAGAGCACCTGAGGGGTAAAATAATCGTATTTAACAGCAGGATTCCTGAAAGAATACATAACCCATGATGCTGTACAAAAAATTATACCAATCAGGGAGACATAAAGTCTTCTTTTTTTAAATCCCTAAGGGAAAAATACTTTTCGAACCAGCACTGCTGAAAAAGGGGGCAGGCATTGTTGCACTCTATAGTCCTTAGTCATGTTAGACGCCATATCGAATTTAACACGGGTGAAAATGAGGCTGTGAGGTATAAGTAGACTTAGTTTTTACAATGGCATGCACTATATAAAGGTCCAGATCACAGCCTCATTTTCATTCCTGTCAAAAAATAAATATGGCGCTACCATGACTAAGGGATATATTAGGTCAGAAAATTACACGTTTTAGCTTCATTAAAAAAAAAAAACTCTATCTTAAGTATTCTGAGGTGCTATTTTTGAATTCAAAAATGTTTGACTGAAATTTTTCAGTCAAATGTATCAAAGACCTTGTCTTCATTTACTCACCCTCATGTCATTCCAAACCCTTTCATTCTTCCATGAAATACAGAATGAGAAGTTTTGAAGAATATCCATGCTGCTCTTTTCCATAGAATGATCATCCTTGCCATTCCGTTAACATGTTATTTAGTCATATGGGTCTGAAAAAACATATTGGTGATTAAATGATAACAAAAAATCCTTATTTCCAGGAAGGCACGGTCCACATAATCTACGCCTTGCTGGAGCATCCGATCCTATCTTTGCATGAGCTCAACATTTCCCGACTCCAGACTGGCGTCCAGCGGGTTCTGCTCCTGCGTCCGGACACTCTGTCCCTCACTCTCCCGAGGGATGTGCACACCCTGGAGGTCCTGGCCCCTGAAGTCATCATCCCCAAACAGGAGACCACGTACTGGTGCCACATCTATCAGCTCCCTCCTAATATGCCCAAGAACCACATTGTCATGGTAACTTGAAACTCTTGGAGCCACTTTGACCAATTATAATGCTCTTTAGTCAAACACTTTTGTAAGTTTGTACTTACACAAGAGTGATGTAAACTGAATCTTAATATAATTATGGAATTTGCTAAGGCAATTATAGGTATTGCTATTAACTCTTCCCACGCCAGCGTTCTTGGAAAAAGTTGCCAGCCACTGACAACTTAAAAAAAAAAAAAAAAAATCACAAAATTTGGCCCCCAGGATATTTAGTTGTATGAATATCTGAACATGCAATATCAAAAGAAAGAACAGACCCTCTGCGTTTAAACAAAAACAAAATACGTTTTATTCTAGCTTCATGCATTCCTTTTTTATCAACACTTGAATATGGGTAAGTTTCATAAAAAAGCAACATTTTGACGCATTTTTTGTCAGAGACTATGTCTGAATTGGATTCAAAAGATGATCAAAACACAGATGGAGTAAATTGAGTCCATCAACACCCCCTAATGCTTCACCGTCCTATACCTCGTCCTGAGTGGACATTTCATTCAGTGACGTTAGGCAGTTTTGATTTATATGCTTATTTATATGCATTGCAGTAGGTCCCTCTCTTTTCAGTGAATTGCAAAAGAGAGCCTTGTTTTTAAGTCAGAAATTTCAACGTCCATTTTGAGATTTGAACAAAACACTATGTGGCTGTTCAAGTAGAACTTTCCCTTCTTTTAAAAATGTAAGACATAATGCTGAAGGATGGAAAAAGACAACTTATGCAACAAAAAAAACAAAAAAAAAATTCCTCCAAGTATTATGTCCAAATTCATAACAATCGAAAAACAGTAGGCAAAAAACTGAGATTCTGGAGTGTGCATTTTATGGACACTTTACTATCCCATGAGGCCACAGGAAAGGATTTGTGAATAGCAGTGAAGCGACGTAACTGGCGCTTACGAATATGGTGTATCCGAATTCAATTCATACTACAATACATTCAGTGTTGCCAACTTAACGACTCTTCAGGCCCCCTTAATGACTTATTTCTCCCCCAAAAAAGTATTTAGCAATAAATCTAGTGACTTTTTGGACTGTTTAGTCAGTCCAAATGTTGTTGAAAATTTAGTCAGTCACTCACACTCGTTATGTTGTCTGACAAAAAATATGTAAATGAGATTTATTTACATCATTTATACTTTTTGACCACTGCAGTAGGTCCCTCTCTTTTCAGTGAATTGTTTTAAGTCAGAAATTTCAGAAAGCCAGAAAGTCCATTTTGAGATCCTGCATTCTGAGACAAACCCGTCTCTGGGGTGTAACTAGGGGGCATTTACATGACACCGTTTTCGAATAAAAACTAAAAACTTATGCGTTTTGACCGTTCATTTACACGACAACAGTCGAGTTTTGGGGGCCTGAAAACAATAACTTTTGAAAAAAGGTTTAAAAATGCAAATGCTTGTGTATTGTGTGTTCATTTTATAGGCGTGTAGTGTTTCTTTACAAAGTGACATCGTCAACAACTGGCCTGGCATGAATAATACAACATTTTTAGTCGTTTTCGCAGATCCTTGTGAACAGGGATTGTCTTGACAACGTTGGCGTCTGTACGTGAAAAACGCACAGGAAAAACTTGGTTTTATTGCCCCACCTGTTTTTCTGCAATTTATATCACTTCATCTTTTTTTTGCAGTACGAGTCTGTAATCACTCCTGGTAATGAAGCCATTGTTCATCACATCGAAGTGTTCGAATGTTCCCCTCAGATGGACACCGTACCTCCATACAGCGGCTCCTGCGATTCAAAGATGAAGCCCCGCAAACTCAATTACTGCCGACATGTTCTGGCTGCCTGGGCCATGG
This sequence comes from Siphateles boraxobius, assembly GCF_051911475.1. NCBI lineage: Eukaryota > Metazoa > Chordata > Actinopteri > Cypriniformes > Leuciscidae > Siphateles > Siphateles boraxobius. The sequence goes on along the minus strand of NW_027508866.1, from coordinate 21,104,047 downwards.
GAGCGGAGGTACACACGCAACTACGTACTGCATTTTCATAGTATATAATTAAAGCCACAGTTCACTTAAAAATGGACAAAAATGGATTTGTTATCATTAACTCAACATGACATTCAAAATCTCAATGGCTTGCTTCCTAGATAGCACACGTACGTATTGCAGATGAACAAACACTCTAAAAAATACGTCTTCCAGATGTAAACACGCACATCAAATAGACGTCTTCGTGATGTACGTGTGCTGTGGAACACAAAAAAAGATATTCTGAAGAATGTTCACACTGCTCTTTTCCCGTACAACTAAATAAATTAGGGAGTGTCAAGCTCAAAAAAGACAACAGAAATTACAATAAAAGTAAAATGACACATAAGTCTCCTGAAGCCATGTGATAGTTTTTACATGAGGAAAAGACATGAGAAAAAGAGTGAAATTACGGTCTTCCCCTGCTGTAGATCTGACACTTCTGCATATCTCTTGTCACAAATGTCTACTTCCATGGTTATCCTCTTTGACTGCATGCTTTTACAATGTTTCATCATGAGGCATATCCACAGAGGACACTTTCTACATCAGTTTCTCCCTTTTTAGTGCTAAGTTTGAGAGCTAAAAACAGAACATATGATTATCAGCATCTTTAGGAGGCACACATACAGATGGGCTTTTTCTGCGCCAATTCACCCACTCTAGGTAGGTGCCAGTCAAGGTTTTGAACAGAGCAGTGAGCCAATCTGAAAGCAGAGGCGTCCTGATAAATCAGTTATGGAGCCAAGGACCGATGCCGAGCTTGAAAGATAGATAAATAGAGAGAGAGAGAGAGAGAGAGATAGGCCTGCAATGAGATTACATGGGAGTACAACAAACACAAATCATGTGTTCTGCTAGCTGCCAATGTCAAGCTGGAGAGATGAGATTATGTAGCAAAATTTAGATGTTTTTCTTCAATAGATTGCAGTTTGCCCCCCCCCAACATTTTGTTTTTAAATGTGTTTTAATGCCTTGTGAGAGAAGGAGGAGTGAGTGAGAGCCAGGAGAGTGTGATAGAGGAATGGGAATGGGGCGAGAAACTGGAGGTGGAAGGAGGACGGTTATGTAAAGCGGTCCTTCGCACACGAGTTCTAAAACAGATAAGGGTTTAGGTTTCAACTTTGCAATCCTTCATAAGTCTAAAACGATGGTCGTGGACTGTCATGGATCTACAGGACTTTTCTGGCTCTGACTGAGCTGGAGTTGGCATAAGCTTCTTGTGCATTGGCTCAAATATCTTTTAGCCTGCAAAACATAAATCAGAAGCTTTACTGCACCACGATCAATCTTATTAAAGTTCACATACAGTTCTGTGTCTGTACGCACAGCCGTTCTACTACCCTGCCGACGCTGGTTTGCCTCTGGGAGGAGAAAGTTCTTCGAGGTTCCTTCGTCTTGAAGTTCATTACCACAACCCTCTTCTTATATCAGGTATGCAACAGGCACACCAACATTGTGAAATACTTCAGCCCAGTTGCTTATGGCTATGTTAAAAATGCTAAGTCATATTACACAGTATACACTTACTATTTATAGGCTACTTTTTTTATAAGGCTTACTATTAAAAATATATGTAAAATAGTTGATGTTACGAAATACTTTCAAGCAGTAGTATGCTATATTTTTTTATTTTGATGATATTAAGACACCTTATAATGAGGTCATGTGGCAATTATTTCATGTTTTTAGTATGGTTATAAAACCATCTTTGCCGTTCAAAAAGTGCATTGCATTATGGGATACAGTATTCTGCACAGTGAGCTGCAATATTTTCATGTATTTACTGTATATATTTATTTATAATTTATATTATATATAAATATAAATATTTTATATATAAATAAAAAAATTCTTATATGTATACATGCATGTGTGTGTATTTATATATACAAAATGATTATACACAGTGCACACACATATATAATGTAAACACAAACTTTTATTTTGGATGCGATTAATCTTTTCCCAGCCCTACTTTTTTTGTTTTCTTCTATTTTGTTTGACCCTTGTCCCAGAGCCTTTAAATCCTAAATATGAAAATTCATAATACAAATATGATTTGGTACAGTACATGTTTAATTTTGCCCATAATCCTCCTCCACCCCCTTCCGCCTAGTTTTAGCAAGACAGAAGGCCCTTTTATTTCAAAACTGTTCAAAACATTAGCACAAATTTGAGCATGAAATTGTGTGCGAATGTTTTCACTAACAAAATCATGATTCATTAGTAAATTTCATTCAAAAATATATTCCAGATTTACATAATGTAAAAACAAATAAAACCACACTTATGCAAAAAACAAAACAAACAAAAAAGTTTAGGGGAGGCAAGGCACCCACACACTACAAGATAATCAAGCCGATTTTAGGCATAGTCAAAGCCTCGATTATCTTGATGGTTCTATTATTGATGGTTCAGATTGTCATGTGGTGTGAGATGTGTTAAGAGTGATTGAATCTGCTCGGAAGAACGTTGGGCCGTACTGATGTCAAAACGTTAATATCAAGGCTTGACCGCGAAAGATTTTGCAAGATTTCCTGTGTTCACAGTCGGGACTCTAGTTCATTGTGAAAGGAATCTTTTGGACTGCAGGTAAATGAGGTCCAAATCAGAATTTTTTGTCATGATCATTACCCATGATAATTGCCCATTTGTCATGATACATTTTTTTTTTCAAATCAGTTTTTGTCATGACAGCGTGAACAACACAAACCACATGGAATATGATCTTTTCGATTACGATTCGTGCCACTTCCATATGAGGTCCTAAATCCTATTCAGGTCAGATGTTTTGCAATGCGACTTCAGTCTGAGCAGTCAAATCGGAATTCAGTACTTTTACGTCACTCTGAACTCTTTACGTCACAAATCTGCACTCATGGGAGTCGCTTCAAAGATTTTACATACCTGACGTTATTAAGACAGTTGCGAAAGGTAGTCAGTGAAGGACAGTGATGTGTCAGAGCTCATAAGTATTATAATAACAGCTCTACATACAAGCAAAACACAACATAAAAAAAAATCACACTAGAAAAAAACATGTAAACATGTCTTTAATGGTCAAAGTTTTTACTTCCGTATGACAGCGTGCCGCGTGATGTCTTTTTATCGTTCTTTTGTGCATGCGGGTCAGTCTGGGACGATGATCTGTTCACACTTGAATCTGATATTGGCCACATTTAAAACAACAATGTGAACAGCTATACAAAAAAATCATATCTGAGCAATAAATCAAAATTGAGAACTAAGACTCACAGTGTGAACGTAACACTTTGAAAACCTGATAAGAAGAAAAATCGTTTATTGTGGGCCAGCCTTTAGAAAATGTACGAATAACCCACAATTATTAGTGGCTATAGTTAAAGAAATACCCCATTTAAATACTGTTCAAAAACTGTATACTGCAGCAAGCGTAAGAATAGCATGCTAGTATGCTAATATCTTTCTTAACTCCTCAACAGCCTGATTTCTTCAGTCTACTTCCTTTGATTTCTAAATACAAAACTTTTCATCGCTCGTTGTGTGTGTGTGTGTCACAGGACGGAGGGACTCCTCAGGCATACGTTTATGGTACACTCCATCTCTGAGGAGGTTTGACGCAGGCATCATGGAGCTCGGGCTAGTCTACACTCCTGTCATGGCCATTCCTCCCCGCCAGCGCTCTTTCCAGCTGACTGGCTACTGCACCGACAAGTGCACACAGACGGTCCGGGATCCTCACAAACATTCCTAAATACTGCACTTCACTCAGGCCAGCCGAATAAATTCAAGATAAATTCAACCAAAGCTGTGACTGAAGATAAATCTAGAGCAACCAGTTCTAACTGCATTCAGACTTTGGATGCAATTAAAAAATATTGGGTGGCTTCCTGAAAATAGATTAGGACCAATTTTCAACAAATTATGCAATCAAAATAGACTAACTTACTAAAAAAAGAGAAGCAGTCCCATTTAGGGTGTAATAAAAGTCTAATTAACCAGCCCACAGTGGCAAAAGCTCATTAACAAAAGGAAAATTGTGAAAAACAAAGCATTGTTATATAAGAAAGCATACTGTTTAACTTCAAGTAACTCTGTTTGGGCTACTATATCATGAATGATAGTTAAAATCATGTGGCTTGTTGAGGTTAAGTTGCAAAAAGCAACCACTCAAAATACCCTAGCAACACCCCATCATTAAAACCACTTACATTTTCTTCATAAAATGACAAATATAGTTGACATATTAATGATGAAATATATTTTTTTTTCTGTCCTCCAGGCTCTTCCTGCTGGAGGTGTACATATATTTGCATCCCAGCTACACACTCATCTGGCCGGCCTTGGGGTGAGAACCGTCCTGGTGCGAGGAGGCAGAGAGGTGGAAGTGGTGCAGGAGGACAGACACTTCAGCACTCACTACCAGGTGTTACCAAGTTTGTTTAAGTATAGAATAAGATTTATAAGATAAAATTAGTTTATCTTTTACCCTTAATACATTTACCTGGTCTTATTGTGCATGATTCATGAGTGCACGTTATTCCAAAATAAAAGTTTTTCCATAACATTTTATCATAATGTAATAACTCTCTCTCTGCTGAGCACCAAGCCCTCTTATTTTTCAACCAATCCCCTCCAACCACATAGAGACCACACCCAGCTAACTGTTCATGAGGAAACTGCAGGGGGTTTGTGGTTTGATGAAAATCTAATAATTAATTGAATAAAAAAAGTAAAATTAAAATAACAAAATAAAACATTTTATTAACATATTTTATTTGTTTACCTGTATGTCATGTGACCATTAACCGACCCTAGACCGTAAGCAAACTAAACATGCAGATGTGCTGTTAAAGTGCCACTATTATGCTTTTTTTTTTTTTTAAATATTACCGTTCCTGTAGTGTGTAATATAGCTGTTTGTTACCTCAAAAAGTTCTGCAAAGTTTCAAAGATCAAAGTGGACGATTTTTGTAGTTATTGTCTCCTAAAAGAAAGACACGATTCTAAACTGCCTGAAAAGAGTTGTCAGTAATTCAAATCATACAGGAACCTACGTAATTTTTGTAACAAATTTGCATAATGCCAGCCTATGTTCTTCATTGGCTCCCTGCAAATAACGTCTAGTCTGACCCTCAAACACTGTGGTGTATCTGAGGCCTGGAAGAGTTTGGTTTCTGTTGTCGAGATGTTGAGAGGATGCAGTTTTCTGTGCTGTGAAAGCAAATCCACTTTGATACACTTACAAAGGATGAGGACTCACACTCGGATTGATGCCATCGTTACTGTTCATCATATCACTGTGTATCAAGTGCTAAGGATAATCTGGAGCTAAAATTCAGATATGGCAAAGGCCGTTTGGTTTCCGACAAGACCTTTAAGTGGTAGACCAATCACAACAGACCGGTCCAACTGACCAATCAGAGACGAGTTGCCCTATCACAACAGATTGGGTCATCTGACCAATCAGAGCAGAGTAAACCAATCACATCAGACCGGGTCATGTGACCAATCAGAGCAGAGTAGACCAACCACAACAGACTGAGCCAACAGAACCAATCAGGGAAGAGTAGACCAATCACAACAGACTGGGTCATCTGACCAATCAGAGCAGAGTAGACCAATCACAACAGACTCGGTCATCTGACAAATCAGAGCAGAGTAGACCAATCACAACAGACTCGGTCATCTGACCAATCAGAGCAGAGTAGACCAATCACAACAGACCGGGCCGTCTGACCAATCAGACCAGAGAAGACCAATCACAATAGACTGGGTCATCTGACCAATCAGAGCAGAGTAGACCAATCACAACAGACTGAGCCAACAGAACCAATCAGGGAAGAGTATACCAATCACAACAGACTGGGTCATCTGACCAATCAGGGAAGAGTAGACCAATCCCAACAGACTGAGCCAACAGAACCAATCAGGGAAGAGTATACCAATCACAACAGACTGGGTCATCTGACCAATTAGGGAAGAGTAGACCAATCCCAACAGACTGAGCCAACAGAACCAATCAGGGAAGAGTAGACCAATCACAACAGACTGGGTCATCTGACCAATCAGAGCAGAGTAGACCAATCACAACAGACTGGGTCATCTGAGCAATCAGAGCAGAGTAGACCAATCACAACAGACCGGGTTAGAAGAGTAGACCAATCAGAAACAGACTGGGTCATATGACCAATCAGAGCAGAGAAAACCAATCACAACAGACTGGGTCATCTGACCAATCAGAGCAGAGTAGACCAATCACAACAGACTGGGTCATCTGACCGATCAGAGCAGAGTAGACCAATCACAAGTGACTGGGTCATCTGACCAATCAGAGCAGAGTAGACCAATCACAACAGACCGGGCCATCTGACCAATCAGAGCAGAGTAAACCAATCACAACAGACCGGGTCAACTGACCAATCAGAGCAGAGTAGACCAATCACAACAGACTGGGTCATCTGATCAATCAGAGCAGAGTAGACCAATCACAACAGACCGGGCCATCTGACCAATCAGAGCAGAGGAGACCAATCACAACAGACCGGGCCAACTGACCAATCAGAGCAAAGTGGACCAATCACAACAGACTGGGTCATCTGACCAATCAAAGCAGAGTAGACCAATCACAACAGACTGGGTCATCTGACCAATCAGAGCAGAGTAAACCCATCACAACAGACTGGGTCATCTGACCAATCAGAGCAGAGTAGACCAATCACAACAGACTGGGTCATCTGACCAATCAGAGCAGAGTAGACCAATCACAACAGACTGGGTAATCTGACCAATCAGAGACGAGTAAACCCATCACAACAGACTGGGTCATCTGACCAATCAGAGCAGAGTAGACCAATCACAACTGACTGGGTCATCTGACCAATCAGAGCAGAGTAGACCAATCACAACAGACCGGGCCATCTGACCAATCAGAGCAGAGTCGGCTCTCAGAAAGGAGAGATTTAGAGAGACCGGTTCTTTTATCGAACACTTTCAGACACTGTGAGAAATGCTGAAATGTATATTATAAGAACATTAAAGTGTTTTTTGACCTTGGATACATGCAAACGTATTGTAGGAGACCTCCAAAACAAAATTAGGAGCCTTTAAAATAGCATAATAGGGGCACTTTAAATGATTTATGTATTGACTTAGAATCTCAGGGGAAAGGGAAAGTGTATATTTAAGGTGCTGTAACTGTTCACCATTTATTTTTAATTTAACTTTTTATCAGATGACTTTAATACTTTTTAAAAGTACAAATTTTCATTTTGTTCTATGAATGCAGTTAATAATAGTTTCAGATGACGTGTAGCATGTCACATTGACTGCAGCACACTGTTCCCTGCTTGAGACGTGTCAACTACCCACGTTTCCCTGCAGTATACCTGAACAGCTGACGGGTTCATCACACCCACGCCATTTTTCATGCTCACATACTCCTGTAATAAAAACCTTTAAATGAAATACAAGTGAATGTGCTCTGATTTATTTCTGTCCTTTTCAAATTACAAAAGTAACAATATTATCGCATATTATTGTATATATTTTTAGGGCACTGCTATGCGGTCGATAAAATTCTAATAGGCCATAGAAAGGTGCTATGCTAACAAATTCAGATGCATTCAGCTTGGGTTCTAATACATATTGTAAAAAGAAAAATCAATCAAATGCTAACATTTGTAACCTTTTCCTTTTTTGTGCAGATTATCCGTGTTTTAAAGAAGATGGTGACTGTTTTGCCAGTAAGTTGCTCTTCACACATGTAAAAGCTGAGGCATATTTAGATGAGAGAAAGAGAGACGCTGCGGTGCAGACATTACAGGAAACGCCTGGAGCCAGCAAGCCACCAACAAAAGCACAGATCTACTGCATTTAGACTGTCAATACAAGCACCCACACACGGCTGAGGCTGCCAATCTAATGCTAACCTGCCAAGAAACATTCATTCTAACATGCTCTACAAATAGCGGAGCGCTAAACCCCATCTGAACGTGTGTGATTGCAGCTTTGTGCGTTTGTCTACCCCACAGGGTGATGCTCTCGTCACAAAGTGCACGTATAACACTGAAGACAGGAACAAAGTTACAGTGGTAAGTCTGAGCAATAGCATATGCTTACATGTAAAATGACATGAGCTCAAATACATTCTATCGAGTATTTGGAGGATCGAGACACCACAGATTGATTGACTGGAAATCAAAGAAGTTCAAAACTCTCAGAATAAGATTGTTATCAGCCTGCACAATATAACACCATTTTGTAATACAAATTTAACTTGAGCAAAATTAAACCCACACTGATAAACTATTACATTTAAGCTACTACTGTTTAATAGGATACAATTTGTCATTCATCCAGGTAAACATTTAATATGTGCAAATAGGCATTACTGACCCAGTCTGATGTGATTGGGCTACTCTGCTCTGCTCAAATTAACGTCCCCCTGTAGTCAATAATTGTATCCTTAAAACTAATTTTTTATCACAAAAATTACATATTAAAACATTTTCCTGTAACATTTTTCCCCCTCATGCCTTAAAATAGATTGAATGTAACTCTACACCCTTGCTTCATTTAATATACGCGGCTCCATGGATATGCTAATTAGCCCCACCTCCACGCACGCCAGCTCACAGATTCACTTGGCCAATTTACTGAGGTAAACGATGCACAGTGATATCGCTCTTTACAACGTCAGACACAAGGGTAACTGACATGAGTAGCCTTTTGCTTGACTAGACAGCTGAGGTCAGGCACTGATGTTGGACGAGAAGGCCTGGCTCGCAGTCTCTGCTCTAATTCATCCCAAAGCTGTTCTTTAGGGTTGAGGTCAGGACTCTGTACAGGCCAGTCAAGTTCCTCCACACCAAACTCACTCATCCATGTCTTTATGGGCCTTGCTTTGTGCACTGGAGCGCAGTCATGTTGGAACAGGAAGGGGCCATCCCCAAACTGTTCCCACAAAGTTGAGAGCTTGAAATTGTCCAAAATGTCTTGGTATGCATTCCTTTCACTGGAACTAATGGGCAGAGCCCAAGCCTTGAAAAACAGCCCAACACCATAATAGCCCCCCCTCCACAAATCTTTACACTTTGCACAAAGCAGTCAGGCAAGTACCGTTCTCCTGGCAATCGCTAAACCCAGACTAGTCCATCGGATTGAGTCCAGTGAGAGTCCACTCCCACTGCATCCGACGCTTTGCATTGCACTTGGTGATGTAAGGCTTGGACACAACTGCTCGGCCTTGGAAACCCATTCCATGAAGCTCTTTACGCACTGTTCTTGAGCTAATCTGAAGGCCACAAAAAGTTTGGAGGTCTGTAGCTATTGACTTTGCAGAAAGTTGGAGACTTCTGCGCACTGTGCGCCTCAGCATGCGCTGAACACACTCTGAGATTTTATGTGGCCTACCTGATTTCGTTCAGAATCGCTTCTTTCTTTTAGGAGACTAAAACTCCATTGCAAATAAATTTGCAAACCTTTGACATTCACAAACAGCTATATTACATGCTACATGAAAGGTAATATAAAAAAAAGCATTATAAGGGAACTCTGAAATGAAGTTCACCTCAAAATGGAATCATTATTTACTTACCCTCGTGTCATTCCAAACATGAATGACTTATTCAAAAGGAAAAAATGGTGAGTAAGTGAAAGAAAACTGAACCTGTCAAGCTCCGAAATGACAAAAAAAGCATCATAAACTGTCCGTAGGATCTGTGTGTATTGTTCATAGTCTTCTGATGCTACTGTATATAACAGCTTTGTGTGAGAGAAACAAACATTGGACTTTTTTACAAATCAAGTGTTTTCTCACTTCCGCAGGGGGGTTTTGGGATCATGGAAGAGATGTGTGTCAATTACGTCCATTATTATCCCCGTACACAGCTGGAGTTGTGCAAGAGCCACGTGGACATAGATTACCTGCAGAAATACTTCAGTCTCATCAACAGGTACACCACAAGTCCACAAAACATCCACTCAGACTAAACTAACCATCAAAAACACCAAACATGACCTTCCTGTATGACGTCTAACACATCCCAGACAGTCATTACCTCCCAATGAGAAGAAAACCTTGAAAACGGTAAACTGCTGTTGATGTATTACACCGCTCTGATGCAGTCAGGCTAAAACAACAACAGCATACCTGAAAATAATGTCTTGCTTTGAGACTAACTGCCTGAGGACAATTGGAATACTTTCAAATCCTGTACGAATTCAGACGGAAAAACTGAAATGAGTTTTCTTCTGCAATGCATACACAAAGAGAAGGCAATGACATTTGTATTCATCCATTTTGCACGGGCAAATTGCATTTTCTAGCTTTAAAAAAAAAGCAATTTTACGACATTGTTGTGGGGTCAGACGAATTATGAAAGTGGTTTTGTGTCCATGCAACCAAATTACCACTTCTTGAGATGTTTTGGGGGTGGAAAGGTCTACCAAGTTTTGTTGTATTGTCATCTGTGTAGGTTTCAAGGACGTGAGAGTTGCAGTTGTCCTCAGACTACTGTGGAAGAGCAGTTCTCCTCAATAACCTGGAACGGCTTCAGCGGGGAGGTGCTAAACTCCCTCTACATCACTTCCCCCATCTCAATGCACTGCAACCAATCCACCGCTGAGCTCTTCCCCGTAAGCACAACATTTAAGCCAAGATTTCACTATCTCGGACAAACTGGAAGCCATTCAATTCCAACGGAGGGTAATACGGGAGCTGTGTGAAGTTATGATGACCATATGCGTATGCAGAAATTTTAGATTCAGATGTGTATATTTAAACTTTTGTGGCTATACCTCATGTGAACCACCCAAATGTATATGGTGTATTCTAATCAAAACTGAGATTAGTGAAGAACAAAGTGAGAATTAGCAATATTTCTTACAAATTGGCAGGCATTTGTTTTGCGTGGATAAATTCATATATTCATTTTACCATCGTGAATAAGCGGAGGGTAATGGCCAATATTGGTGAAAGTAACTTTTACAACATTTTTACAATATTGCGATACCGTACTCCCTTAAAAAAGTTACTAATTACATTACTTTCCATAAAAAGTAAAGTAATTAGGGCCCGAGCACCGATGGTGAGAGGACCCTATTGTTATTGCTCCGTTTATTATTATTCCGCTTCTTCTTCTTATTCTCCTAAATCAATCGCTTTTTAGAGGGCCTAAACATGCTCGAAAACTCATGATCTTTGCACACGCTTCAGAAGTGGTGAAACTTACGTGTGATATAGTTTTCAAAATTGGGTGGGGCAAATTCTGTAAATTATTGCCCCAACATTTTGCCCCGGTTCTACGTTTCAGTTACAGGTATGAAATTTGGTACATACATGTAATGACTCAATACCTACAAAAACGTCTCTTGGAGCATAGCCCTAAACACAACAGGAAGTCAGCTATTTTGAACTTCCTCCTAGATTTTGTGCATTTTTCATTATTTTCTGATGTTGTACTTTAACAAACTCCTCCTACGGTTTTGATCTGATCCTCTTCAAATTTTGTGAGTGTAATCTTAAGGCCTTTGCGACGTTAAATTGCGAAGATCTTGAGTTTTTGTCGAAAGGTGTGCTCTCGGCGGCCTGACAAATGTGTGTGGCAAAATGGCTCAATAGCGCCCCATACATTATTGCCCCGGCTCTACGTTTGACGTACAGGTGTTAAATTCGGTACATACATGTAATGACACAATACCTACAAAAAAGACTCTTGGAGCATAGCCCTAAACACAACAGGAAGTCAGCAAATTTTGAATTTCCTCTCAGATTTTGTGTCGTTTTTGCCATTTCCAGACGTTGTACTTTAACGAACTCCTCCTACAGTTTTGATCTGATCCTCTTCAAATTTGGTGAGTGTAATCTTAAGGCCTTTGCGACGTTAAATTGCAAAGATCTTGAGTTTTCGTCGAAGGGTGTGCCCTTGGCGGCCTGACAAATGTACACCCAATTTCAGCCTTTTGGTGATTTGTGCATGAATATGTCATATAGTTCAATATTGCTTGCAGTTCCGATGTTGCTAGGCAACCACAGACAGCCTGCAGTAAATCAGGCATACAATGTCCGATCTGCCCCAAACTTCACATGTTTGATAAGAGTCCTGTCCTGAACACATAACCATGCTCATATTTGGTTATAGCAATAGCGCCACCTGCTGGTAGCAGGAAGTGTGCAAATACAAATCCTTTGACATAGTCCTCCTATATTTATTATCATTAAATACTGCCCACCATGCTCTGTTTTCATAAAACCGCCGGGTGGTGGTGGCACGGGTGCAAAATTTACATCTGATATGGGTTTCAGAATTGGGTGGGGCAAATGGGCAAAAAGTTGTGCAAACAAATATTTCGACTAATTGCCCCTGGCGCTATGTTTCACGTACATGGACTAAATTCGGTACATACATGTAATAACCCAATACCTACTAAAAAGTATCTTGGAGCATAGCCCTAAACACAACTGGAAGCAATGAACTTGGCAGGGTTCATCCAAACTTCACATGTTTGATAACAGTCCTGTCCTGAACACATGACCATACTCATATTTGGTTATAGCAATAGCGCCACCTGCTGGTAGCAGGAAGTGTGGCAAATACAAATATTTTGACATGGTCCTCCTATATTTATTATCATTACATACTGCCCACCATGCTCTGTCTTCCTAAAACCGCCGGGTGGTGGCGGCACGGGTGCGAGGGCCCTCTTCATCGCTGCTAGCAGCTTTAATGTTACATTACTTTTGCATTTACTTTTCCTCTTCCAGGCCTTGCAGGTTTTTTTTACTGAGAAGTCCTTTTTTGCAAGTGTTTAAAGCACCTTCATTGTGTTTTAAGGAATCTTAGAAAGTTCAAAAGAACAGCATTAGTTTGAAATAGAAATAAATAAAAAGAACATTAGAAATGTCTTTTCTGTCATGTGTGATCAATTGAATGCATTCTTCCTGAATTAAAGTATTAATTTCTACCAACATTTACCAACAGTTTTAAATTAAATCTGTAAAAACCTGAAATGAAAAAGAAACAATATATGCCCTTGAAAGCTTCTGTAACATTACAAATACAAATATGTGAGGTTTAGGGTTCATATAAACAATTTTGAAAATGGATTAATTTGGATTGACAAAAATTAGCCAATGTAACCATACCTAATGAGAGTGCCACCTCAGGTTGAAGGATTTAGGATATCTTTACATATTAGTCTTTTCTCTTAGGGTCAATGGGAGAAACAGGAGATTCCGGTGGTGACGGCAGAGTTCCAGAGAGCCCCGTACCCGTGTGAATTAAGCCCTCGGGTGAGTGACAACCCTACAGAGGTCAGGCCTGACAGCAGCGTCTGATGCCCAGACATGCACCCGCCTCCTGCTGAGCTCGACCTTTACCACTCTGTGCCAGCCTGGTGGATCTATAACACATTCACACAGCAGCCTGTACACTATGGAGGAGATTACCACGTATTACCGCATACAGTTATCACATAAAATCAATCACTAAAGTACTGTTTTGCTTGTAGACTATTATCTTAGATATTACATTAATATTTGTTTGAGAAGGTGCAGTATGTAAAAAACAGCATTTATATGAACGAAGGTGCACTACACTTAAAACGTAACATTATTGTGAAGTATATACTGAATACTGTCTACTATTTAGAAGATAGTATTAATAGTGCACATTATGCAATGATGAACATTTCAAATAGTATCAGGTTAAATAATGCATGCTTAATTCCATCACAGTTTTCTCATAAATATTTATTTTTTACAATTTTTTCATAGTTATTTTGTTTTGTGTGGAAACATCTGAACAGTCCAATGAAATAAATCAAGTTGGTATTAAATACAGTTCTTTGAGTGCAATGCATTATGGGATATTTTTCCAAAGCAATATGCTGTACAGTATGCATCCGGGAATTCCATGTGTACAGAAGATCTACACTGCCGTTCAAAAGTTTGGGGTCAGGAGTTTTTTTTTTTTTTTTTTACAATTTAAAACAATTGTTTTGTATTTTAATATATTTTTAAATTTGATCCTGTGATCAAAGCTTAATTTTCAGCACATTTCAGCATCATACTAATATAATGATTTGATAGCATTATTATCAATGTTGAAAACATTTATGCTGCTTCATTGTTTTTTTTTTTATGAATAGAAAGTTGAAAAAAACAACATATTTCTGAAATAGAAATCTTTTGTGATAATATAAATGGCTTTACTGTCACTTTTGATCAGTTTAATGTATCTTTGATGACTAAAAGTACTATTTTCTATATATAAAAAAAATCTTACTGACCCTAACTGAAAGTTTTGAACGTTAGTGTATGTTCTCCTATAAGTCAGAAAAATACAAGATACAGATTTCACCATATGACAAAAATTTGGTTTAATTCTTTCAAATTTATCAAATTTTCACTTTCCATTTAAACAAAAAATAAAGTTAAACAGCAGTCGGCTTCAAAACCAGACTTTAGAAAGAGTTCGACTATTATTAATTATTACTAGTAATAACGAAAATAGGTTAAAATAACATAAAATATTAATTTAAGTCACAGTACATGGGTGAGGGAATAAGCTGATGACCCAACATGCAGAAATCATGATCGGTTTCTCTCGTTCTGTCAGGAAAATAGCGTACAAGATGATTTGTAGCGTACAAGATGATTTGTAACGTACAAAAAACAGACCTTCAATTCAAGACAATATCTTTATTTAATTCCATAGATATATATATATTTGGCAAACATTCATTAATCCCTATTTTTAAATTTGACGTGACCACTGAATAACATCTTTTATGCACAGCTATTCAATGAAAAAAGTCACAAATGTTCAAACCAGCACCAATAATTGAGTCAGGCTCATGATTGCTCATTAAAATATTATTTTCTGAATGATTTATTTCTGAAAACAATGGGGTTAAGGGTTCTATATGGTTAAGGTTAAGGCACAGGAAGATGCTGAACACTATTACACTGAATAACCAGTTTTTTTTTATTTTTGAATTCACATTAGTACTTTGTTCTTCTATGATCCGTTATGGTGAATCATCCCTTTAAGACAGTGAGTATAAATCCACTTATAAAGTCATTTGTTTTGTATTTGTCTTGGAATGCTGATGCAAATGTGTTGGGATAAAGGTCTAGATCAATTACATTCTGGCCTCGTGCACTTGTGGAGAGCCGTAGATGCCCTTAATACGCTTGTTTTCGGGGTCGAAGGGTGATTTCAAGTGAGCTGTAGCTTTGTATATGACGCCCATCCTCTCCAGCGTGAATTCACCACTGCGGACGAAATCAGGGCTCACCTGCAGGCCATTGAACACAGACACATTTGAGTAAGATGGATATATGATTAAAACTAAAAGGCTTTTATTTCCATTGATATCGGTGTCAAACCATGCAATGCAAATGAGGTCTGCTCTCCTCACCTCCCTCTCTTTCTAGCTTTCCCCTCCTGCTCGCTCTCTGTCAGGGGTTGCATCTCTTTTTAATTAAATCTGAAGAAGCTGCAGGCATTACCCTGTGGAGTCGAGATCAAGACGCATTCGCTGGAAAACTAGCCTGACCTCTTTAAGTGGGCACATTGCAGCATTAATGGACACATTGGTAGATGTCCACTGATTGGCGATGAGAATGAAGCAGAACGCTGTGGCTACTACTATGAAGCAGAACTACTGTGCAATGGCTCTATGTACAGATGAAACATAGTGTTTGCTCATGTTATTAATACAGAGTGCAGTGTCTTGAGCTCCACATACTCCTGGCTATGTGCATTTAAAGGTGCAGTAGTACAAAATATTAATATGCCCTTTTAACCCTCTATTAAAATATTTTGCTTCTTCAGAGAAACACAAAAAGAGACAGAATGCTGAAGCTTCTGTTTTCTATACAACGACCGAGTCGGATTCAAACTGCCGACTCACACGCAAGTTTGAAGCTGTTTTGTGAATCTTTTAGACTTACTGATTAAAAAGAACAGGTTAGTTAGAGTAATTTGTTCTTGAATTGGACATAAGGCAGGCTAGGGCATTGTTCGTTGTTGAGTGTACGAAACACTGACACACACTTGAGATGAGATTTCATAAACCTGTATATGAGGTACATTTTAAAATATTTATTTTTTATATTTGAAACCATTTTAGTCACAGTTTGAAGCCCTGGTCATGATAGCTTTGTGGGACAAAAGTGTAAGATGTTACTTCACTGAAAATATTGACATTGGCTTTAGCTCTCCTTGGTAACTTTAAGAGAATTCATGAAAGGAAAAGTGACAACTGATTCATAAAAAATAAAACTCTAATACTGCACACCGACCAGTATGGACTCCAACAGTGCTTTTACATCCTTTTGAAGCTTGAAAACTCTTCATTTCCAGTTACTACATGGAAAAGCAATGGAACAACCAGGAGATTTTTCTTTTTGTGTTCCACGGTAGAAAGTAAGTCACATGGAAACTTTAAACTAGAAACAACATAAAGTCTTATGGAGGAAGTCTCAAGGTCTCTCTTCCATGAATAATACTTGTGTGACATTATGCCCAGTGATGTGTCTGTTATCGTCTTCCGCGCTGTGGAATGGAGATGTCTCAGTTCTCCCTCCCCATCTGTCCCTCCTCATCTAGTTGTCTGTCAGTTAGCATTAACTACACATCCCCCTGTATCCTGTCATACTTGTAGTACACGGACTTCAGAGTGTCCAAGCATTACAACACACACACACTTACTTGGTCTCCCTTCCCTAAACCATCACACACACACACAGACAGACACACAGTAATTTATGTCAAGCTCTCTCAAACCTTTATATTTTCAAGTATTTTCTACCTAAAACGTTTAATTAACCATCACGCGCACGCACACACACACACACCATTTAAATATATTTAATAAATGACGAGTTAATTTCGTTAGAATTTATTACATAAAATGTTATATATTCATGGTTAAGAAACCTTGAGACTTCATTCATAAAACTTTTTTTGAGTTTCTAATTTAATAAATATATTATTTATTTTTTAATTTTGTAGTTTATAGTTTAAATGTAAAAAATGTTGAAACCTGCCTTTCTCCATTATTTAATAAATTAATATTAACATTTTATTTGATTTCTTTTCATCGTTTCTTATGTTAAAGGTTGTTCAATAATAAAATGTTTTTTTCAGTGAAATTCCATCAAAACCTAATGTGTTATTTGCAGTGATCATACGATGAGGTTTAGGTCATAGCACCCACCGTAGCCCATCGTTTGATACTGGATTAATGCAAATGAGCACTTGACAATAATGGCAGTATGAGCTCAGCAGAGAGCATGAGAGACACACACACACACACACACACACACACACACACACACACACACACACACACACACACACACACACACACACACACACAACCCTTCATCTAATCATCACTCTTTAAATGACCCTATATGAGGAGCAACTTGCATGACTCACCCTGAATCATAAAAGCAGAAAAGGAAAAATGAGTGCGTATGCGTCAAAGACCCAAATCAGCAGATTGTCTTAATACTTATCTCTTAAAAGTACTTGACCAAGCTCAAGTTCAGTTATACTTAAAATATCATGTTGATAATGACCCATTCTTATATTTTGATGTCTGATCTGACTGTGTGAGTAAGACAGTCGTTAAACCCACATTTTGTAGCACTAGCTGCAAAAAAGAAAAATGTTCTTTCTCAGTATTCCGTCTTGTTTTCCCAGTACAAATATCTAAACATTCATACATTTACAGGTCCTTCTCAAAAAATTAGCATATTGTGATAAAGTTCATTATTTTCCATAATGTAATGATAAAAATTAAACTTTCATATATTTTAGATTCATTGCACACCAACTGAAATATTTCAGGTCTTTTATTGTTTTAATACTGATGATTTTGGCATACAGCTCATGAAAACCCAAAATACCTGTCTCAAAAAATTAGCATATCATGAAAAGGGTCTCTAAACGAGCTATTAACCTAATCATCTGAATCAACAAATTAACTCTAAACACCTGCAAAAGATTCCTGAGGCTTTTAAAAACTCCCAGCCTGTTTCATTACTCAAAACCGCAATCATGGGTAAGACTGCCGACCTGACTGCTGTCCAGAAGGCCATCATTGACACCCTCAAGCAAGAGGGTAAGACACAGAAAGAAATTTCTGAACAAATAGGCTGTTCCCAGAGTGCTGTATCAAGGCACCTCAGTGCGAAGTCTGTGGGAAGGAAAAAGTGTGGCAAAAAACTATGAAAGTTTAATTTTTATCATTACATTATGGAAAATAATGAACTTTATCACAATATGCTAATTTTTTGAGAAGGACCTGTACTTGAGAAGCAAAATTATATAAGATGTCAAGTCTTCTTGAAAAACGGATTAAAATTGAGTTATTGCTTAATACAAGAAAGAAATATTTGCAAATCAGAAAAATAATAAATTTTTCCCTTTGACTTATATTTATTTTTCATACCCCATTAGCATAAACTCATTTAATTGATACACTTTTCAAAAAACAAGACTTAAGTCTCTTGCAAACTGAGTCCGAAATTTTCATATGCATTTTTTCGTATTCATCATCCATGCGAAAAATGCAGAAAATTAAACCTGATCCAAACAAAACCAGGCCATAACGGAGTTTGGAATTTGTTTGGAGTTCATTTCGAAACAGCTTGCCAAAGTGAACTTTCAGGAAAAGTTGTATATATAGTTGATGTATATAAATTTCTTTAGATAAACACAAGTAAAGATTTTTAGAAGAAAAATCAATGCTTCCAGTCTACTGTCCTACGAGCGTTCATGAGAGGAATTTTGTGACACAAGTATGTTGTGAAGAGTTTCTATGCAGCCATAAAATGCTAAACAGATAAGCATCTATATATAGATAAATAGATAAACAGCTCACTAGTTTTAGAAAGACAGCTATCGCACAGTACTTACCACACCACCATCTGGGTTGCGAATATAACCATAGCCAATGGTCTTGTCAATGGCAAACCCAAATTCGGAGCGCCGCAGGTGGCCCACAGGAACGCCGTTGCGGAAAATAGCTTCCAGACCAAACATTGGCACTTTCCTGCAGGAAAGACAAACAACACATTAGTGCTGATCAAATGAGGATCCCTAAATAACATGAAAAACTGCATGGCATTTATGCCAGATCCTAGAGGCCATATTTAGATCTGGCTGTTTGATTTTAAATTCTAAAATGTTTTATGATGATCATAGATTGATTTCAAATTCTACATTCAATTTTTACAAACTGTTTTGGATGAAGCTGTTTGGGCAATATGTAAAACATTAGACTGCTGAAATGGCAAGAATGAAGCTCTAAGCAGACAATCATGAAAAGTGGTGGGCAAAATCTCCTTGAAAGACCTTATCAGGCAAATGTAAGGTGACATATTATGGCATTAGTTCGGCATTACAGCAATTATTCACTTTTAAGCCAGACGCTCTGTAAATAAATGTCAGAAAACTTGCCAGATACCCGAGGCTATGAAAACACTGATAGCCAACATAATAGCCTGCTGCGCTTTGAATTTTAACCTTTAAGATCACATTTAGGAGTCTGAATCTGCTCAGTCGATGCTTAATTTTCACTGTTGTGATATTTTAAAGCAAAACAGAGCAATAGCCACAAAAATGATCAAAGTCAAGGGTCCATTAAAGGTGCAGTAAGTGATTTCTGAGAAACACTGTTTGTTGGCACTGTTGATGTCTCTTTATCATAGCTAAAGCGAAGCAATATAATGCTTTGTGAAAAATAAAGAGAAGACGACGAATTAAAGTCAAGGAGGAACAAAACAAAAAATGGACATACAGTTCACCAGAATATATCCAAGCAAGAGTTTATTGTTAGTCACAGGCAGCAGCACAGCAGCTCCAGACAAACAGTGACACTCATGTTACTTTAGCTAACGTTACAACAACAGCATATCTGTGAAACACAGCAAAAAACAATGTTACTCAGGTATGAAGCAGAAACAACACAAACGTGCTGTCTGTTATTCAGGCCTTCCCGCTTCATTCTCTCCAGCGCTGGAAAGCTTTTCTAATATTAACGCGGGTCCTAAATCTCTTGCCTGATCATAACCTTTCTTGCGATATTCCTCTTACCTTTTCTCTAAGCCATTTTCTCTTTCTTCAAATCTCCCTCATGCTCTCTCTCTCCTCCCCATCATGATCGGACACGCCCCCTACTGCTGATTGGCTCTCTCTCCTCCCCCATCATGATCGGACATGCCCCCTACTGCTGATTGGCTCTCTCTTCCCCTCCCCATCTTGATCGGACACGCCCCTACTGCTGATTGGCTCTCTCTTCCCCTCCCCCATCATGATCAGACACACCCCTACTGCTGATTAGCTCTCTCTTCTCCTCCCCCATCATGATCGGACACGCCCCTACTGCTGATTAGCTCTCTCTTCCCCTCCCCCATCATGATCAGACACGCCCCTACTGCTGATAAGCTCTCTCTTCTCCCCTCTATTCATGATCGGACACGCCTCCTACTGCTGATTGCTGATTAGCTCTCTTCCCCTCCCCCATCATGATCGGACACGCCCTTACTGCTGATTAGCTCTCTCTTCCCCTCCCCCATCATGATCGGACACGCCCCTACTGCTGATTATCTCTCTTCTCCTCCCCCATCATGATCGGACACGCCCCTACTGCTGATTAGCTCTCTCTTCTCCACCCCCATCATGATCGGACACGCCCCTACTGCTGATTAGCTCTCTCTTACCCTCCCCCATCATGATCGGACACGACCCTACTGCTGATTAGCTCTCTCTTCTCCTCCCCCATCATGATCGGACACGGCCCTTACTGCTGATTAGCTCTCTCTTCTCCTCCCCCATGATGATCGGACACGCCCCTACTACTGATTAGCTCTATCTTCTCCTCCCCCATCATGATCGGACACGCCCCTACTGCTGATTAGCTCTCTCTTCTCCTCCCCCATCATGATCGGACACGCCCCTACTGCTGATTAGCTCTCTCTTACCCTCCCCCATCATGATCGGACACGCCCCTACTGCTGATTAGCTCTCTCTTCTCCTCCCCCATCATGATCGGACACGCCCCTACTGCTGATTAGCTCTCTCCTACCCTCCCCCATCATGATCGGACACGCCCCTACTTCTGATTAGCTCTCTCTTCTCCTCCCCCATCATGATCGGACACGCCCCTACTGCTGATTAGCTCTCTCTTCTCCTCCCCCATCATGATCGGACACGCCCCTACTGCTGATTAGCTCTCTCTTCTCCTCCCCCATGATGATCGGACACGCCCCTACTGCTGATTAGTTCTCTCTTCTCCTCCCCCATCATGATCGGACACGCCCCCTACTGCTGATTAGTTCTCTCTTCTCCTCCCCCATGATGATCGGACACGCCCCTACTGCTGATTAGTTCTCTCTTCTCCTCCCCCATCATGATCGGACACGCCCCTACTGCTGATTAGCTCTCTCTTCTCCTCCCCCATCATGATCGGACACGCCCCTACTGCTGATTAGCTCTCTCTTCTCCCCCATTCATGTTCGGACACGCCCCCTACTGCTGATTGGCTCTCTTCCCCTCCCCATCATAATCGGACACGCCCCTACTGCTGATTAGCTCTCTCTTCTCCTCCCCCATCATGATCGGACACGCCCCCTTCTGCTGATTGGCTCTCTTTCCCTCCCCATCATGTTTGGACACGTACCCTATTGCTGATTGGCTCTCTTCCCCCTCCCCATCATGATCGGACACGCCCCCTACTGCTGATTGGCTCTCTCTCTTCCCCTCCCCCATCATGATCGGACACGCCCCTACTGCTGATTGGCTCTCTCTTCCCCTCCCCCATCATAATCGGACACACCCCTACTCCTGATTGGCTCTCTCTTTCCCCTCCCCCATCATGATTGGACATGCCCCCTACTGCTGATTGGCTACTAGTGTGTTGTGTTGGTCGGTCCAATACATTTTCTACAGCAGTTCTCAGAAATTGTGTACTGCACCTTTACACTCCTGTTAATTTACCATGTTAATATTCAACACTCACTCATCAACTGTGAAACAGACTATTCGTCTGCGCAGACCCTCAGCCTTTTGGGCCTCCAACGCATTCCGACCCAGGAAGGGAATGGAGGTCTTCATCTTACAGGTAAACGCAAGTCCCGCTTCCAGTGGAGTGTCATCAGGACGCAGATCTGCATGCCAATGCCTGTAACCTGATAGAGACAGACAGTTAATTCAAAATCATTTCAATAATAATAAAACGATTCTTATGTTCTTAGAAAATTGAATCTTTGTATTCATGTTGGTTTCATATTATATTATATAGTTTGATTTATTAATTACTACTAATTACTTAATTAAAAAACGTTTTGAACAGAATGACTTCCCTCATGTACACTACCGCTCAAAAGTTTGGGGTCGGTACTATTTTTGTTGTTATTGATTAAGAAATTTATACTTTTATTCAGCAAAGACACTTTAAATTGATCAAGGTGACAAAAACGATTTCTTGGATTCTGCTTGAATCCAATAATGCATCACAGTTTACACAAAAAAGAAAAACATTGATGGCATTTATTTGATTTCCAACATTGATAATAATAATACATGTTTCTTGAGAATCAAATCATCATATAAGAATGATTTGTGAAGGATCATGTGACACTGAAGACTGGAGTAATAAAGCTGAAAACTCTGCTTTACCATCACAGGAATAAATTACATTTGATCATATATTACAATAGAAAACAGTTATTTTAAATTGTAATAATAATAATGAACAGTAATACTATTTTAAATATTTTAAAAAAAATCTTATCGACCCCAAACTTTCGAACGATAATGTAGGCTATAAAACAATAACTTTTTCTATGGACATTTTTTAATATCAATATTTTTCAACAAATCTTTTTCTTTTTATGAAATAATAATTTAATAATTTTGATTTTTATCAAATGTATATATAATTTTATTAAAATTTTATAGAGGTCCTTCTCAAAAAATTAGCATATTGTGACGAAGTTCATTATTTTCCATAATGTAATGATAAAAATGAAACTTTCATATATTTTAGATTCATTGCACACCAACTGAAATATTTCAGGTCTTTTATTGTTTTAATACTGATGAATATGGCATACAGCTCATGAAAACCCAAAATTCCTTTCTCAAAAAATTAGCATATCATGAAAAGGGTCTCTAAACGAGCTATTAACCTAATCATCTGAATCAACTAATTAACTCTAAACACCTGCAAAAGATTCCTGAGGCTTTTGAAAACTCCCAGCCTGTTTCATTACTCAAAACCGCAATCATGGGTAAGACTGCCGACCTGACTGCTGTCCAGAAGGCCATCATTGACACCCTCAAGCAAGAGGTCTGGAACCAAGGTCTGGAATCGGTCCTTCTCCACAATCTTCCTCAGTGTCCGGTCACCTCTTCTCGTTGTGCAGCGTTTTTTGCCACACTTTTTCCTTCCCACAGACTTCCCACTGAGGTGCCTTGATACAGCACTCTGGGAACAGCCTATTTGTTCAGAAATTTCTTTCTGTGTCTTACCCTCTTGCTTGAGGGTGTCAATGATGGCCTTCTGGACAGCAGTCAGGTCGGCAGTCTTACCCATGATTGCGGTTTTGAGTAATGAAACAGGCTGGGAGTTTTTAAAAGTCTCAGGAATCTTTTGCAGGTGTTTAGAGTTAATTAGTTGATTCAGATGATTAGGTTAATAGCTCGTTTAGAGACCCTTTTCATGATATGCTAATTTTTATAGATAGGAATTTGGGTTTTCATGAGCTGTATGCCAAAATCATCAGTATTAAAATAATAAAAGACCTGAAATATTTCAGTTGGTGTGCAATGAATCTAAAATATATGAAAGTTTAATTTTTATCATTACATTATGGAAAATAATGAACTTTATCACAATATGCTAATTTTTTGAGAAGGACCTGTATATATATATATATATATATATATATATATATATATATATATATATATATATATATATATATATATATATATAAATTTAATTCAGAATTTGAAAACATGTTTATCATAAAAAGTGCATTCATGCCATTGTCTGTATGAATTGCATTTTTAGATATTTTTAAATTATATAGCTCTAAAGAGCATCACGTCATTGAACCAAATACAAAAAACATCAAAAACCCTATCCATAATTACTAGCACGCTGATGCTTTCATATAAACAGAGATGGAATTATTTCTTCATCATACTTAGTCATGAACTCAGGTAGAGTATGAATACACAGTCTATTAGGTATATGACCTACATAGTGAACAAACAGTGAGCTGAGTTGAGTCTCAAGAGTGCAGTGGAAGTGCTGAAGTGTACAGCTCCAGTAATGAGTTTTTATTGTGTCCAGCTGTCTACTTTTACCTTTAATTCCAGGAAGAGCTAAATGCATAAGGGACACCTACCAACCTACAGTACATCTGAACTGTTTTCTCCACCTGACCTCCAGCAGCATGTGTGCTTTTACTGCTGCTGGTGCAAGAGAACTGCTGCGGTTCAGTTTAAAGCTGTATTGAAAGCAGCACTAAGAATGAATTATATATGTGGCTCTATTGGAGAGCTATACAATGATGTTTTATGCTTGCAGTGTGAATCAAAAATGCATCTACAGAACTCTAAACGATCAATGGAGATCTGTTGAGAGAAACTCTTAGTGGCTCAAACAGTGTTCATCAACAGAATCCCAGAGTAAATCAATCTTGACACACTAAAAGCAAAGTTTTACTACGCCACCTGGAGAAACACATCTCATAATGCATGAGGGATTGTGAAAACATCTTTTACCACTGAACTAGATTTTCAGAAGAAAAAGTAAGGGATCGTGTTTTGGATGGTTGCTAGGCATTTGCTTACTGGCCCAAGTCAAAAGAATTTTGATAGTAATACCAATTACAGTGATAGTAATAGTAATGACACAAACCATACCTTTCTCAATGCTCAGGGAGTCAATGGCCCTGTATCCAGCATTACAGATGCCGTATTTGCCACCGACGGCCATGATGGAGTGGTAGACGGGGAGACAGGACTCTTTCGGGATATGAAGCTCCCAGCCCATCTCACCCACGAACGACAGACGCATGGCCCTCACCTACACACACACGATGAAAAAGAAATGCAACTTTATAATACGTAAAAAAGAGATTCCTGGATATTGAGACAAGTTTTATGTATAAGGAATGGACTCGTTTTCAAAGTGGAATTTTTGAGCAAATCTATAAAAAGATAAAATAATTTTAACTCAAGTATTTAATGTCCATAAATTTTTTTATTTTCTAAGTAGTCATGCAATAACCGGGATAACGTAAGTGTCAGGTGGTCATTATCAAAAAAAAAAAAAAAAAAGTGATAAAGGGTGTTAAAACCAAGACAGATGAGACTAAAATGAAACAAAACTAGAAAACAGTGTAAGCATAATATATCTGAAGTATAATAGTATCTTCTATTATTCTATAATAATAATAATAATAATATGTCATGTTAAAATTTTATTACATTTTGGATACCTGAATAAACTGTTTCCATACGAACAAATTTTGGCTGCTTTTATTTGATCAAAAATACAATAACAATACAGTAAAAAACATTACAAAAGAAATTTCAAAAGAACAGCATTTGAAATTACAAATCTTTTGCGACAATGTAAATGTTGGATCAATTCAATGTGCCATTGCCGAATAAAAGTATTTCTTTCAAAACAAAATTCTACAGACCCCAAATTTTTGAACGGTAGTGTAATTTAAAGCAAATTTTAGTGTCGTAATTCCAGGTTAAATGATTATCATGGTATAAACATGTGACAAATGAGGTGAGCTCATGTTCTTCCTGGCGTATCTGTCCAGCCTCGACAGAAAGCTCAACTGTTCATTAAACTGAGCTGAATACAGAACACACATTAACACCCAACCAGGGATCAGGATACAGTACCAACAGCGCTAAACAGTCACTTAGATAATAGGCTGGCCGCTCTCCAGAACCTGCAGCAGTAACAGACGCACCCGAGTGTGTTTGCAGTGATCGGAGAAAGCGGTTCATTGTGCCAGGCCTGAGGGGCTGGAAGAGCTGAGATCATGTGAAGGACACCATTATCAGCCAGAAACAAGCACTGCGTTCACAACTGTAACCTGCAGGGAGATACAGTGAAGCATTTCTGGAGTCGAATTCAAGACACTGTTAGATTGGTACACTGTTACCCACAATCCACTAGTTTTAGCCTTAGACAACCCATATGCAGACTGTTCACGGACCGCCTCATGCATATTCAGCCAAAAGCTGGCTAGAAATTGGTGGTCACAATCTGATTGGCTGGCTTTATGCAATTTATGTGAAACTGCACAGGTTTTTATCAGTTCGGCAGGAACACAGTTGGTATTTTTCCCAGCAGCCCTTCCAGGAAGAACTAGCCAATGGATTTGCTATATGCAATGTTCATGGCATCATATATTTGAGAGAGTTTAGTTTGAAACGATCAGTAGTTGGAATTTTTCTGATTTATCTGATTTATGATTTGCCCACCTCTAAATGTCACAAAAACTGCATTCGGGGTCAATTATATGATATTTTTTAATCAATACTTTTATTCAGCAAGGAAACATTAAATTGATCAAAAGTGATTTAAATATTTCTAATAAATGCTGTTCTTTTGAACTTTCTATTCATCAATCATAAAAAATATTCAGGAGCACAACTGAACATTTTAATGATATCTTGGAGATGCAATAATCTTTTGACAAATTTAGAAAAAAAATATTCTAAATGAATTTAAAAAAAAATCAACATATTTATTCAAGATTCAATTTGATAATAGAAAACAATCAATTAATTAGCAAATATTACATTTACCACTTACTATTACAAAACAAAAATTATGAAAAATCGTATATTTATCTGCGATTATAAAATAAGTAAAAATGCATAATCATATTTTTGAACAAATCTTTTAAATGAACAAATGATTCTTGTTTGATTTTATGTTCACTGAAGGTTGTACTCATGGTTGTAAAAGCTCTTGTGTTTTGTTCAACGGGCCGCTGATGGAGGACAGCACCTGGCCAGGGGCCCCTAGGTTATTTGAGTCGGGGCCCCTGCTGTAAGCCTTTGGTTATAAAGGATATAAATCTAATGTAACGTCTAATGTATGCATAAATAAATCTATAATGGTGCTTGATTCTATAAACTACATAAACTATAAACTATTTGGCTACTGTATTGTTATGTATGACCATGTTCTGAGGTGAGTGGGAGAAAGAGTGTGATTGGGTGAGGTGAGGTGAGCAGAGATAAAAGTGCATGACATCAGCCAATGGAGTTGTGTGTCTATATTAGAATCACAAGAGTGGAAGTAGACCATATTAGGGCTGTCAGGCGATTAGAGTTTTTAATATAATTAATTACATGATGTGCCGATTAATTAATTGCAAATTAACTACACATCAATTTTGGCTGAGCAATTACCCACCAAAAATAATTTTAAGTCATTATTTTAAGTCACTAACAAAAAAAAACATTTATACTGCGATTAGAATTGCATAAATATGGCATGAGATGAATGGGTCTTAAATGGATATTAAAGGGATAGTTCACCTAAAAATGTTAATTCTGTTATCATTTACTCACCCTCATGTCGTTTCAAACCTGTTTGACTTACTTTCTTCTGTGGACAATAAAAGAAGATAATAGAGAAATGTCTCAGTATTTTTTCGTTCATACAATAAAAGTTAAAGGTAACGAAAACAGTTTGGTTACCAACGTTCTTCAAAATGTCTTCTTTTATGTTCCGCAATAGAAAGGAAGTCATACAGGTTTGAAACGACATGAGTGTGAGAGACTACGCAGTGAGTTGTGTGATATATAAGAGGACTGTGGGTCTGAGGTGGGGCATGTACGGTAAATGCATTAAATCATTATAACACGTTATTTTTTCCATTACTAATTAATTAAATGAATGTGCAAGAACCACTAATTAGAGCATGAGCAAATGTGTGTGACTGAGCTGGAACTGCACAAAGATGGAGGACAGGTAGAAAGAGGGAGCGTTACCTTGTGTCCAGCAGCGTTCACTATCTTGTGTGTGGAGAAGGGAAAAGCGTCATTACTGAGGTCGGAGTCCAACACTTCCTGCAGGAGCTCACGGCTGTCAACACACAAATCAAACGCTTTACTCTGCCGTCACAGTCATACAACCGTACCAACAAAATCAATACTTCATAAATCAGTATCAACTTTACACGAGTTTTAAAAAGTTATTGAAATGAACCAGAGGAAAGGTCATCATGAAAGACATTTTCGTGATAACTTACATTCTACCACTCTTTCTCACTTTCATAATTATTGAATAGTTTTAATTAAAAAAATGTTAATAACATTTAATTTAATTTTAAAATGAATTAATATCATATACACTCGAAATGTTATGAATGAAAGTAGAATAAACACAGCGCCCCCCCATATATAGTAATATATATTATAAATATATATAAAATATATAATTATATGGCCATTTACTTGTAAGAAAAGTACACTTTTTTTTAAGCAAAACATTTCACCAGAGGCTTGTTAGGTTTAAAATAATAGAACTTTAATTTAATATAAAATAATATTTTAAAGTAATTTTTTACATTATTAAAAAAAACTGTTTAATTAGTGAAATAAATACATTGAATACAGAATAAATAAAGTGGCACTTAAGCCAGACTTAAAACGTATTAAATGTCATTGCATTATATATATATATATATATATATATATATATATATATATATATATATATATATATATATATAAAATAAAAAAACAGATGGCATTTACTGTAGAGAAAAGAAAACCTTACACAAAAGGCAAAAAAGTTGAAAAGTGTTGAATACTAAAGTGTATATGAAACGCAGCAAATTAACATAAGAGTCGTGGTTATTTTTTTATATATTCTTTATGGAGCGCATGAAAATGTCCCTATGTGTCAACATTATACTGTCTCCATTTCATCAGGTCAGCCATCAGTCTCTCTCCCGTTTACTCTCTCCATCAGTGTTTCTTTCTATTTCCAACCCGCGGCCCTCGTCTGACCTGCTCTTTTCCTGCGAGAGAGAGAGAGTGTGTGTGTGTGTGTGTGTGTGTGTGTGTGTGTGTGGGTGCGATGGACTTGTTCTCGCTGCATCATTTGGGGTGACAGGAACAGCTTGGCCTGTTTTGCATTAGCATGTGTGTTAACAAAAGCAGAAGGAGGCCTGACGGATGTTTGCTCAAGTGCAAGAGTGTGTGTTTGGCTTCATGCTACATGTATCTCACAGTACAGTTCTATTCCAGCAACAGCCAAAAAGAAGAAAATGATATCTGTGGAGGATGAAGGTGGATTGCCATGTATTCGAAGGACTGCATCGTGTGTGTGTGTGTGTTTGTGTGTTTAAGGAAAGTCTCCTTCCCTCCACCCACTCAAACATCACTCTGTTCACTGAAGCACAAAGGCCAACAACCACTCTAATTATACAGTGTGTGTGTGTGTGTGTGTGTGTGTGTGTGTGTGTGTGTGTGTGTGTGTGTGTGTGTGTGTGTGTGTGTGTGTGTGTGTGTGTGTGTGTGTGTGTGTGTGTGTGTGTGAGTGAGAGAATCTAATTAGGCGCTCTGCCTCTTTAGCAGTGTCAGTTAAGCAAGGATCAGATATAGTCTTAATGAAATCACTTTTCACCACAGAGCACAAACGATGAGAAATGAAGCGAGGCACTCAGCCAAAACGCTCGGAGAATCTTGACGTGCATAAATTGTACAACTCTATATTTGAGTGAAATGTTACATGAAGAAATCAACATTTAACTAGAGAATATAACAGTTTTAAATATATTCTAGTCTACATACTTGAGAATAGTATGTATGTTTACACACATTATATATTCAAATACATATTTCTATTTCAAATAAATGCTGTTCTTTTGAACTTTACATTCATCAAAGAATCATGAGAATTTTTTTTTTAGCATTGATAATAATAAATGTATCTTGAGCATCAAATCATAACATCAGACTGATTTCTAAAGGATCATGTGACACTGAAGACTCGAGTAATGATTCCGAAAATTCAGCTTTGATCAAAGGAATAAATTACATTTAATATATTCAAATAGAAAATAGTTATTTTAATAAATAATATAACATTTCACAACATTACTGTTTTTATTGTATTTTTGATCAAATAACTCAGTCTTGGGGAGACTTCTTTAAAAAAAAAACATTACAAATGATACATAATTGAATTTATATATGACTTTCTTTCTTTTTTGGAACAAAAAGATAAATTTTGTTAAATTTTCAGGCTGCTCTCTTCCATACAATAAAAGTAGGTGTGCAATAAAACAGAGGCTGTCAAGCTCCAAAAATAAAAGTAATCCATGTGGCTTGTGCACTATATTCCAAGTGTTCTTAGGACAGACAATAGTTTTATGTGAGGAACAGACTAAAATTAAAGTTGTCTTAAAAAAACTTGGGCACCATTCACTTTCACGGTTTAACAGCTTGGACATTCTGTTATAAATAACCGCTTTTGTGTCCCAGAGAAGACAGTCCAGAATGACAGACATAAGGCCGAATAAATGTCATGAATTCTAATTTTCATGTTCATTAAAATGTTCTTTGTATAAAAGAACACAATCTGCTTGCTTTGGCTAAAAATGTCCTATTATAACATGCATCTGCTGATTCCATCTCCAGACTTCATTGAAAATCATCACCCTTCGGTCAAGCTCACAGGGGTTTGGAAGCATGTCTCTAGATGACACACTTCAATATAAGCACACTGTCGCTTGCTCTGCTAACACTGCATAAATCTCACTCCCGTCCTGACAGGTTTCCATATGACACAAGGTTAATTTCAATATGCACACAACAGCCTTTCAGACAGTATGTGGCTCAGAACATCTTTACCGTCACCCCCAAATGTCTAGATATTCACAAACAACGAGATTTACACTAACAAGTTCCTTGAATCAACATCCTTTGTTGTTCCTGGAACCAGTTATATTTGGATAAAACACATTTTGAGGGAGGTAGTTTTCAACACAGCAAAAATATTGAGAAGGTCTCTCATGAGGACAAGGCTAGCTATAAAATCACACTAGAACATCATTACTCAGAGACGTTTCCTCAGCTGTATCTGCACATGGGTCGTGTCTCATTCCACTTACTGGTTCCCTATGACATGAATCTGTATATTCAACCACTACCACGTGACTTGATGAACAAAATGTAAATTAAAAAAGAAAAAACTTTTTTGAGTTCGATCAACAGCACTTGTGGCATAATGTTGATTACCACAAAAATTATTTGGACCCTTTCT
Source organism: Siphateles boraxobius (assembly GCF_051911475.1). Taxonomy (NCBI): domain Eukaryota; kingdom Metazoa; phylum Chordata; class Actinopteri; order Cypriniformes; family Leuciscidae; genus Siphateles; species Siphateles boraxobius. Next base: position 21,072,691 of record NW_027508866.1, on the reverse strand, counting down.
TATCAAAAAAATATCTGGATCCAGTGAGGCATTTACAATGGAAGTGACCATAAATAAAATGGATTACACTGGAAACCACTCAAAATTTGGGGGTTAAAAAAAAGAAAACTTTTATTCAGCAAGGACAGCAAGTGAAGACCTCCAAATAAACACTGTTCTTTTGAACTTTCTATTCATCAAACTATCCTGAAAAAAATATATCAAGGTTACCATAAACTGTTTTCCACATTGATAATAATAAGAACCATTATAGTGAGTACCAATAATAATTTAAAGTAATTAACCATCAAATCATCATATTAGAATGAGTTGTTAAGGATCATGTGACACTGAAGACTGGAGTAATGATGCTGAAAATTCAGCTTTGATCACTGGAATAAATTACATTTTAGCATACATTAAAAAAAGAAAACAGTTATTTTAAAATGTATTAATAAAATATAAGTTATTTCATACAATTAGAAGCTTCAAAATTCTACTGCTTTACTTTCTCACTGAAAATGCCTCACCATAAACTTGATTTTTATTGCTTCTTTTTTAAAATGATTTTTATTATGGCACAAATGGTGCCAAAGAGCTTAACTTGCATTAAACCCAGAATATTCCTCTAAGATGACATAACATTTTCAGTAAGTGAACGAAGTCAGCAGTTGATTCACAGAGGATTTTATGGCACCCTGTGTGAAAATCTCTAGTGCGCGAATATTTCGGTGCAATGGAAAGATGAACAAGGGAGCAGACTGAGAACCCATGGAGTTCACAACGGGACTGAGAGCAGCTCCTGTTCATTAGAAACACTGCTGTTCTCATTAGATGTGACAGAACCACTGCCCTCTCCTAAGCCATGAGTAGAACAGTGAAGGAAAGGAGGATGAAGAGGGAGATTTCACAAAGCTGCTAACTCTTTCATCTAGCTTTCATCTGGACACGAGGAAAAGGACTGAAGGACACAGGCGAAGGGCACACTCTTTTGATGAGCAAAGCAGAAGTGCTTTAAAGGGCTCACATAATGAAACATCTCATTTCCCTTGATCTTTTGAAACAGAACCGTTCCAGAACTTCTTTCAGAACTCGGAGTCAAAAAAGATCCTTTACGATACGAAGCAGCAAAAATCCACTCGTTCTGAGCGACTGTCTACATAAAAGACAAAATAAAAGTCCATCTCATGCTTTTAAGAGGATCAGGCACTGGAAAACAGTTATGCATTTCATCAGAATATACACAGCTACTTTTGAATGACCATCAATGCAGAAAGTGTTTTTGGTTTGTTTTTTTGCCCAGAAGAATGGTGTGGTTACAGCATCTACCAGCAGGGCTTAACTTCCAACGCTAACTAGCCAAATCTTGACCCCTTGTTTGCTGTCGATTTCCAATGTAAAATATGCATTAAAAGGACAATTAAACAAAAATGTCCCACATGGTCATAGGGAGGGTGGAAAAATAGAAAAATTATGAATAAATTACAAACATATTTGTGATCCAAAGAAAAATTCGATTCATTTAAGTGGACTTGACTTGGGTTAAAAATTATGTTTAAAAAAGTACAATTTGAACAGACAAAACAAACAAATGAAATCCAACAAAGAAAGAACATTTCACCACAATTAATTTGACCTAAATCATGGCTTAATTATTTTAGGTCACATCAATAATATGTGACAGTTATACTGTTCATTTAAATGTAATTTAATTTATGCAGTTTAAGCAAACCCCCTGAGAACATATTAATTATTCTTTCCTGTATCTCTTCATCTTAACTTATTACACCTCTGAGACACACTTTATATTGAATGACTGACTGTTGTATAATATTTGACTTATGAATTATGGTTGGGGGAAGTCACACTTGGCTCCTTCACAGTTAAAAATAACCAAGATAGGAAATTAGTGGGAAATGTGAAAAAATACGAAAACTTACAGAATCTTTTAGTGGTACAAACTAAAAATCAGCCATTGTATAGTCATTGTCATAGTCACGCTATTTCACACACACACATACATATATATATATATATATATGTGTGTGTGTGTGTGTGTGTGTGAAATAGCGTGACTATAACACAGAGCAAGTTTTTTCAAATGTGTGAAATAAAATCAATAATTCAGCCACAAACGTAGAGACGATTAATTTTTTATTGAATTTTGATGTTATGTGTAACAAAATACCCTCCTCTGTGTTCAGGTTTGACTGTAGTAAAACGAATGCAAAAACCGACTTCAAATCAACATTTGAAAAAATAAATCTAACCCTTGAAAAAAAAATCTAAACAAAAAACAAAAAATCTAAACCGTGACAAAAAGCAGTCTTTGAGTAATAAGTAAAGTCAGTATAAGTCGAATAAGTAAAAATCCAAATCCACAACTTAATAAAATTATGTATTTATATACGTCTAAAAACCACTAGAGAATTTATAAGACACTTTACATAGAACTATATAGGCATCTAGTGGTTACACAATGGCATTACACAAGTTTTTATTTAAAAAAATACATATATTAGACTTTTTTTTTTCAATGGGGAAAAATAGCTAATAATTTTTTTTAATAAATATTGCATAGTATCATAAAATCCCCTCAAAATTCTAAATAATAATCAAAAATATTATTGAACAAAAATATATTACATTAATTTACTGTTGGAGGGGGGCGGGAGTTACATTTCAAGGCTTTGTACACTTTTGACCGCGAAGGAGCCAAGTGTGACCACTAAACGAAGGGTAAACATAAAAGTAAACAGTTGGGTTATACATTTCTTTCTCATTTTATTATTCAATTACTGAAGCATTTCTGTTAAATGTTAAATATACCTGTATATCAGAAAGATTATTTAATTTCTTTATTCTATTGTATATTGTCATATTATTATTTGCTTTTGTTCTTATTAAAATAGCTAAAATAACTTTATCGTGATATATATTGTTATAGTGGAAAAAAAACTCTCTAATCTTGAAATAAGATTTTGTTCATATCGCCCACCACTTCAGTAGCATACAGTAACAAAGTAAAATAGTCTATTTTAAGTTTTTAATCAGTACTTTCCAATATTGATCAAATATTCATAATCAACATTTATCCCACATTGACCACCATCTTGGATACATTTTCTCCCTGAACTTCTTGCAAAGCATTCTGGGATTACATTCTCCATGATCAGGGCTTAATGGGCATTCACACAAAGGACGATAACTATCAAGTTTTAATAATTGTTTTAATTCTACGAGACAAGCGAAATCCACACCACAACTACTGTATAATGATAACGCTAGACAGGAACGATAACGTTGGAATCATTTTTAGAACGATTTTTTTCCAGCTGACGAATGAAAAAAACATTTGACAGCCAATCAAAATCCATGTGACTTTAGAGAGCTCGAGCATTTAAAGCGGCAGATGACAAAACAGCAGTGTGCACTAATAAAAAAAAGAACATTATCATGTGTTTGGGTATGGATGCTAATATAGTTATAGCTATTGTTCTTGGTTTAAAACAGCCCTTTAGAATTTGGCCAAAAGAAGGAAAATACAGTATACTCAATTCAACAACTCAGATTTTGAACAGTCATTGTATAAGTGTGTATGTGTGTGTGTGCTTGTGCCAACCTCTTGGGTCCCTGTATGCTGAGCATGCCCATGTCCTCAGTGTGGTCTATTAGTGTGCAGCAGAAACCCTGATCCTGCAGCGCTGACTGGATGTGGCTCCAGTTGTGCTGCGCCACACCACCTCCAATGGCCAGGTAGTATGCATCACCTTCAGGACACACACACACACACAGACACACACACCCCCACGATGTGAATTTAAACTCATGACTTCCTCCTAACATGCTGATGAGATGCTCGCAACGTCCTGTTTCAATGCCTTACACATCAGTTCTGTGACCCTGAACAGAATGAATCATGTGTGTTGTACCATTAGATTGGGGTGTCAGTGGGAGGTGGGCGGGGCTTGGCTCCAAACGACTAACAGTGAGGTCAGACTCAACTCCGCCCCTCTTGTTTAACATGCAGGTGTAGACTGTGGAGCCTGAAACACACAATCAGTCAAAATAATAACACTTCAGAAAGGTTTACCACCGAAAGTATGTGGTCAGAAAGAACAATGTTAACGACTAGATATTATATGTGAAGAATAGAAAAAAAGAGTGAAAATAGATACGCTCAGTGTGGATGGATGGGAGACTGAATTGGCAGACAGAGATCACAGAGATTCTCACCTGGAGCTTTGTTGACATCAGCTGTAAACAGCCAATCAGCAGCCTTCTTTGCATCCGGCCCAGTCAAGTAAAACTTACCAAAGTAAGACATATCAAACACAGCTACAGCATTCCTACAGGTCAGACACTCATCCCGAATCTGGGACCAAACAAAAAAAGAAAAAGAAAAAGAAAAATTATATATATAAAAAAGATTAAACATATACTGGAACTGGAAACAAACACTCTCACAAACATCTACAGATGTTGCTCACCACATCATGATGTGGAGGGAAGTCAAAAGTGTACTCTTTGCCAAGTATCTGGCTGTATTTGTTCACTTCGTTCTTGGGGACGTCATAGGCTCCGTAGTAATCATAATCTAGAACCTGAGGAAAGACCATTGCAAACACCAATTTAGTAGACAAATCAATCAACCGTCAACACACGATTTCTGTCCTATACTGAGGTAATGGTGCATATGTCTGTGTGAGTCTGTGTGGGCGTGCGTGTGAGTGTGAGTGTGTGTGCGTGTGAGTGTGTATGTGTGCGAGTATGTGCGTGCGTGAGTGTGTGTGTGCGTGTATGTGTGTCTATCTTTGTGTGTGTGTGTGTGTGTGTGTGTGTATATGTGCTGAAAACTCACTTGAGCAGGTCCATCTTGGTTGAACCATCCAGGCCTCTCCCAGCCGTGTCTCTCTTGAAACACACAGCCCTGTTCCTGTAGCACCTGTTAAATAACACAACCATCAAACATAAAATATTTTGGTTTCCAGTGAAGGATCCAGCATGTTGTAGGCAGTGGCTAAAGACAGCAAAGAATCGTAAATATGGAGAGAACACCGCGACGGAAAAAATTAAAAACCCCTGTGTTTTTGTAGTCAACATTTCAAACTGGATGACAACGAACACAGTGTTTTGGCCCAAAAGGAGGGGAAACAATTGTGAGTAAACCGTTGTTCTGTCAGTTCCACCCAACTTCCCAAAGCAAAATGCCATTGCGTACAAGTAAGAAAGCTGCTACCATAGTATGTTTACCATAACGCTGTTTAAAAGTAGAGAAAAGTACGATGCAATTTTCAGTGATAAACCTACTCTTACAACACTGTATTGTTAATAACCCTTTGTCGATCCGACTCTCCGTGGGAGGGAATACAAAACAACGGAGGTACATCTGTAGTTCTCATGAAAGCCCTGGAGCTCTCAAAACTCGGATGAAGCAAAACACGAATGACAAGTAAACGTGAATTTCTCCGTCCTAGCACCAAGAAAGGGTAATCATTTTTCAATTACAGACACTATAGACACTGTGACAATACAAAACAAGTTTAAAAATCTGCAAACTTACATTATTATTATTATTATCTTTATTAAAGTCCGTAGTTTTGCCTCTTTGTCGCCATCTCTGTTCGAATTCTGCAATTGCAGTTATTCGCGGAATTATCAACTTTTCGTGGGTTGTGCCTCGGCACGGCACGGCACAGCGCGGATGAATCCAATGTTTTGAGGAGAATGTGCGGCTGGCAGTCACCACGCCGGTGTCGATACTGGCATTCACAATCACAGATTCTACTTTTTGGAAGTATGACCAACATAAGAATTTTCACCGGAAAATTTCATCTGAACAAGTAATATCCACTTTTGTTCTGACCAATTAAGGAGAAAAAAGCATTGCAGTAAATCGCGCTGATTAAATCTAACAATCGCTTATGTCACGTCAAACCGTGCAAATTATACTTTGTTCTCAAATTGTTAATGTTAACAACATCAGAATTGCATGACTACATTTAATGCCCTTCCGATATTATCCTTGTTTTCGCATGGGCGCGGTTGCAGTTGCTCTTTTTTTCTGTAGCCACTCCGAAGTCTTTTGCATTTTACCACGGGTGAATCTCCAGTTGTCACTGGTGATTTTCGTTTTAACCTTTCTGGATCCGCCATCAAATTGATAAGTTTAATTATATCAAGTGCTGTGAGAAAAGGCTATAAATCTCCACCTCCAACATCCCTACACGCAATATAGCCTACTAGCCGAGACATATGTGTACAGATGTGACGTAATGACGCAAAGACATGCTCGAATTTCCCGCGTAAATCCACCAGTACCACTGGAATTAAAATCATTATTACAAGCTTACCGTTTGAATCGAGCTAATGCAAGCGGATAGTTTTGAACACTGGCTGGTTATATACTTGCTCAAACATTTATTTTGAATAATTTTTAACCCAAAAAAGTTACGGACTGCAGCTTTAACTAACTGTTTTGTGATCCAAGTCAAATTGGTTTAATTGCTTAAAACACTACTCAACTAGTCACAATTTGGGGTATCATTCATATCTGTAGCACAAATAGAGCAGGATAAGTTATGCATAGGTTTGGGGTCCCTAACCATGTAGTTAATAGTAATAGTGATGCATGTCTCATCAAACACCCCTAATCAACACAGATTTTGAGCAGAAATGTCAGTTTAGGCAGAATAAAGAGTTAGATGTGGCATCCCTCCCTCATGCTTTTGTTTTCCACCGCTCGAAAAAGCCTATCACGATTTCTCCAGCTATTCTTGAGATCTAAAACAAAAAGAAGGAATTGGTCCACCCTCCTCCCGGCCCCCCACACAGCACCAGATTCACACTTTCCATCTCCCAGGCCAGAGAAACACTGGTTGCTAGGCAATTTGCCTTCTTTCTCCAGGGTTTTTGAAGTCCATACATTATTCTCCTGGAGTAAAGTATGAGCTGACAAGCTTTCCAAGCTTATGAGTCACGCACAGCAGCTTGTCTTATCCAGCATGAAACGCTATTATTTATTGTTTTTTGATAATGATAATGCTAGTGTTCTTTAACGGGCCCTGGCTAAAAATACTGTTCGAATTAATTAATTCAGCCACTGTTCCCATGCCAATGAGCCACCAGTATACATGCTCGGCCATGCTGTTACTTAACAGAGGAATTTAAAGAAGTATATGGTAAAATAGGTGTTGATCGAAATTTAGAAGAAATGGAAAGCAGAGGTTTCTAGTGGTAATAACAATCATGACAAGCATCTGCATGCAGTCAAGGTTTGCAAAATTGATTTCTTGAGCATTTACAATCATGTGGTGTCAGTGATAGAAAGCTTGTGAATTTAAGGGATGGTTCATCCAAAAATCATTTATTCAAACTTATGTTGGTCAAAAAGGTCCAAATCACCATAAAAGTCATTTTTAAAAGACTTTAAAAAGACATGTCAAGTCTCCTTTTCACAAATGGATTAAAACTAGGGATGTACGATATTGGGAAAGACTGAGATACCGGTCAAAAGCTTGGAAACATTACTATTTTTAATGTTTTTGAAAGAAGTCTCTTATGCTCATCAACCATGCATTTGTTTGATCAAAAATACAGAAAAAAATGTAATATTGTGAAATATTATTATAACTTAAAATAATTGTTTTCTATATATACACTTTAAAATATCATTTATTTCTGTGATGCAAATCAGATTTTTTTAGAACCATTACTCCAGTCTTCAGTGTCACATGATTCTTCAGAAATCATTCTGATATGTTGATTTATTATCAGTGTTGGAAACAGTTGTGCTGCTTAATATTTTTTTTTATAAACTGTGATACTTCTTTTGTCACAATATACTCTACCTCTCACCGTTTGGGGTCAGTAATTTTTGTCTTTCTTTTTGTTGAACGACATTAATACTTTTATTCAGCAAAGAGGTGTTAACTTGATAAAAAAGAAGGTGATAGAAAAGATTTATATTGTTAGAAAAGATTTCTATCAATGAATCCTAAAAAAAATATCACAGGTTCCAAAAAAAATATTAAGCCGCACAACTGTTTCCAGCATTGCTAATAAATCATCATATTAGAATGATTTCTGAAGGCTGACACTGAAGACTGGAGTAATGATGCTGAAAATTCATTTTTGATCACATAAATAAATTACATTATTAAGTATATTAAAATAGAAAATCATTATTTTATATTGTAATATTTCACAATATTACTTTTTTTCTGTTTTTTTCGATCAGATAAATGCAGACTTGATGAACACTTCTTTCAAAAGCATTAAAAATAGTAATTTTCCAAACTTTTGACCAGTACTATGTATATGTACAGGTCCTTCTCAAAAAATTTGCATATTGTGATAAAGTTCATTATTTTCAATAATGTAATGATAAAAATTAAACTTTCATATATTTTAGATTCATTGCACACCAACTGAAATATTTCAGGTCTTTTATTGTTTTAATACTGATGATTTTGGCATACAGCTCATGAAAAACCCAAAATTCTCAAAATAAATTAGCATATTTCATCAGACCAATAAAATAAGTGTTTTTAATACAAAAAAAGTCAACCTTCAAATAATTATGTTCAGTTATGCACCCAATAGTCAATACTTGGTCGGGAATCCTTTTGCAGAAATGACTGCTTCAATGCGGCGTGGCATGGAGGCAATCAGCTTGTGGCACTGCTGAGGTGTTATGGAGGCCCAGGATGCTTCGATAGCGGCCTTAAGCTCATCCAGAGTGTTGGGTCTTGCGTCTCTCAACTTTCTCTTCACAATATCCCACAGATTCTCTATGGGGTTCAGGTCAGGAGAGTTGGAGGCCAATTGAGCACAGTAATACCATGGTCAGTAAACCATTTATCAGTGGTTTTGGCACTGTGAGCAGGTGCCAGGTCGTGCTGAAAAATGAAATCTTCATCTCCATAAAGCTTTTCAGCAGATGGAAGCATGAAGTGCTCCAAAATCTCCTGATAGCTAGCAGCATTGACCCTGCCCTTGATAAAACACAGTGGACAAACACCAGCAGCTGACATGGCACCCCAGACCATCACTGACTGTGGGTACTTGACACTGGCTTCAGGCACTTTGGCATTTCCTTCTCCCCAGTCTTCCTCCAGACTCTGGCACCTTGATTTCCGAATGACATGCAAAATTTGCTTTCATCCGAGAAAAAAGTACTTTGGACCACTGAGCAACAGTCCAGTGCTGCTTCTCTGTAGCCCAGGTCAGGCGCTTCTGCCGCTGTTTCTGGTTCAAAAGTGGCTTGACCTGGGGAATGCGGCACCTGTAGCCCATTTCCTGCACACGCCTGTGCACGGTGGCTCTGGATGTTTCTACTCCAGACTCAGTCCACTGCTTCCGCAGGTCCCCCAAGGTCTGGAATCGGTCCTTCTCCACAATCTTCCTCAGGGTCCGGTCACCTCTTCTCGTTGTGCAGCGTTTTTTGCCACACTTTTTCCTTCCCACAGACTTCCCACTGAGGTGCCTTGATACAGCACTCTGGGAACAGCCTATTTGTTCAGAAATTTCTTTCAGTGTCTTACCCTCTTGCTTGAGGGTGTCAATGATGGCCTTCTGGACAGCAGTCAGGTCGGCAGTCCTACCCATGATTGCGGTTTTGAGTAATGAAACAGGCTGGGAGTTTTTAAAAGCCTCAGGTATCTTTTGCAGGTGTTTAGAGTTAATTAGTTGATTCAGATGATTAGGTTAATAGCACGTTTAGAGACCCTTTTCATGATATGCTAATTTTTTGATATAGGAATTTTGGGTTTTCATGAGCTGTATGACAAAATCATCAGTATTAAAACAATAAAAGACTTGAAATATTTCAGTTGTTGTGCAATGAATATAAAATATATGATAGTTTAAATTTTATCATTAAATTATGGAAAATAATGCACTTGATCACAATATGCTAATTTTTTTAAAAGGACCTGTATATACATACATTTTGTTTCTTTTTTTACTATGATGTATATTTCAACATGAAAAAAATACTTAGAATACTTAAATAGCTAAATTTGGAAAAACTAATAGGGTTAATTTACCCAAAAATTCAATGTGTCCATTGACAGAAAGGTAGTAAAAATATTAAAGTAATCCATGTGACTCATTTGCATATAATCCATATGCAGTCATTTAACCTAAATGTTATAAAGTGGCACGAGGGCTTGCTTTGCGCAAAAAACAATTTACCACTTTATGTACAAAATATAAATCTCAAATGCAGTTCATGAGGGCACTAAAACGCATGCTTGTTGTTTTGAGAAAGAGCAGACGTTGTTGTGTGAACATGCGTTACTATGTTTTTATTGCGCAAACAAAGCACTCGCGTCGCTTTATAAAATTGAGGTTAAACCACTGGAGTCAGATGGATTACTTTAATAATGTATTTCCTACTGTTCTGGACCTTGAATGTGGTAGTTGCGTAGCTCTGGAGGGACAGAAAGCTCTCGGAGTTCATTAAAAAGATCTTCATTTGTGTTCTGAAGATGAATGAAAGTCTTACGGGTTTACAACGACATGAGGGTGAGTAATTATTGACGGAATTTTCAATTTCGGGTGAACTATCCTTAAACATTCTAGAATGAATAGGTGGTTTTATAGCACAATGTTAAATTATTATACTACTTAATTTCTTCATTTTCAAATGATAAACCATTGAGATTTAATTTTGGCAGTTTGCCAGTTTCAGAGTGAAGTGTGGCACTGTGTTCACATATGCAGCTCATGATCAAAATTGTGCATATATTTACTTATATTTCACAACCTTTACAATTAGTGATTGCATTAAGCCATATTGCATTATCGATTATATATCAATGTACTACAAACCCAATAAAAACCTACATTATATGGAAAAGAACAGCCTTTACATTCTTCAAAATAGCATCTTGTGTGTTCTACAGAAAAAAAGTCATACAGGTTTGTAACGAAATGAGAGTGAGTAAATGATGACAGAACTCACATTTTCTGGTGAACATTTCCTCTAACACACAAAATAATGTTCAACATTTTTACATATTGATATAAATGAAGGTTGAAAAGTTAACTTTTGAGATTAGATGAAAGGCAGGTGTCTTTTTAACCAAGTTATCAGTATCACATCCCTTTGCTAGCACTTAGCTGGATTAAGATTCCCAAGCCGGAAAGAGATGAAATATTCAAGAGAAATGTCTAATTTATAGTCATCTTAGAGAGGCTCAGTGGTCTAAATGAACGCAGAGTGTTATTATTGCTAGCTATCTATATTTCAGCAGGCTATTATTCACTAGGATGAAGCCTTCTTGTGCGGCTTCACGCCTGGAGCCTAGCCAGAACAAAGTGGTATTTTTGGAAACACTTAAACATCATCTTTTTAGCAGTAGCTTAGCAACAAGTCTTTTGAGCAGCCCCACAGATGCTGGCAGCAAAACGCTGGCTAATAGATTCACACATAACACTTTTGGCTAGCTAAGTGAAAGCTAAGTTGCCAAGTTGTGAAATTTCTCAAGTTAAATAATGATTTACACTTAAAGGATGACGTTTTGATGTAATTAACGCAACTTGTTCTCGGATCAGGCTTGTGGAATTCAAAATGACAGGAAGACGGATGTGAAAGCAGGACACTGAGACAGAAAGAGCAAAGAGGAAAGAAAAAGAAGGAGTATTCATTTCACATTAGTACGGTTGAGAACCACTTGTCTAATGCACATGCCTGTACAGGAAATTATATATGATTATTTTGGACCGTAAAAGAAGCCACTTGAGTCAGTGGTTGATAAGAGGATAAAGAGATGGAAGAGAAGAGCAGAACCTGGTGGAAGGGATCTTTCCTCATGTTGCGGCTGGCCAAAGGTTCATCGAAGGGAAAAACTACCGAATAGTTTTTGGCGTATGACTCATGACTTCGCTCTCGGATCCAGCGGTTGTTTTCGGTCAAGGAATGGTGGAACCGCCTGAGATACAGACAAAGGGAGATGAAATTAAAAATGGAGACACGCATATAGTGCACAGACACACACACAGTCATTTTAAGGGCAGTTTCAATCGCAAAATCCTAGCAGTGCATTGAAATGTTAGCTCCCTTAAAAGTACCACAATGCACTGTGAAAACCAGAGAGCATCGATGCTCACTATGTTCCCTTAATGGAAGTTCTGAAGCATGAAACATAAATCACCAACGCACTACACAAAGACACGTAATAGATGTTTTTTTTAAAATACAAATCATTATTTAATTATATTTCAGCATACTCTTACATCACTAGACAGGTAATGAACAATCTAGCTAACATTTATAATGTATTTACGACTGAAGTTTTGCACATATATGTAACAGGCAAAGTATTTATCATAACATATATTTAAAATACCATTAAAAAAAATAAGTTAGAAAGATATCAGTTCTGCTGTTTTTCATTAATACCAGTAGTGACGATGTACAATGAGGACTTATAGGGTCTTACTGATACTTATTTCAATCATGACAACTCTTGAAATAGTTTTAGTTATGTTAATGAAAATGTCAATGTTAATGGATTTGTCTTGGCAGACTAGATCTGCTACGCTGCTGCTGACCTGCAGAGCAAGTATGGACTTGTTACTGCTAACAGATACACTGCTGTGAGCATGTAAGATATGCTGCTGGTGCTCCTGCTGCATGAATAGACATACATAAATCCTGTAGCAGATCTAGGCAGGTGGAGCTGGGGGAGGTGAAGGATTACATAGTAAATCTGCCTACTAGCCTACAGCTAACAGTGAACCAGACAATTTAAATGTTGAGCAAGCAATCTCATTGGCTGCAGGAACAGCAGAGGCCAATCAGCTTGAGCCATGCGGTAATGATTTGATTGTTTGGAGACCTATCAACCTAAGTCCTGTAGGGTATGGACCAATCAGACACATACTATTTATTCATTATATACAAAGGTTTATGAAACTCCTCACACAGCCCAAATGAACAAACACAAGTGAAAGAAACAGTGTCATGTTACAGGGCATGATAAGGAGATTTTACGACCTCCGAGGAATGTGGCCACATACTCAAGAGAGAGACTATGAAACAGAAACCCTCTTTAAAACAGACTTTGCTGCGTTAATCATAGACTAACTGATCTATAAATGAACATGCATAAAACTGTGAAAGAAACAGTGTAAATGGTTTACTGTCTCGTGTACTATTAGGTATATATTATGGTATGTATCCTGGTATACAACCAACTAACGATCAATGTAACCTCACCTGTATAATGCCTCCTACCTAAATAATCCTCATTTAATGACTCACACTTTGATGTACATCACCTTCTTCTAGAATGCAGTGTGGATGTGTTATAGCTATTTTAGCATTAATGAAGGTATAATCATATTATGGGACAAAGATCCGTAAATCAACTAAGAGCCACTTTCCCTCTCAGACATGTCCCCTTTCTGATTGGTCGAGTTCAACCCTTAGGGGAGGATCTTCTCCAGGCCTTATTAGAGACAGTCCACATGTGACCTCCCTCTCTTAGTTCTTTCATCCAGCCGGAACACTGTTCTGGTGTTACTGGGGAACCCCCTTCCCCCTCCACGGGGGCCCCAGGGCCCAGCAGGCCTCGATTCCAACCAGATATGGGCTCAGGCAGGAGAGAGATGACTCTCTCACAAAGAACCAAGGACAATCTCAAGAGTTTAGGAACAAAGACTCCAACCAACAACGACTCCAATCACCCATCCTTCCGACTTCCTCACTTCTCCTGGGTGCTCGGCGTGGCCTCAACAGAGTCCCAGGCCTTCACCAAACCAGTCATGCGTTCCTGGAGAAAGAGAACGCTCAACCAACTTCCACTTGACACTGCCGTAACCATCAAAGACTCCAATTTTCAACAACTTCAAGAATTGTTCCCATTACAAATGCAAGTATTCAATTCAATGAAATGTGAAAATGAAATTCTGATGGTTCTTCTCATAGACCCTCTTCCGGTTTCCAATTTCATCCTATCACTAACCTATTTATGTATTCATGTGTGTATGTTGTTTAGTTTATTTATATTCATATAAATATCTATATTTAGTTAATAAAACTTGTACATAATATGTATTTGGTTCTGTTTTGTTTGCAATACAAGTCACTTTACGATCACGGTTTTTGCTACTGGCTCAAAGTACTGTACAGGCGAAGAAATAATTATTCTTCGGTGGCCATGGAAGATACCCTTTTCTTAGAATAAAATAATAATCAAAAGAGTTCGTTGGAAGAACTGATTAATTGATTGTAATATTAATTCAGCCACATCAAGTTAATCCAATTAACTGACCCAAATATTTATAATTAATAATAACAAGATATTATTGATTATTAATATTTCCAAAAAGCTGAGTTCCTTACAGTCCTCTAGAGCTTCATGACTGAACTTGATATTTAGTAGAAAGCATCATCTTCATCATGTTTAGTTTGGTTAACAATTCTTGAATGTCTGAATTCTTCCACTAGTGTGGACGCCCTTAAAGCTTCTCTATGGCTGACTACAGCTGGTTTATAAGTGATTCTCATTACAAGTTTGGCAAGATAGTTGGCGCAAATTGTGTTCACAAATCCACGTTATAATTGATCCAAACTCAGAGCATATGAGCTCAGCTCACATGTAAATTAGCACATGTAAATGAAACGTAGCCTTTGCAATATGATAATTGCACTAAGTCATAACTCTTCTTCAGTTTTAATTTGTTTAAATGTGTTAAATGTAGTCTGAATTGTGAACTAACGACTCTTGTGGAAAAGTGAAAACTCTTGTGAAAAAGATTCACAAATCATCAGTTTGGTTTAAGTCATGAGTTATTGCTTTCAATCATCTAACAATTGTTCTGAATAGTTCTTGACTAACTGAACAATAGGTAAATTATTAACGAAATTCGAAATTCATGTTCGTATTAATGTAATGTATGACTCAAAATGTTGAAGCTCCCAATGGGTCTCCCATTGGCCGGGCAAACACATACCCCCGCCTCAAACACAGTACATAAAGTAGAACACACATGAGCACTTGCTCACACTAAACGTACCTGATATCGTATCCGTACATGTCTTTCTCGGGACGCCCATGAATGATCCAGTGAGCCAGCTCTTTGCCGCATCCTCCCCCCAACATCATACCTGCAAATCAAATCACAGAGCATATGTCAATCATCATCCCACTACATCCATTATCCTGACTGATTCGATCAGTCAAACTTGTGTACGACCCTAAGCAACAAACCGCACCGTTTAACAAAGTACCTCTCTAGAAACATTCTGACAGAGAGTTGCCAATCAATTCACCATGAACGTTACCCGGAAGAGTTGTGCTGTCAGACTGAATCAATCTTCACGAGCTCAGACAAGAGAAGAATAATGAACAGAGGTAGAGGAATACCAAGGAGAAATGAAGGACATTGTGAAGTAAGAGACACATAAAAGGGGCGTGAAACGAATGGGCGAAAGGATCTTGGAGTGTAAGAGCCGTACTTAGAGCCCGTGGTGTCTCTAAAGGACTTCTGCTTCATTAGCTGGCTGATAACTTCATTAACATTAGCCAGCAACCGCAGAGTCGCTGAGTAATGGCCACCTTGAGTTCCATGTCGTGTCACCGCTTTATCTCTAACACACTCTGTGTCCCTCACGCCAGACAAAGTATTTCTAGAGCTTTCATGACAAAGCAGAGAGACACTAGGCGGTCTAACCAAGAACTCTCTAATAAAGAGGTGTCTTAGGTGCCAATCATACAGAACATGCTTTTGCGTTAAACAAATGAGATGCAAAAGAATGAAAAGAAACACAAGGTTTAGAAACATGCTTTGAACCATGATTTTATTGTGTTGATACATCACACATTTTATTGAAAAGCCCAAACTGAGCCAAAATATGCAATTTGATGCAGTTGCTGATGTTCATTAGGGGGGTAAATCTGACGTTTTGTCACAATACGATATTGATTCTCTTAGCCAGCATTACGACTTTTGTTACTTCCACAAAATATTCTGTGATTCTATTAGATTCAGGGGTATGCCAATCAATATATATCTTTATTATGTCCCTATTTCACACAACCAGTTACATTTTCATTAACTCACAAATGCGTCCAAAATATATAACATGAACATTTCTCTGAAATTTTTCATCCTGTATTCCAATTGGGAAATCCATGACAAAACAATACCTATTATGCAAAATTCACTTTTATATTGGTTTTGAACACATTTATTGGTCAGCAGTGTGCGTACAGAGCCACCCTATTGTAGTAAAAATCCAACCATTCAGTTTGTTATTTTCCACATAAATCTGAAACAGTGTCTCAAAATGAGCCGTTCAGGAATGTGCTCCAGTGTGACGTCACATTGCAACAGGCTCCGCCCACGACTGCTGACAGAATCTGCCCTATTAGCATAGCTCCTCCCCTAAGTGAGCTGAACACAGTCTGCCATGTTTAGCATTTAACAGCAGCATTCAAGAAATGTATTCTTATATAAGCATCTAAAGTTAATTCAATCAAGAGCAGTGAGTGATTACCTGTTTTTCTTTTGTTGTTTGATTCATATTAACAGCATACAGCAGTAGGCACTGTATATTGCGTTGCTGTCACTTTAATACACAGATCTATTAAACACAAACACGTGCTTCTTTACTTGCTGTTTAGGATAACAGACATAACGGAGTATGTTAACTTTGTGTGTTTTTGACTAAACCTTGTGTGTATTTGACAGTTTAAGCGCAAGACGTGAAAAAAAAATAGGTTTAATACTCACGGAACCCGCAATCTCACATCCAGCTTTCTATGTGCGTGCTTCGGATGTGTGCGGAAAACCATAAGCAGAATTTTAGAATAATATGGCCTTAAAATGCATGCAAATAAAAAACTTCCATGACGACGAAGAGCGTGGCCGTGATAGAGGTGATAATCAAAACCAAACAGATGTTTTGGTTTTTGGCAGAGTATCCAAGGCACGAGCTGCTTCTGGAAAACGAAGCGGGGAGCAACAGCTCATTTGCATTTAAAGATACATGCACAAAAACAGCTTGTTTTTCCTTCCACTCAAAAATGGCCATTTACAACATGGTATAATAAATGATCTGTGGGGTATTTTGAGCTGAAATTTCACATATACATTCTGGGGACAACTAAGACTAATATTACATCTTGTAAAAGGGGGCATAATAGGTCTCCTTTAAATAATATCAAAATCAAGTCACACATGAGATCAATAATATGATGACAGCTTATGACATGACAACAGTCAAGAAAGTCTTTCAGGCTTGTGTGTTAAAATGTGCAATGTGTAAAATCTAGTGCAAATCCTCATTAGCAAACAACACAAATTAGGTACTCCAGTTCTTGTAAAAAAAAAAGAAGCAAGAACAATATGTATCAAACAGTCCATAGGTGATGTGTCTGAGCCTACAGATGTCCTTGATGAAGTGTGCAGCACCATGACCTTCCCCAATGACTGCAGAGGCTCAACCATTTACTCTTTGGTCAGTGGTTTGCTACAGCTGAACTATTGAGGCTGGTATAAGAGTTAAGCGTTGCATGAGTTAGTGCTACAACACACACACACACACACACACACACACACACACACACACACACACACACACACACACACACACACACACACACACACACACACACACACACACACACACACACACACACACACACACACAGCAGTTCTCTTTTCTTCATCAAAGCACCAACCGAATCACTAGCAGTATTTCTGCAAATGTCAGGGGAGATGAGAAAGAAAACAAGGGGGAATAAAATGAAAGAGAAGGAGGTTGAGAGAGAAGGAAACTTCAGAGTGCTATATGAGACATGCGGATCACATCAATGTGTGTGTAGGTGCATGAAAGTACATGGTTCTGTTCCAAAACCTAGAGAGCTGCCCTGCTGTTTACCGCCAACATAGGCAGCTGCCTTCTAAGACAACATTCTAAAGCACCCGATACACTTCAAGCGAAATTGAAGAACGAATGCATGTGACGTAATTTCGAACAAAATGTGGCCAAAAGGAAGGTCTTTTGGAGTTTGTTTCTGTAGTTCGAAACAGCTTGCCAGCGTGAACTTTCCAGGAAAACTTCGCTTAAACATCTTCGAAATGCCATTGGTCCATGACAGTGATGTAATAGGTAGGTGTGGGTCTGGGGCTCTGCCTTTGTTCACTCAGTCTGACGATCAGACAGGGTAAATCTTTTCTCACCGCTGTCATTTGTCATTTTTGTTGTTTTATTGAGAGGAAAGCGCACAGCGTATATTTACATATTCCTCTAAATGCTGTTCTCAGCAACAAGGGCAGCGTCAGGATGTTTGCTAAAAGTGTACCATTGCACAGCTATTTACAAACTTCTTTTTACCCCTGAACGAAGAGCAAAAAAAGAACTTTGGCTCAAGTATATTGGGGTCTTAACAGTGGAACCTCATGAGGGAACTGAATCGCTCTACATAGGCAACAACTCAAATTAAGCCAACAGCAAAGCTCAACTCACAACTGATTCCAAAAACCTTTGATGTTAACATGTTGCTAAGCTAGCAACCAATTCATTTTCCATTACACTGAACTATTTTTAGTCACTTCTTATTCTATTAATTAAATAAACATTTCTCTCTCATTTTTGACCATCTTGAGTGATTTTCCCACCACTAATCTTGCTGTAATGTATTATGGGATTAATTTCTCCTCAAAGATACTGTCTAAGAGACCGTTTACACGTAAAACTTTTTATGTGTTTTTGCTATTCAATTACACAACAACGGCATTTTGGGGGCCTGATACCTGAAAACAGATTTTACAAAATGACCTCAACACCTACTGGCCTGGCATGAATAATACATTGCTTTTAGTTGTTTTGACAGCGTTGTAGTCTATACTCGAAAAACTCGATTAAACACGTTAAAATACATAACGTGAATGTATAAGTGAATGTATATTTTTTGCCTACCTTAAAATGCTGTCAAGGTAGGCAGCTCACTAGGTTTTGAAACAGAAGCTTCGTCTTAAATTGCATGTCTGAGTACATATGAGGAACTAACTAGCGACCATTAAAATAAAATGATGCTTTATATAGCATGATTGCGATTTACTATGAATGAATCCCGGAAGAACTACATCATCCATGTTATCATTGGCCCCTATACGCTGAATCGCCTCCCTATAACTTTATATAGTGCATTATTTGAGGGGGCTATTTAGGTCTGAAACCATAGAGGACATTGAGTGCGCTCATTCAATCTCATAATGCACCTCAATAGAGCCCGACCAATATATCGGCGAGCCGATATTATCGGCCGATATTAGGCATTTTCATAACTATCGGTATCGGCATTTATAATGGCCGATAAATGAATATAAAAAAAAAATGCGGCGTGCGGTGATTCATGTAAGGGTGGCGCTGCCAATAAAGCACCTAAAAGCTGTCACAATGAACTGTCAAAAGCAATGATATGAATACATCAAATATAGCAAGGAGACATTTTAATTGTCTATTAATAACAAGTGTTTTCAGTCATTGTGGGCTGCAAAGATGAAGTTGAGGATGCGGACTCGCGATCTTTGAACGCGCCAGAGAGAAATGTACATTTCAGAAGGATTACATTAGCAGAGAGCAGTTTGTCTTTCGTTTTGATATGTTCTGTTTAAAAGTAGACATTTCAATAGATATATTTCTCAGGTCTATACGCTGAGTTTCGGTTCATTTATGAGACGAGTTGCAGTTCACTCGCCGGCGCCTCCGTTTCGAGATTATCTATTGTCTGTTATATTTACTTCTTATTTATTAAATCCAGGCATTTGGTTGATGAAACATTGATTAAAATTAAGATATAATTAATACAAAACGAAATTGACTTAAATGAAAGGCTTTGTGCTTTCTGTTCGAGGTCTATGTGAAAGTTTTAAAGCACTTTAGTGCCGCTTTCGGAGCTTGTCATGTCCGTTTTATCCTCATAAATGCGAACACGAAAAATAAAATAAAATGAATATTATATGTTCTGTTGAGAGCCAACCCTTCTTCATCCAGTGGGTAGTAGACTTTTACTTTTGATTTGCGCTGTGTAATTCACTGAATTGATTTCTCTGCTGCCAGCCTCTGTCACGTATTGTGTGAGCTTGTGACTATTGCAAGCGCGCAGCTGAGAAGTCCTGATTATATTGTCTGCTATATTTAGCCTACTTCTTATTTATTAAATCCAGGCAATTTATTTATTAAACATTGATTAAAAAATGCGTGGCGCGAGCGACAAATCTCCGACAGTAAACGGATGGCCCATTCTGCTCTGTAACGGGTGCTTTTCCGCGTCTCGGGTAAACTGCTGTTGCGACTCACGCGAGCAATAACGGCCGCGGCCGGTGTGTAGACACAGTGTTAAAGCTCATTCTGCCTATAACGCTACGTTACAACATCAAGCAATATTCCAATAATTTATATAATTATAACACTTTATATAGGGCCATTTTGCATTAAGAGTAGCCTAGTTTCACGTTTAGTAGGTACATTTTGCTTACTACTTATTTAAAATAGTATAAAAGTCTGTACATTATGTAATTACAAACGTTTTCATTATGATA
The DNA here is from genome assembly GCF_051911475.1 of Siphateles boraxobius. Lineage (NCBI taxonomy): Eukaryota > Metazoa > Chordata > Actinopteri > Cypriniformes > Leuciscidae > Siphateles > Siphateles boraxobius. Next base: position 21,052,147 of record NW_027508866.1, on the reverse strand, counting down.
TTATACATTTTACTTTAGTAAAAAGATCTGAGTTCTTCCTCCACTGGTAGAGATTAGAGGAATTAAGACTAAAAATAGAAGATAATGTCAGTGACACTTTTGATATATTTATTGATACAAGTTGTTTTATATAACGTGACTAAATTAAAAGACAAAGTCGTTAGTGAAGATTATGCAACAGTATTTAGAATATAATATAATATAACATGCAATGCAAACTAGTTTGGTTACAGCTCAAATGTATCATTCTCCTTCTATCATTCCCCCTGCCTCCATTACATATCTTTGTCACACAAGTGTTTGATCACCACATTTGAGTGATCATTGCAAAACGTTTATATATTTATTCTGTTTAAATACTGTGTATTCTATATACAGTACCCATCAAAAGTTTGTACACACCAATAGGAAAGTATGTCCAAACTTTTGACTGGTACTGTACTATAATACACATAAATAATATTGCTTCTGTACATATAAATACTATCGGCCGATATATCGGTATCAGGCTTTTTTTATCGGTATCGGCCCCCAAAAATCCATATCGGTCGGGCTCTACACCTCAATAACGAGTGTAAAGCCATGTACACTCAACAGCTAGTTTCTAGAGAATAACCACGCACACTGTGAGCATTGTGGCGAATCCAGTGTCTCGCCAGAGGAAGGAGTTTGCAGCACTAGTGTCCGACTTCACCCATTCATCCACTCATTCAGTGCACTGTATAAGTTGAGTAATGTACAGTTAGGTCAAAAGTTAGTGTTAGGTAAAGTTATACAATAAAACGATATGCATTTTATAAGTTTTAAATATTTTTATTTGCAAAAACATCCAATATATTCGAAGAGTCAATATTTATAGTGTTGAGCATTCTTCTTTATAAACTTCTGCAATTTGCTCTAGCATACTGAATATCAGCTTCTGGGCCAAATCCTGACTGATGGTGATCCATTATTGCCTTATTAGGGCTCAGAGTTCACAATTTGTGGACTTCTGCTTGTCCACTCGCCTTTTGAGAATTGACCACAGGTTTTGTATGGGATTAAATCCCAGGGAGTTGCCAGGCCAGAGATCCAAAATTTCAATGTAATAACCTCAAAGCCACTTCATTATCATCTTTGTCTTGTGACATGGTGTGCCATTATGCTGGAAAATGCACGGATCATTACCAAATTGCTCCTGGATCGTTGGGAGAAGTTGCTCTTGCAGGACGTTTTGATACCATTCTTTATTCATAGCAGTGTTTTTGGGCAGAATTGAGAGAGCCCACTTCCTTGGATAAAAAGCAACCCCACACATGGGTGGTGTCTGGATGCTTCACTGTTGGCACGACACAGGACTCATGGTAGAGTTCACCTTTTCTTCTCTGGACAATCGATTTTTCCGATGTCCCAAACAGCCAGAAGGGACTTCATCGGAGAAAATAACTTTGCACCAGTCCTCCTCTGCCGTCCAATCCTTGTACTTCCAGCAGAATTTCAGTCTGTCATTGATGTTTTTCTTGGAGTGAAGTGGCTTCTATGCTGCCCTTCTTGACACCAGGCCCTTGTCCAAGTCTTGGCCTCACTGTGTGTGAAGAAGCATCACACACACCTGCTGCCAATGTTGAGCAGCTCTGCACTGGTGAGACACGATTCCATAGCAGGTTTATTTAAAAAAAAACGAAATGTAATTTTCTGCAAAATACCAGAAATTTCGTTGCATCAATAATAAATGCAACGAATTTGGACACACTACTCATTTTATGTACTGCTTTTAGCCTACTATATAGTAGGGAAGTTTGCAAATTCGGACACGTGAGAGCCTGTGTGTTTTCTACAGAAGGATAGCGGCTCTTAGCAATCACATCACCAATGGGTCACCATCTGCCTCATAACACACACACACACACACACACGCACATTTAACTAGTCATCCTAAAACTCTTCAACTCAACTTCCACTTGAATAGTTCTCTGTCCCAGTCCAATGGTGTGATGGTAGCACTGAACAGGGGATAAAGAAAGGCTGAAAAACCAGACTGAAGACAAACAGGGTGACATGGTGGAAGCAGCAGAGACGGACGACATCTCTGTGGTCATGCATACTGATGGAATCCTATGCCCTGGTGCACACACACACACACACACACACACGCACAATAATAATATCCAACAGTTCTGATGCAATCACACTCAAGGAGAATCCCTGATCAACATCCTTAAGTACCAGACTAACACCCACTTTAAGCACTTTTCATTTCAGTTTTGACATTCATAGGGTGAGTGTTTCTGCATTAGAAAGTACAGTTTTTCTTCAAGAGAATATTATGGAGGTATTCATCACAAATGTCAATGCTTCTTTGAATGGTTTATGGATAATATAATGGTTCGTCATTAATTGAAGTTAACTAAAAATCTAATAGTGTCATAATTTAATTGACACTAATGTCATTCCAATTCTGCATGACCTTATTGAGAAGATTTAGCAGAAACATTCTTCAGAATATCATCTTTTGTGAATAAAGACGACACACATGTTTGGTATCAGTTAAAATAACCAAATTTCGACTGGTGCTGTATAAATAACAAGATAACCAATCACAGCCTCTCGTACTCTTTCTTTCCAGGAAATGAGTTTTGCATGCTGAGGTCAGGAATCAATGTGTCATTAAAAAGCAAGCATGCATCTAATATCTGACTGTGATTCCTATAGCTATGTATTCCGATCTGTTCACGCGATCATAGCCTGTTGTCCGTCAGCATGTCTGAGGCCTGCAAGGTGACCCGGCCCACGCTGAGCACAATCAGCATTACTCCAGAGCCAGACTGAGTTTCATCTGACCTTCAAAACCACGAGCCATCTGCATCCAAAAATACCAACGCAAATGCCTTCTTTTAATCTTGCACTTGAATGTAATGTGATTAGTGCTAGGCGAAATAGCTACAGTACAAATAAGATAAAAAAATACAATATAAAATCTAGTTAAAATGGTCACAGTAAGCAACATCGCAGCCCATTTAAGCTGCACGATTAATTGTGAAAAGATTGTAATCTCGATTCAAACACACACGCAATCTTATTTCTAAATAACAACAATGTGGCTGTCTAATAAACTGATCACAGTGAACATTCAGATCTGCGTTGGTGCTGCCGCTGACAGAGAGAGCAGTTGTTATGTTTAGGTACGAAACAGCTTCACATACAGTCTCATTATTTCTGTTACAATAATTCAAATGCTCACAGAAGTGCAGGGATAAAAGTGTATAGTTCGGATATAAACACTGATGTCTATGGTAGCGATCAAAACAGAGGAAAACACCTTATGAAAGTAACAACGCTTCAAATAAAGATTGTATCAGTTACATTGTTACACCAGTAGGTGGCGACAAGGGACTTGATTGTATATGTCATTGAATCATTCATTCAAGAGATTCGTTCAAAACCACTGATTCATTCAGTAATGAAACAAGTGAAGTGTGTATGAGTGATTGAATCATTCATTTGAACCGATTTTTTTATAATAATTTAAATTATTTAAAAAAAAAAATTAAATAGACTGCAGCAATTAGAATTTTGTCAGAACCTCCAGTAAATTCCATGTTATTTTGTTTAGTTGTCTATTCAGAATCGTGGGAGAATCCTGATCTCTTTTTTAAACACAGAATCGTAATTCTTAATTTTACAGAATCGTGACTTTTACAGCCCAGGATAGCTGATAGTGAAGGACTTGCACTGCACAGGAAGAGATGGATACAACTGCAATGGAGTTAGATCTCTGGACATGCAGGGATCAGAGATCAAGTTGCGTTGATCTTGAGTAGGTGGCGTGTACATGGAGAGTGGGTGAGACTGAATTTAGCATGTGATCTCTGCAGGGTTTCAGGGTTAAATAATTCATTTGGCACTGGTCATCTCTGGAAGAGAAAGGCGCGCGCGCGCGTGTGTGTGTGTGTGTGTGTGTGTGTGTGTGTGTGTGTGTGTGTGTGTGTGTGTGTGTGTGTTCGTGGGTTCGTTGGTGTGTGCATGGGTGTGTGTGTGTGTGCTCCATGACCTACCTGCACTGTTGAAGCCACATCCAAGGAAAAAGCCTCTCACTTCAGGAGCTTCACCCATCAGAGGCTTGTGGTCTGCAGTGAATGATTCTGCAGGGGGAAAGGGTGTAAAAATACACTATTAATCTGGTTCCCATGGCTGTATTATTTTATCAAATTTAAAACTATAGGACGAAACCAAATATTTTGAAATCAAAGAGATCAATGGAGTACATTGGTATACGCTAACATTCTCAATGCAAAACTCTTCAGTCTTCCCAGATCATTGATGGAAACCTGATTTACTGTATAAACCAAGCACCTTTATACAGTGGGGAAAATAATTATTTGATCCCCTGCTGATTTTGTTACTTTGCCAACTTACAAAGAAATTAAGGGTCTACATTTTTATGGTAGGTTTATTTTTACGGACATTGGCAGAATATCAACCAAAAAATCCAGAAAAACACATATATAAAGGTTGTAAATTGATTAGCATTGATCGAGTGAAATAAGTATTTGATCCCCTACCAACCAGCAAGAATTCTGGTTATGTGCCCATGTGAAACAAAGATTAGCCCTGTCACTTTAAGAAAGTGCTCCTAATATCAGTGGACACCAGTCCACTGTATCTTCCCTTCCAACCTCTCCACCATTATTAGCAAGACCAAAGAGCTGTCAAACATCAGGGACCAGATTGGAGACCTGCACAAGGCTGGAATGGGCTACAAGACCATCAGCAAAAAGCTTGGAGAGAAGGAGACTTTTGTTGGTGTGATTATTTGTAAATGGAAGCAATACAAAATGAAAAATCAGTCACCCTCGGTCTGTAGCTCCATCCAAGATCTCGCCTCATGAGGTACGGATGATCATGAGAAAGGTCAGGGATCAGCCCAGATCTACACAGGAGGAGCTTAGTGCTTAGTTAGTGATCTCAAGGCAGTTGGGACCACTGTCACCAAGCAAGCCATTAGTAACAGACTTACGCCGCAATGGATTGAAATCCTGCAGCGCCCGCAAGGTCGCCCTGCTCAAGAAGACACTTGTAGAAGCCCATCTGAAGTTTGCCAATGAACATTTAATGATCAATAGAAGGCTTGGGAGAAAGTGCTGTGGTCAGATGAGACCAAATTCGAGCTCTTTGGCATCAACTCAACTCGCCCTGTGTTTGGAGGAAGAGAAATGCTGACTATGACCCACTGAACACCATCCCTACAGTCAAGCATGGAGGTGAAACATCATGCTCTGGGGCTGTTTGTCCGCTAAGGGTACAGGACAACTTCACTGTATTGAGGGGCTGATGGACGGGGCCATGTACCGTCAAATCTTGGATGAGAACCTTCTTCCTTCAGCCAGAACACTGAAGATGGGAAGTGGATTGGTCTTCCAGCATGACAATCACCCAAAACATACCACCAAGGCAAATAAGGAGTGGCTCAAGAAGAAGCACATTAAGATCTTGGAGTGGCCTAACCAATCTCCAGATCTTAATCCTATAGAAAATCTGTGGAGGGAGCTGAAACTTTGAGTTGCCAAGCGACAGCCAAGAAACCTTAAGGATTTTGAGAGGATCTGTAAAGAGGAGTGGACCAAAATCCCTCCTGAGGTATGTGCAAACCTGGTGACCGAAGAAACGTCTTACCTCTGTGCTTGCCAACAAAGGTTTCTCCATCAAGTACTAAGGCATGTTTAGCTTGGGGATCAAATACTTATTTCACTTAATGAAATGCAAATCAATTTATTTATTTTTTCTGGATTTTTTGGTTGATATTCTGTATCTATCCATTAAAATAAACCTACCATAAAAATTATAGACCCTTCATTTCTTTCTAAGTGGGCAAACTTAGCAGGGAATCAAATAATTATTTTCCCAACTGTATATTAAGTATACAGAAACATGGCCCATTCTAATAAACATTGGGACAGAAACATACTTTGTGCAAGTTCGCAAATGCAGACATGGCCCTGTTGAACATACCGTTCAAAATTTTGGGATCAAATTAGTACTTTTATTCAGCAAAAACCCATTAAATTGATCAAATTTGGCAGTAAAGACATTTACAATGTTACATTTCTATTTCAAATAAATGCTGTTCTTTTGAACCTTCTATTCAACAAAGAATCCTGAAGAAAAAATGTATCATGGTTTTCAAAAAAAAATATAAAGCAGCACAACTGTTCTCAATATTGATAAAAAAAAGTTTCTTGAGCATCAAATCAGCATATAAGATATTACATTATGCAATGAACTTTAAGAGCAAAGATTATTTTGTGTGTTTGACATGGTAATGTCACATTATCATGGTAATGTTACATTATCATTTGCAATGCATATTGCGATATGCAATATAATGCATATAAATGCAAGTATTGCATATTTACCTTAATCATTTCAATGTGGCAACCATGCGTTCTCTCTACACTGCGGAAGAAGCGACCATGAACTGAAAACAGGCAAACACGTAAGCAGGAGTTCAGTGATCTCCATTTGAGATGTTTTGCTTAAATGAAAGCGCCATTCAGGTGGTCTGTGTTCCTTCACAAGCCGCTTGTGCTGTTCGCTGTGACTAAATCTGCCATCAAAACTTGATTGAACTAAGAAATCCAAACATGCATCACGGCTATATTGTTTGCGATTGCGGTTGCTGAATAAATCAGATAGAGCTGTTAAACAAAGAAAGTAAACGGTATAAAACAGTAAAATTAGGAATTCCTCCATAGCATTAAGGCTGAGGAGCGTCTGGACTTCCGAGCTGGTCCATCTATCGCTGTTTTGCGATATATAGGCTCTAAACTGTGTGTTTACACTGCTTTTTAAAAATGGCGGTGCTGGTGTTTCGCATGCGTTCGGCCAATCAGTGTACACTTGCGTCACTGGTAGTTATAGTTCTGGTTTAGACCCTAATTTAAATTAATTTACCCAAAAGGAGTTCCTAGAACTGGCGAATATGCCAAAAAGCGGGTACTTCCGCCATTAGTTAAAGAAACTATGAAAAAGTTCCTCCTGTGCGAAAGCCTACAGAGCCCCTAAAGGGACCTTTGCAAAAATAAAAAATATAAAGACTTGCGTGTCTACAAGAAACTTTTTGCGTGCTCAAGAGAAACTATTTAGAAACTATATATAACCTATACCGGAAATTTTAACACGTGAGTACGCAAACAAATTTTTGTGTTCTTACACGTTACAATTTCTGGTTTATGTACACTATAACCATAAAGAAAACGAGAGCATGTGCGTGAGCCTGCCTTTTATATAACGCAATGCTTTCATAAGTCCTTTGGCTCTAAGTGTCTATGGCTCTCCTCTGTTAGAATTGAATGAAGAAACACAGCATTTCTCCGACACCTGTAAGGATGCACTAAATCTGACAAAGTGGTTTAATAAAGGGTGTTTTGATCTTGTGAAATACAAAATGTTTGTACATTTTACTGTGCCAATATTTTCTAATTGGCCGTTAAAATTTTATATTGGACAATAAAAATGTACTGCCCTAACAAAATCCAAATTTTGATAACTTTTTACAGTACCAATGTGTTTTATGAACCATTGAACTTAGCATATAGGACAATGGGCATTGAGACAACTATTTCGTGGCGCGGTTTCTTGGCCGCCACAGAGTTAAATTCGTTAAAGCGGACATAAGGCCATGATATTAGCGGTATACTGTCCTAACAAAAGCCAAGTCTAGCAAATACAGCTTTATAGAAAACGAGAGTATGGATGCGCATGAATTGATATAGTAAAATGGCAGTGACATACAAAGCAAATAGGTTATAGAAAGTACACATAAACTGGAAATTGTAACGCAAAAGTTTGTCGCGGCAAATTTTTTTTTTTACAAAAAAAAAATGTTTTTGGTCAAAAGACCAAAAAAAAAAAATATATAAATATGAAGGTCCCTTCAGGGGCTCCGTAAAAGCCCCTATGTCAGTCAATTGTATTTTTATAACATTTCCAGTACTTCACGAAAAAATAAATTGCTGACAGTTTATAATACATAAAGTATAAAAGGAAACTACATAAGTGGGAGAGTTGGGAAACGTATGACACATGGTGCTGCCGATGGGTCAGATCAGATCTTTTTGAAAAACTCTTTAAAAATGCATTGCTGCTGAGCGCTCACTTAATGGTCTATTCATAATGGTCAAAGCTTTCAGTGGTAAGATATTGAGGGATGACCCTCAAAAGCATCGAAGAGAAATGCAAAGGAGAACGCGTGTGAAGAGAAACAGAGGACACGAGAGCAAGAAAGATTGAGAGGTGAGACAGAAAAAGAGAGATGAAGAATAAGTGACACACCTTTTCCATTACTCCACATGAGAAAGTGTTTTCCAGAGCATCATCTGCTCTTTGTGAGAACGACAGAGAGCAAAAGGAAAGGGTGATGTTGCAGCTATATTTTATTTATCCATCTTCCCTCCTACTCATCCATCACCACACACAGACAGCGATGGCCTCTGAGGAATGACCCAAGCGCTCTGACTGCCCTCAGTGGATCACACTCACGCTCAAACATATCCTCAACATCAACAGAACCATTTCTGAATCTGAAGGATCATGTAACAATGAAGACTGGAGTAATGAGGCTAAAATATCAGCTTTGCATTACAGGAATAAATTACACTTTAAAATATATTAACATAGAAAACATATTACTGTTTTTACTGTGATTTTGATCAAATAAATGCAGCCTTGGTAAGCATTAGAGCATTTAAGAGCATTTTAAAAACGATTCAACTGCAGTGTGCAACAAGGAGGAAACACAATTAAATCACATCCGGATGTCAAAGTATATCAGTAATCATACTATTCGTTTAATGTGCAGCCAGATAATTAAGGTAATTAAGTCATCAGTTTTCCAATATTTAGTGGATCAAGACCTCTGCCTAATGTCGACGATATACTGGCTCACGTCACGGGAGGTCAAAGAGACGCAGCAAGAATGTGAGCACTTCACAAGGACTATTTACTCTGAAATCATTATGAAAATAGCACTGCGTACAGGTGCCCTTCAATCAAGCAATCGTGTTTTTTAAGTGTAGATCTTGACTCAAATGGATGGAGTTAATGAGTGCAGTTCACACCAAAAATTTATAATTATCATGCGTTAAAATGGGATTCATACAAAAGTCCAATGACAGCACGCCTGAATTACACATTTGCTCAACATCTCCCTTTTAATAGTTGATGAGTGGGTGAATGGAGCTGTTCATAGCACTCTTGAAATTATTTGAGGAGTGCTTATCCACTGACCCGAAACTCGTCTGCAAGTGACCGACAGTCACTACAGTGTGTTAGCGGCATTTCACACCTGTCATCCTTTATTACAGCCAGTAAAGGTTGACTGAATCTCTGGGGAAAGCCGGAGCTGTGACCGATCAGCCAATCAAAATGCGCAGTGTCATTTGACTGGCGGTCTAGTTAGCCTATCACTTGAATATATGGACTTGCAGAGCACAGCGAGATGAAACTCGGTCAAAAGGTCTGTATAGTGAGTTGATGAAGATACTAGAAGTACTGCATCGACTATAGAAATACCCTAAACTTTGCACTACAATGAAAATGTGAAAAGAAACAAATGACTCACATGAGCATGTGATCAGTGAATTTGATTCCTCAATGAATGATTGTTAGGTACTGGTTCTTTATAGTGATTCAAAAACATACAGCGTAAAATATGTATATGTTTGAGTCCCGAACAGATGGTTCTTATGAGCCAGCTCTTTTGATTCAAAAACATACAGCATGATTTCTGAACAGATGACTCTTATGAGCTGGTAATTGTTCGTGAGTCAGAAACAGACCAGAAACCATGACCAGAGTTTCCTGAAAAATTTACTCTTATGGAGATATTTTTAGAGCCAAAAACATACAGCTTGAAACTATTGAGTTTGATTCCCAACCAAATGACTCTTATGAACTGGTTCTTTTTAGTGACTCAAAAACATACTGTATAACAGGGGTCTCCAACACGTCGCTCGCGAGCTACCAGTAGCTCGTGGCCTGATTGGAGGTAGCTCGCCAAGGGGCCGATCGCGTCTTTTGCATGCTCAAGTTCATTATTTCAAATGTAGGAAGCTCATAATTGAAGCGACGCACTCTTTTTTTCCAGGCGCAGCGAGATGAAAAAATCCATTAAAACTTTGTCATTGTGGAGAGCGCAGTGCATGGTTGCATAGCAACGACAAATGCCACGGGAAAATCGGACCGAATTTTACTATTCATAATAAAAGGTAAGCTAATGTGCATTGTAAACATCAGTAATTTATCTTTTTTGACTCATTATTTTTATTAATATGATTTAAAGGCTGAAATATGCAAGGTTTCTTTATATAAATCTTTTTTTGTCAAAACTTTATTTGAACTTGTAAATGTTAGTAGATAACATGTCGCAAGACACTCCTTTAAAATCTGGACATCTGAAAAGTCACAAAAAAAGTGCATCACAAAAAGTGCATATTAATGCTAATTACATTTGTTATTTGCTGGTTTTCGAAATAAAACTTGTTGAATTGATTTTATTGTGTAGTATTAGTACTTTTTGAACAGGATTCTGTGATAACCGTGATCATTTTGGTCACTATAATCATGAAATGAAATTTTCATGCCATTTCATCTCTAGTTAAGATGCACTGTAAAATCAACTATAATTATGTGTTTTTACAGTATAATATGCCATGTACAATTTTCTATAAAAAAAATGAATCTCTGGCTCTGTTCTTTTCTCTGACATTTAAGGGTGACATATAGGCCTACAAAAACTCTTTTAGGTCTAAAAAAGTTTAGATAGTTGTTAATATGAGAGTTATGAGACATTATTTAAGAGATTTAAGTACTGCATTACATGAGTAGCTCTCGGCCACTATCTTTTTAAAAAAGTAGCTCTCAAATGAAAAAAGGTTGGAGACCCTGGTATAACATGGCCAATGTAATTCAATTGCTGAACAAATTACTCTTATAAGCCAATTCTTTTTAATGTATCAAGAACATAACGTTGTAAAACGGGCATCTGATGCGTTTGTCTGTGTGTGTGTCTGTGTGTGTATGTGTGTGTGTGTGTACCTGGACCACAGACAGTGGATTTGATTCCAGTTTGCTCCAGAGCAGGCACTCTGTTAACGGCTCCATCGATGTGTTGCATAAAGACGTCCCAGTCCAGATCAAACAAGCTGAAGGCAAACTTATCAGACACCTACAGGTTCAGAGAACAAATACACAATTTTATAATCATACTCAATAATGGAGTGGCCTGGTGAGCTCATAGCTCACTGCTGCCATAAATCATACATCGATGATTCAGGGGGAAGGTCTTACTGGGTGATAACGTCACTGACGTAAAAACACCAATCAAGTTAAACTGCTGGTGTCCTATTGACCCTTCGCTGAGCCCAGCCTTAAAAACATCACTGACCAATCCTTAACAACTGTGGCCATTGTCCATTTTCTCAGATGTGCATTATTTTTTAATGTCTATGGAGGATCTGTGTGTTTGAAATTATAAAAGTAATTTGTCAGAAATTATTCAAAATTACAGTCACTTATAATAGTGACGCAAGGTCCCGAAGATTTAAATATATATATATATATATATATAATTATTATTATTATAATATTTGAAGCACCCCTCCCCCCTTTTAATTTACAGAATTAAGAACATCAATAAATTAAAATAAGTAACTAAAATAATAATAATTAATTCAAAATAAAATAAATAATACAAATATTAATAATAAATATTAATAATAAATAAATACAATCACACCGTTAATGAAAATCTTCAGCTTATTCTTCTGGAATGCTCTGTAAAGCTTGTTTGAGGTAGCAACTATAACCAGCTTGGTGAAGTCAATTTAGATTGCATGTTGATTTTAAGGTGCAGACACCATCTCCACATTCACCCCCGATCCACCCCCCCCCCCCCAACCTGCACGGCTCGAAATTCACTTTTTCACAACAAGTATGCTTTTTTCCATGAACACTTTTCAATTTGAGAGCGATGTATAAAAAAAAAAACTCCCGACATCACACAGCAGACAGACACGCTCACACACGCTACGTTTGGAATCATATAGCATTACTTCTTTCTGCAGTATGTAGTAAGTATACCGTGCACAGTATGTGAACTTTCCTTTTGTGACGAATGAACTGGATATTAGTGATGTAGGAACTGATCAGATAGAAATGACTCCTTCAAACCGTGAAAGAGCCAAATTCCAAATCAACACTCAGGAACCCTAATTCAGATGATCTGTCATTTGGGACGCCATTTAGCCTGGAAACTAACTAAATCTTCTATATATAAGACAAAAAACGCTTGTATGAGATGATTCCAACTAGCGAACGAACACTGAAGATGTCAACATTAGGCAGTTTTAAAAAGACGGATTGGTTTGGAGATGGCGCATCTTGACTCGCACAAGGAAAATCAGGAGTTAACGCCAAGGATTGTTTGATTACCCATCTCGAAGATGTCTGTTTGACCTTCCCTTAAACGCAGGACTACAAAATCGTCTCTAAAATCCAGAGACGGCCTTTACACATCAAAATGCATCCGATCGTTCCAAAACAATGCTAGATGGACTTATAATCAAACACTGTTCAACAGCATAATTCTATATACTGTTACAACCTATATATGTGACTATTATGCTTAGATCCCACATAATTCATGCAATTGTTATAACTATCAAATGGTGATTAGAAGTGTGTTTTGTTTCCTATCAGCGTGAATGATCTATGAATCAAATCTGTGTAAAATGTATTGTTATCATGTTTAAATTGTACTCTACTAGAGAGGGAAAGTTTTAAAGAGGCCATGTGTCTAATCAGATAACATGAAATTTCTGTGAGGGGAGGAGAAACATTTACAACCTGAACTAAAGACAATTTGGTCAGAACTCCTCCGAAGGATTGGACAAACACAAACAAAGCATTAGACGAGAAGACAGGTTTCTTTTCTTTTCCATTGAGAGTCTCGTTTTCCAAAGTTTTGCCGCAAAGCTTCAGTCAATGACTCTATAGTCTGTGCCCACCTCAAACATCAAACTTAAAGTCTCCCTGTGGTCAACCATTTTATCCCTTAAAACTTATCTTTGATCACCAAAATTGACCCATTTTTTTCCTTGGAAAAAAAACCGGCCATGCCTTAAAATAGCTTGAACATAACTACACCCTTGCCCCATTTAGTATACGCGGTTCTATGAATATGCAAATGAGCCCTGCCTCCACTCACTCGCAGCAGCTCAGAGATCCACTAGTTGACGATCACACGTTGACCTGATTGGTTACAAGGTAGTTTGTGACGTCAGAAACACCAGCGAATTCAAACCGTCTTTGGTTCAATGTAGTTTTAAGGAGAAAATACTCAGCAATGGTGTTGACTTATGAATTTGCATAGTTTGTCTTGAAGCAAATAAAAAACACTGCATAGACATATAAACAACATTAAAAGCTTGATTTTCCCCACAGGGGGACTTTAAGCCATGAGAAAGACTCTGTTTTACATTCATCCACCAGCACACCAGAACGTGATTGGCTTCCCAAGACGTCACTCCAGACACGAAAAGACCTCCAGCCAATCAATGAACCCGAGAAACCCAAACCACGCCTTCTGGGATCCACATTCAAAGACACAAACAACAAAAGCAAGTAACGCCTCTAGATTCAAGCTGAACTGGTGCATTGATATAAAGTTAAATAACCCTGCCTAAGAAACACTAAATTAATGATTGATGGCTCGTTCAGGTCATGTCTTATAAAGTGCATATACTGTAGCATATACAAGAAACTTGGGATTTCATGATCTCACTCTCTTTAAACTTCTTGAAAATTCTTTCCTCACTTTCATTCTTTCTGCAACTCGTGTGAATGTGTGCGTATGTTAGATATTAGTTATATGTGTTAGAATAACCAATAGAGTCTCATTCGTATTTAAAGAAAAGTGTTATGTTCTTATGAATTTAATGTCTTAAACTGCTGATCTTGTTACCATGCTAATAAATAGTGTTCCCACTACAGTTTGGATATTAATATCCGCTACAGAGTTGATAGATACGGCTTATTCAATTGAGCACTGGACGATTCATTTGTTCGGCAGTAAAATAAGTGACTTTTTCAAGATTTTCTTTGAGCTAAATTGACCTATTTCCCTTACAGTCATTTTAGTCTCATCGGTTTAAATTAAATCTCTTTTTGACTTCTTATTTGACTGGAATGCAAAATTTTAGAATTTTTTTACACAAAATTGCATTAAATGTTGTCATGGAAAAGTGTGACCATAGCAAACTATATAAGATGTTTTTTGAACATACTGTAGCAAACCATTTAAATACATTTTTGTCTTTCATAAAGGAAACTCTAGCTTAATCTGTGATGAACACATGTTTGTGCTTAGCCTTGAACGGTTATCTGCAGCCTTGTTTGTGCTCAAGTTGCCTTGAAAACAGTCGAGCCGCAGCTTTGTTTTCACTCAAGGTGTCTCCGCTGCAGATAACACCAACTAAAGAGTTGTTTTTCTGTTTAAACGAAGCCCTCACACGTTGACTGAAGGGGATGAGACCTATAAATGTGTGAGTGTAACTTTGCTGTGCGTCTCCTCTTACTGCAGAACACTCGGCATGTCAGAATTGACCTTCTTGGCAAGAATAAAAGCTTATAAAGACACTTAGCTTGTGTTTTTTCAGTTTCAGCCTCACCAATAATTATTGAAGTTGATTTTTTCCACGACAATACGTATGCCAATAACCATTTTTATAACCAAATCCATGAAAGCGTGATGAGGACACGACTGTTTGAAATGATTATCTTAGCATAAATTACACTTTAATATTCAGATCATCAATCTAGAATCTCAAGACCCACCAATATATTTGAAATTAGAAAACAATTGACGTTACTGTACGCTTAATCTTATGGCAGAAATAGAGTATTTAATTAAACTAATGTTATTTTATAGTACAACTGTAAAATTTCAATACTAATATTTACGTTTTCATCTCTTTATTTACAGATGATAAAGAGTATATCAAATATGTCCATAAAACTTAAAACACGCACATTCTGGTCCAGATATGAACTGTAATCCATGCTGTGAGTGTTGTTAAACTTGTTCAACTCATCGCAGTGTTCAGCGCAGAAAACGTTCTCGTGTGTGTACATGTG
Organism: Siphateles boraxobius; assembly: GCF_051911475.1. Taxonomy (NCBI): domain Eukaryota; kingdom Metazoa; phylum Chordata; class Actinopteri; order Cypriniformes; family Leuciscidae; genus Siphateles; species Siphateles boraxobius. The sequence goes on along the minus strand of NW_027508866.1, from coordinate 21,036,976 downwards.
AAATACTTTTTATATATTGGTTGGTAACCCTCTTTATGTGTCTCTGAAAAGACAACAGCGCTGAGTTGAACTGACGACAGATGAATGAACACACCTGAAACAGCCTCTCGAGACACTTGAATTCTCAGGTGTAATGCAATCTTATGCAGAAAACAGCGCAGTGATTGGAGCGAATGAGTTTCTTCTTATTAATAATGCACACCGAGCCACTTAATAATGAAACGAGTCTCTCTTAGACCCTCACAGTCGCATCCGCATTTCAAAACACAAATCGCACATTTATTTAATTAAATCGTGGCCTTTGCCATTTGAAAAATCACACTAAGCAAAATTAGGTTTTCTATTTAATGTTGTAATATCATCCAGCCCTAGACTAAACTGTGTGTGAGGGTGTGTGTGTGTGTGTGTGTGTGTGTGTGTGTGTGTGTGTGTGTGTGTGTGTGTGTGTGTGTGTGTGTGTGTGTGTGTGTGTGTGTCATTCACTGAAACACAAATTTAGCTGCAAATTACACTTAACCAAAAGGTAGAAATGTGGCTTTAGCAACTAACTACAATAAAATACGTTTAAATTGTATGTTTAAAAAGTAATAAAATTACTAAAAATAAAAAATGAATTAAAGCTGAACAGAAATATCAAAAAAGTGGCAAAAGGACATAAAATTACTAAAACAAACTAAAATATTTAACTAAATAAATTAAAATGTAAAAAAAGCCAATTCAAAATATTCATAAACTCTATAATGTATGCATTATCTGTACGGATTTGAATTTATATGTAAAAATAGGAAGAAATTAGCATGCATAACATCAACCAATAATATTAAAAAACTAAAATATTAATTTCAGCCGAAAACCAATATGATACATTGTTAATCCCTAGTTCAAGTTCAAGTCTTTATTTTGCCAAATCGACGCAAATCGCCTGGAATTCATTTCAGTGATTTGGCTCACTCAAGACAATACAAGACAGTATTGGACAAAAATGACAACACATCATTAGACATGGCATACACAATAAAAACAGAAAATCTAAAATAAGAAAACAAATCCTTGGGTTGCTACTACCAATGAGTAAATATAATAGATAATCAAATAAATAAATCAGACAAAGTGCTAGTGCATTTAGTGACAGTGAGGAGAAGGACGTAGTTGTGTAAGCAGAGCAGATAAGGATTGTGTGAATAGAGGGACCTCAAAGCCTGCGGATAAGTGCTATTTGAAAAACGGGTGGTTCTGGATCTGATACTTCCTAACCCTTTGCCTGATGGTAGAGGGGTGAAAAGGGAATTAGCGGGGCGTAATGAATATTTAAGTATTATCAGTCCAGTTTTTAAGTGGAAGGTGTTGTAAATGTCACAGATCTTAGGGAGGTCCAGCCCAATTATTCTTGACGCTGTCCTAACTACCCTATTCAGTGTAGATTTATCAGTTACCCAATGATGGAGAAAGTAAGTGTACCCTCTATCACAGCCCTGTAGAAGTGGAGCATTCCCGCCTTGGACACTTTAAGTTGTCTTAAAAAGAAGAGTCGCTGGTGAGCTTTTTTAACAATCTGGCTGATATTGGTGTTCCATTTAAGACTGGAGGATATGATGGTCCCAAGGAACCTAAAACTTTCCCCCAATCTACAGTTTTGTCCTTGACGGCCAGGGGCTGGAGCGACTTACTATTTTTGCTCCTTACGACTTACTTTTATATTTCCCTAATGAGAAAGATAAATAATTTGATAAGACATCAATTACAAACCTAATGCACTTTTTGCTCCTCATTTTGCGCAATAGCTCTAAACAGTGGGAAGAGGAAAAAATATGAAATCGCTCCATGCACCCATTTTATTTGTACCAAATCACTTGAATGCACAGCAAATAGAGAGGTAAATGGGAACTTCCTGATATCTGGATTGTGGAACTCAAACCAAACACAGCAAATATACAATATAAACAACTATAGCAAAAATATGGAAAGAATAACACCTTTTATATCTCAGACTCAGTAATATTTTTTCTGTTTTGGAAGGAAACAGTCATTACAACTTACATCATCCCAGAATATGGGGTTCTGTTCATAGCCTCCCACAGAAAGAGCGTCACCTTGGAGACGGAGGTAGACAGATGCATCATGGTCCCTGACGTTGGGCATATTCTAGTGGAAAAAGACATATTAGAAAGCTCATTATATTCATGTATGACAAAGAATTTTGTAGGAGCAAATATGGCGAAACTATAACGAAACATGACTCCATCTCATCAGATGATGATACGATCAGTGTGTACAGCGATACTTCCACTCTCCTGTGTAATTTATGGAAGCTTATTTCTGACATAGAATATTGTTCTCTTCGACTCACTGGATGGAAATGGTGCTTTATTCGCAAATGTTTTATGTGATATTCCAATTTTGCACATAAGTTATATTCGCAACTTTGGATGGAAACATAGCTATAAGGTTTTATTAATTCACTACATTACTTAACATGAACTAATAATGAACAGCACTTCTACATGTATTACCCTTAGTAAATGCTAATTTCAACATTTACTAATACATTTAATAATTAAAATCACGCTGTGTTTGTTATCATTAGTTAATGCACTGGGAACTAACATGAACAACTGTATTTTTAACTATCATTAACAAAGATTAATAAATATTGTAACAAATGTAGCAATACATTATTTAATGTTAACATCAAAAACTCGCAATTGCCAGAACAAAGTCAGCATTGCGAGATAAAAGATCACAATTACCTTTTTTATTTGTTTTATTCCGTGGCAGAAACAAGCTTCCATAGTATGTTAATGTTGGTTTGAGGGCTTAATATTTATTTTGCAGTTTCACAGTCCATTCAGAAGCAAAAGATCTATCAATTTCACTATCACATCATGTGGATGACAAACATTTCATTACTTGAGATTCAGTGATGACACATTGGCCATTCTGTGAGGAGTAACATAGCGGTCATCAACCATGCATCAAACTACAAGCGCTCTCTCTCTCTCTCTCTCTCTCACACACACACACACACACACACACACACAGTGTTGCATAATCCAGAGGAAGGCTCTGAGCTAAGTGCTTATGCCATGGCTGCTGTTGTGATTTGCCACAGAATAGAGCACAACGCCCCATGCACTGAGCTCCATGACGCACTTCCGGTTTGAAATAGTACAACTCATTTATTTCCAGTTAGGTATATTTTCAATGTGAGGTAGTCAACTAGTTGACTAAACACCACCTACAATGCGTGTCGAATTTTCTAATGTTCTGAACATAAATGTAATGTGGTGCTGCTGCTAGAGAGAGAGAGAGAGAGAGAGAGAGAGAGAGAGAGAGAGAGAGAGAGAGAGAGAGAGAGAGAAAGAGAGAGAGAGAGGGAGGGAGAGAGAGAGAGAGAGAGGAGAGAGAGAGAGAGAGAGAGAGAGAGAGAGAGAGAGAGAGAGAGAGAGAGAGAGAGAGAGAGAGAGAGACCATGTAGCAGATCGAGGCAGGTGGTGCTGGGGAGGTGGAGGGGTAGAATAAGAATCCAGACGGCGCGCAGAGTTAGTGTATTTGTTTGGATGCCATGGTTACAAAGGGTAATGGTAATGAATACATGAAATTGATTGCCTGAGAACATTATATTAAACGAACCAATCAGAACACGAATAGAGTTTCATGACTGAACCTTTCATTTAATTATTATGTAGTTATTTAATTATATTATTAATTTACATAATTATTTTTATTAAATGTAAATATTAAATACTATTAATAAATTGTTAATAATATTTGTTAATATTACATGGAAATGCATATAAATGTAACTATGACAGCTATAAACTGCTGAAAAACAGTAATCTAGTGTGAAGCATTACTGATCTGTTTATAATTTTCACACCATTCCAACTGATGCTGTCACATTATCCTTGGTTTCCTTGATAACACATTTCAATTAGTACAAATCATTGGTTTCCTTGGTAACATAATTAGCACAATTCAATAGACACCGCAGAAGCACGAAAACATATATACAGAAGATGTAAAATGTAGTATCAATGCAACACATGTGGCCTGAAGCTCTGTCAAACTGGTCATCAGTCCATCCTCTTTGTTGAGCCCTGACCTACTTTTCATGGGTGTAGAACATTAATTACTGCAGGCAAATAGCAGTTTTTGTAATAAGGCACAATAAACAATAATCTTAATTAATTTAATTAATTCGTTTGCTTTTTTAATTCCACACAAGCTTCTTTGGTTATTTTCATGGCCAAAAAAAAAAACAGTTATTAAAATTTTAAATAGAAACTTCCGTTTTACCCATTTTAATAGAAAGGCCCATTTTGTCTAAAAATTCTACCACTAAATTTGGATTAACTTGATTAAAAACCTTAAAACAAGATGTTTGCACTAAAATGAATGCTAATACCTTAATTTAAATATGTCTCAACGCAATTGCTGCACATTAACCGGCTGTTAAAATGTTGGACTCTGTTTCCCAGGATGCATCACTGTATGAAAAAAAAAAAGGCAAAATGCCTCACTGTTTTTGTATTATGTGCATCTCTCCCCTTAATGGTGTGATTTTGAGTTTTCCTGATGTTTTTTAGTGCATGGAATTTTAAGGACCATGTGCACATGGTTAAATGTGTTGATTCATCTGACATCATGGCGCCTTCTTCTGCAAAGATCCTAGTGTTTGCTGTTTACATAGCCTAGGACAAAGGTGTGATTACTCAAGACCCCAAAGAGGTAGTAGGGGCATTTTAAGCACGTTATGTCCACCACAGAGACTTTAGGCTACAACCAAGGGCAAAGACATGATTTATTATGATTGTTGGTTTGTGATGTGTAATACTATGCTGAAATGGACAGTGCGCGGGATTTAATAGATTACCTGAATTCCCTCGATTCTTTCTGTGACAACATAAGCATGATGCATGGCTACCAATGGAACATTGACGCCTGCCATTTTACCCAGCTTAGTGGCCCAGACACCTAAAAAAAATATAGAGAAGTATAAGTGACAGAATTATGCTGTATTGGCATGAAAACAGACAGCTGATGAAAATTGATTATGATATCCATTTAAAAAATATATATATGTGTGTGTATGTGTGTGTATTTAAATATTTAAAAGACTAAGAGGTGAGGTGACATTGGTCAAAAAGTTTGCTTTTACAGCAATACATGTGGTTAAATGCTATTTCACTATCACAGACTGCCCTCTGCTGGTGAAGTCTGCATCTTTCTGACCTGCACAATTCACCACACATGGAGTTTGGATGGTCCCATGAGCAGTTTCTACAGCTTTCACTCTCTTCACGCCAAAATCATCAACCTTAACCTGGACACCTGTCACTGGACAGTTCTCGATCACCTGAAATCAATAATAATCATGTTTCAATATGGGTCATGCATTCAATCGTAACTAAAGTCAATCATCAATTGAAGAGAGTATAGAGTATGGAGGCGTACAGTGGCACCCCGTGCAGTGGCTGCTCTGGAAAGGGTGGTGCAGGTGCCAGCTGGGTCCATGGTGCCGTCTTTAGGCACATAGAGTGTGCCATAAAGATCTTTCACATTCATCAGAGGATACAGGTCTTTAGTCTCAGCTGGCGACAGGACGTATGACTCAATGCCGTACACTTTACCCAACTGAAAAGCAAAAAGTGTGAGTATCCACTTATTAGATTAGATTTCAAATTTCATTCATTATTAACACATGCCTCTTTGAAATTTTTGATTCTGATTAGTCAAACACTGCATTCATTATAAAAAAAAATTGGCACATTGGATTCCAGTGGACAATATACATAAGAATGAATCTTTGAGCAATTTTTACAGAAATAAACTCTTTTTTTTGTTGCAAACACTGAATTTCTAGGTGAGGCAGAACCTTTTTTTGTCTTTGTTATTTGACTGTGCAGTTCCATTTCTATCTTGCCAAGATGTGTGGTTTAGCATTTGTGCCATACCGACATGAGGCGCTTGTACTCGTCCAGTCGCTGCTTGTTGGAAGCGATGAACAGGCCTCCATTTTGGATCCAGCCCGTCTCGAGTCCAGTCTCCTCCTCCAGCTCTGAGCTGATCACGTTGCGAGTGTGAGCCAAGAGTTCCACCTCAGTATCACTTGGTCTTAACTGCCACAAAAGACCTGTGAAAACATAAAAAGAGTTAGTATGTGATTTAAAAAAAAATATTCAAAAGACAAGCTGGAACTCATTTGTATTTGACAGACTGCTACACCCATGGAGTAGTCTTTAACTCTATTATGCAACCAGTTATGTAAGCCTATTCATGGACTAAACACTTAAACTAAACTGTTACAAGTGGGATGTTAAATCGGACTTGCTACCTAGATTCAGTTTTACCTTACACATTGTTCAATGAAAGTTAAAAACTGATGTGCATCTGCCTTTACTTTTTGCAGTTTTTGGTCGCAGGAAGAAACTGTAGTCTCTAATCACAAATTAAATACAGTGCAATACCCGCCGTGTGCCAGGTGGTGCCTGCAGTCAATCTGTCCCTCTCCAGCAAAACCACATTGGTCATGCCCATTTTACACAGGTGGTAGAGGGTCTGGCAACCCAGGCTTCCTCCTCCTATCACCACAACATCTGCAGACTTTGGCAGTGGTTTGGTGGGCCCACTGATGCCATCCTCCTGTTTGAGGGTCTTTTCATAGGGGACGCTCTTCTCTGTGGTTTGTGTAGACTGGGAGCTATAGCAGCGGTTGGTGAAACGGAAGAGGGTCGAGAGGTGCAGACGGGATGCCGTCACCCTCCACGCCACTGTCCCCAAGAAGGTCATGGCCCCTGCTACAACACAAGACCATAAACACGCACTCTTATTATATAATGTTGAAGTCCCTCAGGGCTCAGTACTGGGCCCACTTTTATTTGTTGCAATTACTTTGTGTTTTCTACATAAGATAAATTGTCTACCCATTAAAAAAGTATACTTTAAAATACAATACAGCTGCATTTATTAACTGAATAAGTTAATACAATGGAAAATCATTCTAAAACATTTATTCATCTTTATTTATTCAACATTATTTAATGGACCTGAGGTGACATGAACTAACAATGAACAGTTGTATTTTTATTAATTAACGTTAACAGATATTAATAAATACTGTAACAAATGGATTGCTCAGTTAGTTTTAGTTAATGGATTAACTAAAGTTAACAAATGGATTGGGACCTTATTGTGAAGTGTAACCAATTAAAATAAAAAAATAACAAGCCAAGCACAAAGTATTTTTAATCTTTATTATCCATCTATTTATGTCTCATTTGAATGCATAATTTCTACTGTATATTCTTAACATTCTTCACTTTGAGCACCATGCGAGTCAGCTTATCTACACTAATAAGCGTTTTAGTTAAGCTTTGTCATCTGAAATGTTTTACAGACAAAGAATTCAGTTTCTTATTTAAGCCTACTCACTGGTCAACAAACGTGTCGCCTGAAAATAATGCAATAATGACCAACTTGTCTTTGCAAAACGTGATGAAAAAGCTTGTTTTAGGTTGAAGCATTTGTGCAATGCAAGCACGATGAAATTTGTATTAAACTAAATAGTAAAAACGTGCAAATAAACAACAACATTGTAAAACAAATGGGCATGCATTAGATAACATGTCTAAAAAAACAAACAAGACAAATAAAAAAAACTATCAGCGTGTTAAGTGATAGTTCAGTGGTAACTTCACATCAGTGTCGCTCACCTAAAACTAAGTAAAAGAGCAGAAGTCCTCTGTTTGTTAACTGCTTCTTGAGACTGCTGTTGAGATATGCTCATAAACAGAGCAACCGGTGCTCAAATATGGCTGTTTGCTGATTGAGCATGTGGACGAACACAGCTGTGTGTGTGGCGGACTTCAGAACTGCAGACATGCGTGAATGAGCCAGAAAACAAACAGAGCTGCAACGTGCCTGACGAGGATTTCATACTTAACGGTGTGTCTTTCGAATAGAGTTCCCTCATGGCGACATCATTTGCAAACCCCAGGTGGTATACGTACATCTTTGCCTATTAATATCAATCGGACAGGTACAGCATGCCACGAGCACAGATTTAGTATAGGGCATGTTACACACACACACACACACACACACACACACACACACACAAAAGTAGCCTATTAAAAAATACAATCCGCCACTCTGCATAATTTTTTCTTCAGACGCTGAAACTACTAAAAACGCATTGATAACGTTATTTAATGCGGTACTGAGGGGGGTTATGGTCGGTTGTTTGTTGCTAAACAACTCGCAGCGGTCCAGCATTTAATTTTACACTGTACAATTCGGATTTCAGCAATTTGGATTCAAAATTACAAGTGTGAAACGTTCAAAGTGGGTTAACTTAAAAGTGCATTGCATTGCTTACCAGTCAGATGAATAAATCCACCTTGTAAAGAAAAAACACACACACACACACAAAAGATTTTTGTTGGTGCGGACGTTGTGTAGCCTACTGCTTAGTGCACACTGCAGCCCAGATCCATTGGTTGCATTGCAGGCTGCCAAATAGACATGTTAACCCTAGTGTAAACTCTCCACCCACCAACAGCAAGACGGTGGAACCAATGGTATGTTGGGTTGAGGAAAGAAACAAAATATAATTTAATGTTTATTATTATTTTATATATAATAAAATAGTAAATAATATATTTTTATTTTTATTATATATTGAAATAATAATAAAATAAAAAATATATATATATATATATACATATACACATATGTTATATGTGTATATATATATAGTATCATATATATATATTATAGTATTATATATACATATATATAATATATATAATACATATATACATATATATGTATTACATATATACATATATATAATACTATAATATTTTTTATAGGCTATATAATGGAAATATATATTTATATTTCATTTTATAATTATTTTCTTAATATGTAAGTGTATAAAATAATCATAATTACTTGATTTTAAGCATTTTGTAGATTGTAAAGATATAAACAAAGATGGGGAGATTTAAAAGTTTAAGCATTTAAATGCACAATGTTCAAACATTAATCTTAAAACTCATATATGTGGGTTTCAAACCTTACGGTTTTACATTGATGTATACATATGTACAGATTTATGTGCTTGGTGGATGTTGAGACTCAGCTGTCAGCTTATGCTCAGAGCAGATCACAATTAGAGCAGAAATCTTGATCTCAGACATCTGCTCTAGTATTACAGGAGGCTTCACTGCTACTGGAAAATATTGAGAACATGGATGAGGATTACAGGAGGAATATAATGGGACTCCTAACAGGATTTCTGAACATGCATTATACAACACAAATGTGAATATGCTGTATAAAATGGGTGTCAGTATGCATGCAAATAAGCACATACATATGGCATCTAATTATTCTCATTTCATGAAAAAATAGATTTTAGGAATGGTTTTGTCACAATTTTGACTTTTAATGTCATAATTATTACTTAAGTCAGAATTTCAACCTAGCGTCTCATAATGAGGACTTTTATGTGATAATTTATTCTTTTAATCTCATCATTTTGACTTTTTATGTAATAATGTGATTTACGAAATAAAATGTTTTTCTTGTGTGGCAGAATGGGCCTCCACACGTTTACTAAAATGGGATTTTGAAGGTTTTTATATGTAGCCTATAGTGTCTTACAAATCAGAGAGAATAACAAGTTTTCCAGATACCATGTACTTTGACCATTATTGGCTGACCTATTTCTACATGCACAAAACATCCTTGAGAGCGTGAAAACTCTCTGTTTCAGCCACACACATGGACAGGACACTGAGTCGCTGACCTCACAAAACCTTTCCTATCTGAAACAACCAATCAGTAGAGGTATAGAGAGCCCCACCCTCGGTCAGAGAAATATGACAACACACTGGATGAAGCAATGACAAACTGTCATGTGATGTGATGTGATGTGATGTCATCAGAGCTCTACAACATTGGGTAAAAAGCCAACAGTTTGACATATATCATATACTACGCAGACAGAGGACCAAAGCCATCTGATGAGACATTTCAAACTGCTGTTTCTGTGCAATAAGCTTAGCCATTGGTTGTGTCATTTGAAAATGAACGGCTTTGATGCAATGGCATTTTGCTGTTCTTATGAAAGAGGGTTCACTGGGGTCACGATGGGCAATGGATGGTGTTTTAGAAATGGCACAACCCTCCTCCTTACCCCTGAGCTGTGGTCACATGACCCCTGCTGGCTGATGGAGGAGTCATCTATATTAATCATGTTTACTTTCAACACCTAAATAATGTGAGAGAAACGGTTATATCATAAGAGGCATTCAGTAGCACTGTAATGTTTGACTCGGGTTTTATTTTTAACTAAACATTTATTTATTTTAATTTTGTATTGTTTCCTGTCTTGTACATAATGTTCAAGAATCTGGAACTGAAAAAACTCAAAACTGGTTTTAGCCTACTCATTAATGTTAATCAAATGGGAATTCTCTCTCTTGTGAATAATGAATAATCTCTCTTGTCAGAAAGCTTCAAACTTTTGTATACTTTGCATATAAGCCATGTAGGCTACTGTAAATTGATCCTCATCATTGTTTTTACTGTTTTTGTCAATGTTTTACTTGTAATTATTTGTTTTGTACGGAGCCCCTAAAATGATATGGTGATGAAAAAAAAACATGAGATGGGAGAAAATATATATTTTGCGTTCTCTCGCAAGAGAGAACGTTCTTTCCCCGAGTAACTGCGTTCGCAACGCAAAATCATTGATATAATAGGCCTTTCACAGTGCATTCTGGGACTTTTTACGGAGCAAGTGTTTCAGTGCATTGGATTTTTCGATTCAGACAGCCCTTAAAATGGCGGAATCCCTGATCAGTGCCCTGACTCTTGAACTAGAGAGCTGATTCAAGACAAACCCTTGAAGTCATTATGCACACTTGAACACTTTGGCCACATCCCTGAAATAAGTCATTTGAAGGAAAAGTTCACCCCTAAATGAAAATTCTGTCATCATTTACTCACCCTCAAGTTCCAGACCTGCATGTTTCTTTCTTCTGTTAAACAAACATGGTATGTTGAAAAATGTTGGTAACCAAACAGTTGACTGTAGCCATTGACTTCCATAGTTTTTTTTTTTTTTTCCTACTATGGAATTAATTGCTGTTTGGTTAAAATGTTGAACTGACAACTGACAATACGTTTTAAGTTTACTTCTTTTATTCTATTTCAGTTAGTGTTTATTTGATTTCAATTAGGCTAATGAATGTTTTTTTTATGTTTCAGTTTAAGTCAACGATAGTAATCCTGCCTCACCATCTAGCTGCATCTGTTTATTATTTTTTTAAATTATTATATACTTATAAAAAATATTTTTGTGAATAATACATTTAAATTTAAAAAAGAAAACAACAATTGAATCTTTCAAAACTACCATTCAGAACTAAATTGTGGTTGTTGTACTTCTGTGCTCTAACCAAAAGATGGCAATAGAGATGCAGAAGTCGCCCTGCTTTAAAAGGATAGTTCACCCAAAAATTCAAAATTCTGTCATCATTTACTCACCCTCAAGTTGTTACAAACCTGTATGAGTTTCTTCTGCTGAACACAAAAGATGATATTTTGAAGAATGTACAGTTGACTGTAACCATTGACTTCCATAGTAGGAAAAAAATACTATGCAAGTCACCTCCCAGAATGTGTAAGGGTAAGTTAGTCTTATTAAATAACTCCTTCATATTTTATTCTAGGTTTATGGATTTACTGCCTCTGCATATATATATATATATATATATATATATATATATATATATATATATATATATCCTTTTTTCACTTTTATAAAAGAACAGCCATATTTTTTCACATAATTTATTTCTATTGATCAATTTAATGAATCTATGTGAAGTAGACTGAAAAAAAAAGTTTTCTCTTTTATGGCTAAAAAAAACTTACCATCATATAAAGGGCTGTTAAGATCAAATACTGTTCTTAAAAAAAAGGTATGTGACTGGTATCCAATTTGGTCATTTTTCAAAAACATTTTTATTTCAAAAACAACAAATTGAACAGAACTGCCAGGCACACTAATGTAATGTAATTTCATTTGGTCCCACTGTTCACTTTGGGGAGTTAGAGATGGGAATAAGACAGGGAAGAGAAATAAATAAGGATATTTGATTATGATGGGATCAGTGCAAAAGTGCACCAAAATAAAAAGTTCACCACCACACAGATCATTTCAAATATACAAGCTCTGTTTGTTTGATTGTCTGAGCATGATAGTCCCACAACAGCTGTTTAAACTTTAAATAAAATCCAGTAATACAATTCTAATACACCACTTCAAAAAATGACCTTTTTTATAGTTAAGAAAAAAACAAAACAAGGAAATCTCTCACTATCAATACTTGCAAACGACTATCAAAATTTTATTAGCAACGTTTCAGTCTCATGACCTTGGTCAGGCATCTACAATGAAGGTCATGTGACCGAAGCGTTGCTAATATCATTTTGATTCCTCGTTTGCAAGTATTGATAGTGTGCGGGATTTCCTTGTTTCTGTTTTTGTTTTTTTACCTGACTCATTTGGTCTTTTCTCCCACACACCAATCACCTACAGGTGTTCGATGGTGATTGCTAATATATAGTTATGAAAATAACCAAAAAAATGGTCCTAAAATACAACTTTTTCCCTCTTGAACTGAGGTCAAATATAACAGTCCTTGTATTGCCTTTACAGGATCTTGTTTTCCATTAATACTATTTTTTTCTATTTCAAAATTGTATCTTTCTCATTGGAAAATTGTGTTTTGCTTGTTTGTGTGTTACTTTTGTTTTTTGCCATAAACCTCACTGCTTTTGGTTGAAAAATGCCAATAAATTTCATTCAAGATATATCATCTGAAAACATGTCTTAACATCTTGCAATTAAATATCTTTTTTTCTTTTACTTAACAAGAAATTGTATCTTGTTGGAGATATTTAGTCATCTATACTGGAAAACAAGAAAAATACTGATTTAAAAATAGATTTTTGTTGTTGTGGAGTAAAAGTGTCCTCCTAATGGTTGGTCACAGGTCTCGCTCGTCTCATCCACAGTTTTGAGGTCTCCGTGATGAGTGGCATTTGTCCTCATAAAGAGCTGCGCACTCATTCTAACCCCTCCACTCATTTCTGATGCTTTGGGACTGTACAGGTACTTCACAATTCGTCCTTGTAGGTGGCGCTCTGCAGACCGGCCGGTGGCTGGGAACCCTTCAGAGTTTTATGGGACCCCCTCCAGTCCGTGCGCACGTTGTCATCGTCCCACAGCGTAGAGGTCTCGGTGTCGCTCACCCACTCCGGGTCCCCGGCGTAATGGCAGGGCTGCACCAGAAGAGGGTGTGTGGAGTACGCCATCAGATTCCGATTGGGAAAATGGGATTTGTAGTCCTCACTGTTGATGGGTGAAAAACAGCTAAATAAAATGGTTTTCAGTAGCGGGACTCATCTTTATGATTACAGGCTAGAGCAGGGATATCCAAACTCAGTCCTGGAGGGCCACTGTCCTGCAGAGTTAAGCTCCAACCCCAATTAAACACACCTGGACCACCAGCTAATCAAGGTCTTATAGTCTAGAAACTTCCAGGCAGGTGTGTGTAGTCTGGCTAGAGCTAAACTCTGCAGGACAGTGGCCCTCCAGGACTGAGTTTGGACACCCCTGGGCTAGAGGAATTAGGTCAATGTGATGTTATAATAGAATAGAAATATAACATAAATGGGAATATTTATATATCTATATGAGTGTGTGTGTGTGTGTGTGTGTGTGTGTGTGTGTGTGTGTGTGTGTGTGTGTGTGTGTGTGTGTGTGTGTGTGTGTGTGTGTGTGTGTGTGTGTGTGTGTGTGTGTGTGTGTGTGTGTGCACCTAACAAGGTGCTGAAAGCATTCTTTAGAAATGTTGGCCCATATTGATAGGATAGCATCTTGCAGTTGATGGAGATTTGTGGGATGCACATCCAGGGCACGAAGCTCCCGTTCCACCACATCCCAAAGATGCTCTATTGGGTTGAGATCTGGTGACTGTGGGGGCCATTTTAGTACAGTGAACTCATTGTCATGTTCAAGAAACCAATTTGAAATGACTCGAGCTTTGTGACATGGTGCATTATCCTGCTGGAAGTAGCCATCAGAGGATGGGTACATGGTGGCCATAAAGGGATGAACATGATCAGAAACAATGCTCAGGTAGGCCGTGGCACTTAAACGATGCCCAATTGGCACTAAGGGGCCTAAAGTGTGCCAATAAAACATCCCCCACACCATTACACCACCACCACCAGCCTGCACAGTGGTAACAAGGCATGATGGATCCATGTACTCATTCTGTTTACGCCAAATTCTGACTCTACCATCTGAATGTCTCAACAGAAATCGAGACTCATCAGACCAGGCAACATTTTTCCAGTCTTCAATTGTCCAATTTTTGGGGAGCTCTTGCAAATTGTAGCCCCTTTATCCTATTTGTAGTGGAGATGAGCGGTACCCGGTGGGGTCTTCTGCTGTTGTAGCCCATCCGCCTCAAGGTTGTGCGTGTTGTGGCTTCACAAATGCTTTGCTGCATACCTCGGTTGTAACGAGTGGTTACTTCAGTCAAAGTTGCTCTTCTATCAGCTTGAATCAGTAGGCCCATTCTCCTCCGACCTCAAGCATCAACAAGGCATTTTCGCCCACAGGACTGCCGCATACTGGATGTTTTTCCCTTTTCACACCATTCTTCGTGAACCCTAGAAATGGTTGTGCGTGAAAATCCCAGTAACTGAGCAGATTGTGAAATACTCAGACCGGCCCGTCTGGCACCAACAACCATGCCACGCTCAAAATTGCTTAAATCACCTTTCTTTCCGATTCTGACATTCAGTTTGGAGTTCAGGAGATTGTCTTGACCAGGACCACACCCCTAAATGCATTGAAGCAACTGCCATGTGATTGGTTGATTACATAATTGCATTAATGAGAAATTGAACAGGTGTTCCTAATAATCCTTTAGGTGAGTGTATACTGTATGTATAATTGATTATATAGTATAAATATTATATTAAATATTCATGCTATTATTACTACCCTTTTTGCCTTGTGAATATTAGATTATACTTCAAGTTAGGGATATATATATATAACTTTATAACTTAAATAATATATAACTTTATAACTTAAATATCCCTAACTTGAAGTATAATATAATATTCAAAAGGCAAAAAAGGTAGTAGTAATAATAACATTAATATTTAATAATATTATATTTATACTATATAATAAATTATACATACAGTGTATATATATATATATATATATATACATATATATACATACATACCATACATACATTAAAATATACATTAATTGTATATGTATATATAGTTATTTAATAATATAATATTTATACTATATAAAACATATGTATAAATCTAAATATAAGTTCATATTTTAATCCTAAACCAAGGTATGAGCAACTGAAATATAATATAATATATAACATAATATAAGGGAAATCGACTGGACTGAGTATATTTATAAATTCCTAAAAATAAAATTTAAAATACATATTAGTGATGCTTACATTACAACCTTTCTAAAGCAAGAGGTCACCGCTTATCTATTTAATGTCTCTTTTGGATCCAGAAGAGCAAATAACTTTAGGGCTTGTGCAGCTTGACTTTACCTCAATAAATGAATCAAGTATCAATTATTTTCAACAAAAGCCTGTAGAGGTACTGAGGGTATGCATGTCCTGGGCCAGCTGGCAGACGGCCCGTAGCTTTGTCAGATCTGGAAGGAGAGCGAAGCAAATGCCGGCTAAAGTAGCTGCTAATTTGGCTGGAATGCGGAGCGGGGAAGCTGGGGCAGGGCAGGGTGTTTCACGGGTTAGCCGTCAGCGGGGCAGTAGCAGCACGCCGGTCTCTACCGGGAGAGCCGTGAATCGATGGAAAGATTGAAAAATGAGAGGAGAATACTGCTCTGATCTGTCTCTGTGGGGATGAGGAGCTTCAGGCGGGACGTGTCGAGCAGAATGAATAAGAGCCAGAGATGGAGAGGAAACGGACAGAGGAAAAGGGATGGCATCATGCCAACCCACAGCACAAACAACCAGTCACGCTGAGGAATCAAAGCTATTGCCAGCTCAAGATCAGAGTTTCTTTCTTGGCTTAAGTCTAAAACGCTCTAGCCATAAAACTCAAATGACCTGTACAATTACATAGTGAAGAAACTATGTAGAGTTTTTAGAATAAAATTCTCCAAATCAAAGCACACATTTGTGGTGAGCAATTTCAGTCAGTCCTGCTTTGCAAAAATATGTTCTCTTATATTTCTGGACTGTAACTTAACTAAACTACTAACATTTTTAAAATAGACTTGTTTAACATATAATCAAGGAGAAAATCCAAGTATGCATATGCCTTTATGGTGAGAGGGCAAACTTTTGTCAACTAAAATTAGAAACATCACTTCTATAAGGGGTTTGCAACAAACCCCACAAATCATTTTAACATTTAAGGTATGTTTAGTCCCAGTCTCTGGAGACTTGAGTGTCATACTCACTTTGGGTGCTTGTCATACATGATGGGTAGGAACTCATCCACAGGAAGCATCTTGGATATGGGTTCGGCGTTGAGGAGCTTCTGAGCTCCCTGGAGAGAGATGGCATAAGACAACGTCCAGTAGGAGTAATCGGCGTACACCAGATTCCTCACGTTCTCCACTGCAACCTCCTCTCCAGGGTGCACCTTCTTCCTGCCCAGGTATCTGCAACAGATCCCACAGCAGTAAAGCCACCTGATGGGGCGCTATATCATCTGTCAGGAGTTGGACAGCTGGATTACCCAAGCATATTTTAAAGTGCCCCTATTTTGCTATTTTAAAGGTTCCCAATTTTGTTTTGGAGGTCTCCTACAACAGGTGTACATGCATCCAATGAAAATACCATTTCTCATAATATACATTGCAACATCTCCTCTTTTTTACACAGTGTCTAACGGTTTGATCAAGGATTTTATCTCTCTAAACTCGAGAACTTTTCGAGAGCCTACTCTGCTCTGATTGGTCACATGACCCAGTCTTTTGTGATTGGTCTACTCTGCTCTGATTGGTCACATGACCCAGTCTGTTGTGATTGGTCTACTCTGCTCTGATTGGTCACATGACCCAGTCTTTTGTGATTGGTCTACTCTGCTCTGATTGGTTAGATGACCCAGTCTGTTGTGATTGGTTTACTCTGCTCTGATTGGACAGATGACCCAGTCTGTTGTGATTGGTCTATTCTGCTCTGATTGGTCAGATGACCCAGTCTGTTGTGATTGGTCTACTCTGCTCTGATTGGTCAGATGACCCAGTCTTTTGTGATTGGTCTACTCTGCTCTGATTGGTTAGATGACCCAGTCTGTTGTGATTGGTTTACTCTGCTCTGATTGGTCAGATGTCTGTTGTGATTGGTTTACACTGCTCTGATTGGTCAGATGACCCAGTCTGTTGTGATTGGTCTACTTTGCTCTGATTGGTCAGTTGACCCAGTATTTTGTGATTGGTCTACTCTGCTCTGATTGGTCAGTTGACCCAGTCTGTTGTGATTGGTTTACTCTGCTCTGATTGGTCAGATGACCCAGTTTATTGTGATTTGTTTACTCTTCTCTGATTGGTCAGATGACCCAGTCTGTTGTGAATGGTTTACACTGCTCTGATTGATCAGATGACCCAGTCTGTTGTGATTGGTTTACTCTGCTCTGATTGGTCAGATGACCCAGTCTGTTGTGATTGGTTTACTCTGCTCTGATTGGTCAGATGACCCAGTCTGTTGTGATTGGTTTACTCTGCTCTGATTGGTCAGATGACCCAGTTTATTGTGATTTGTTTACTCTTCTCTGATTGGTCAGATGACCCAGTCTGTTGTGATTGGTTTACTCTGCTCTGATTGGTCAGATGACCCATCTGTTGTGATTGGTTTACTCTGCTCTGATTGGTCAGATGACCCATCTGTTGTGATTGGTCTGCTGTTTAGTGCGTGTTGGAAACTAAATTAATAAATTTCAGCTTCCAGGCCTCATCTACAACTACAGCGATTGAGGGTCAAAGTAGATGTTGTTTACAGACAGACAATAAATATGTCTGGCATTATATATGGCTGGCATATGCAAATATGTTACAAACCTTTGTAGGTTCATGCAGGAAGTGAGACTGGAATTACTGACGACTCATTTCAGGTTGTTCAGAATTGCTTCTTTCTTTTGGTAGAAAATAACTCCATTTATAGTCCACTTTTGATCTTTGATTTTCAGACCTTTTACAGTCACAAACTGCTATATTACAAACTACATGAAAGCTAATATCTGAAAAAGCATAACAGGGGCACTTTAAATAAGATTTTTAAAATGTTTACATAGATATGACAAGTTTATCCTATACAATTATAAAAACAGAAGTGTGTAAAAAGTCTATAAAACGTAAAAAAGTGACAAAGCCGAATTTAAGTTTTCCTTAAACTGCACCAAAAGCAATATTCTGATTCTGGTTCCCTCAAGTCTCCACGCCAACCGCGTGACAGACAGGTGTCACTCACATGATGTCCCAGTCCAGCTCCACCTGCTCCACCTCCTCCATCAGTCGCATCAGACGGCGTTTAAAGTTGACTTGGAAACGCATGTCATCCTCAAAGATCAGCGCCTTTTCTAGCTGCATGTCTACCATCTATGAGCAAGAGATGACAAATAATTGACATACTAAAAACTTATTTTATTTTAATGTTTGGGGTCCGTAAGATTTAATTAATAATTTTATTCACCAAAGATGCATTAAATTGTTCAAAAGTAACAGTAAAGACACTACTATCTCAAATAAATTCTGTTCTTTGAAACTTTCTATTTATCAAAAAATCCTGAAAATTTGTATCTTGGTTACAAAAACTGTTTCCAACACTGATAAATAATAAATGTTTCTTGATAATCAAATCATCATATCAGAATGATTTCTGAAGGATCATGTGACACTGAAAACTGGAGTAATGATGCTGAAAATTCAGCTTTACATCACTGGAATAATAATGTAATTTAAAATACATTTGCATTGTAATAACATTTCAAAATATTACTGTTTTTTCTGTGTCTTGTGATCAAATAATAAATTCATCCTTGATGAGCATAAACCTTTAAATGGCAATCTACAGTAAAATATGCTGAAAAATGCATGAATGCAGTGGTGTAAAGTATTTGAGTAAATGTAATCAATTAGATAGGTAGGATTTATTGTCTCCCTTAGGAGAAATTTGTTTTAGATTAAGAGAACTGCTGCCGTATCAACACATAACACATGTAACAAACAACAATAACAAACATTTCAAATCATAAAAAAAAACAGTACATCTCATAACACCACACTCAGTTATGACTTGTAATTACTGTGCTTAATTATATTTTTGGCTACTTTGTAGTTTTACAGAGTATCAAATATATTAGCAACTTTTACTCTCTACTTGACTAAATTTTTTAATAAGTACATGTACTCTTTACTCCAACACATTTGTGGTAAATAATGCAATTACTCGTTACATTTTGCATGCCACCTATCTTTTTCTCCAGTAGTTTATTTCTGCTACAAAAGTGCATACAGGGCACTAAAGGTACTGTATCTTGTGGGTTTTGCCCGTGTTCACCCAAAGCTCGTCAACAGGGCTACTCTACACTAATGCGAGTGCATTATTAGCAGGTAGTTGCTGAATCGCAGGTGTTTCTTATATAAGGCGAGGACATGCCGAAACCAGCACGTCCAGTGCAAGTAGACTTTGACTATTTAATTTGACTAAACATTATTTTATTTATCCGTTATATAGAAGAGACCTTTTTGAAGGATGTTGGTTTACTTATGCCCTTTTTGAGCAGTTGAGCTTAACTGAGAATTGTGTCTTTGTAGACATTTAAGAGTGACCTTGATTTATTGCATTTTCGAGGTGTTCAGATTTATTTTGATTTAAAAAAAAAAAAACCATCTGATTGCTCTCCTCACAAATCAACTGTATCTTGTTTTTCACTGGCATTGAGGACTGGTACATCTTTGAGCCTACATTCAGTCTGAGTAAAATACTTCAGTACTGTTAAAATCAGATACAGGCGTATTGGAATTGGTGACTTGTAAATTGTAATGGAGTAATTTTCGCTGTACGGTATCTGTACTTTAACACAAGTATGTTTTTCAGGTACTCTTTACACCTCGGTCTGAATGACACTGCTTTACATAAAATACCAAACCAAAAGGCATTTGTTTAAATAGTTTTGGGGCCACTGACCTCTTTCCAGATGTAGTAGTGGCTCAGGAAGCAGCCCACCTCTCCCTTAGTCAGCGTTCGCCCAGAGAAAGGGTCATAGTAACCAGGTAAGAGATCGACACCTAGAATCTTAATGTCGCTGCTGTTCAAAGCGCTGCATCCACACACACAATTGAAAACACAATTATTGCATTATCAGTAGATATAAACTAGAATGCATGAAGATTCTTATAGCAGTAAATGTCTATTAGAGCTACATGATTAATTGTTAATAGATCGCAAACTTGATTCGGACGCCCTCACAATCTCATTTCTAAATGACAACGATTAGCCTTTTCAACCACACAGCATCATTATTTCTGTGTTATAATAATTCAGATTATCACAGAAGTACTAGGATATAAGTTCATAGTTCAGATAAACACTGATGTCTGCGGTAGTGATTGGTAGAGGAGTTAATCACCTTTTGAAAGAAACTTCATTCTTCAAATTGATTGGGCAGATTATCTGAACGTGCTCCAACCAAACTTTGTTTATAAAACATCATGAAAAAATTTACTCTAAAACACTGATTCATCCAGTAATGAAACAAGTGAAGTGTCTATGAGTGAGTCAATGAATCATTCATTTGAACATTCAAATTCATTAAATATTTTTAAATAGATTGCAGAAATTATCATTTTGTCAGAACCTCTGGAAAATTGCATGTTACTTTTAGTTGTCTATCTCTATTTTATCGCGATCTCTATTAAAAAAAAAAAAAAAAACCCTGATTGTCAATTTATTCAGAATCGTGCAAGTGCAGCTCTGATGTCTATTGTGTTTTTATCTATACTTACGCTCCATCTATGGCATCCACAACTTTAGCATCAATCTCAAGCTCATACAACGACCATAACATCCTGTCCCTGCGATCTGGACGTCTGCGCAGGTTTACCAAGTAGATCTGAGGAGAACAGACACACACACACACACACACACACACACACACACGCAAAATATTCTATCAAATGTAGTGATTGCTGTAGCTCACAACAATGGTAAAAAAAGACAGAGTATGCACTTTACCTCATCAAAACCCATGAGATCTGACTGTTTGGGAGGAACGTGGACATAGCGAGAGACGTACATGGGCGGCCCATGGACTGCGGGAGAAATGACCTCAATTAGGACTCAAATCCTTGACAATGATTCTGTTCGATTAAGGAGCTAATCGCTAACTAGCACAACCTTAATACAATCTTCATATACAGTGGGGTCCAAAGAGTCTGAGACAACATTGAAAATCACACAAGAACATTCCTGATTTATTATGATCATTTAAGTTTTGTAGAAGTCATTGCTATGAAAGCCTGTTTCCACCTCGGAGTAAAAAATTAAAGCGGTTCTTGTGACTTTATTTCTTATAATTTACTTTAACCCTAAAAAGGGCAATAAAGAGAAATCAGAAAATGTATTTATTGCTATTTTCCATCTTATTAGGACACAAATAAAACAAATAAGTTATAGTTAATAGCAAGTAAATAGTGAAAATTGGACCCTAATCTAAAGTGTGCTAATTACTTCTATTGTCTTTGACATATGGGATAACTAAAATATACTTTAGTGAGATTTCTATTCAAACTTGTATGTTATTCAATTCAATTCATATTTATTTGTATAACGCTTTTCTCAATACACATCGTTTTAAAGCAGCTTTACAGAAAATGCGAGTCCACATTACAAATTAGAGTAATCTGTCATCAGAGGTAACTGTCTAAGTTATGTATTTCAGAAATGTACATATACAAAATCATAGTTAGCGAAAAATGTATTAATTTAAACAATGTAATAATTTAAGGCAGAAACAATGAGCTCCTTGAAGTAATGAATACTTGTTTGTTAACAATTGATTATGACATTTAGAAGTTTATGAATTTAAATACATTTCTAATTACACATTTGTTATGAAGTTGCAATTTAAAATACATTAACTTAGTAATATTGTAATATCGAATAACATGCTACAGTTAAAATGATAATCAAGTACTTTACATGTGCTTTAGTATGTTAGCCAACACATCAAAATAAGTGTACTTTAAATCAAGACTTTCAATATGACATTATTACAAAGTGCACTTGAGTGTCCAGAAACATATTCATGAAAGTGTACTATCTTTAAGTACACTTAAGCAGCCTTATATATATTTCATATTTTATTATCTGCAAGAACAGTTTACAAGTACAAAATATTTGTAAAGTTTGAAGTATACTACAAGTGCACATTCAATACACATGCACTTCTTTTTCACAAGGGAAAATACATGCTAGCTTAAGTGCTGTTATCATTAAAACAAAAAAGGGGACATGCCGAATACTACAACATTCTGAAACTAATGTACATTTTCAAGTTATTGCAAAACTGTTATGCTGATATCATTCAATAAAAAAATGTAAATGTCATTGTCACTCACTCAAAGATTCCAGGTAAAGGTGGACAAAATTGATTCGATCATCCTCGACCGTCTGATGAGGCTTCGCGGGTACATTCACATACCCATAACGCTCCTTGTTGCACAGATACATCTGAACCTCTGGTTTAAAAAGCGAATTATATAAGATAAATAAATATTGTCAGAAATTGTATTCACTTTGTCAGCTGTTTCCAATGCTATTTGACTGTAAATCCAACAAAATGTTGGACACAGATAAGAATTTTCCCCTCATTCCCTCCAAACTAAATCCAAATGTTAAACTCATCATATTGCATAAGGGAAGTGAGATACGTTGGAGTCATCCAGAAGGGGGCACTGTACCCGATATCCTGCAGGAGAAGGCAAAAACGATGATGTCGTCGAAGGGCCAGGAGTAGTCCTTGTGAGGTGGGTGAAAGGACACTTCCCTGGTGCCCTGTTTGCGCAGGTCCAGCAGGATAGTGGAGTGGACCATCGGGACAGGATAGCAGCCCAGCCTTTGACGTTGCTTTGTGGGAAAGTACTCAGCGGTACGACGATAATAGCCCTGAAACAGAGAGAAAACTGAACAACATAGTCAAAAAACAAAGTATCTGAGCAAACAGCATCCAAACAGATCCATAATGAACAATTACCCTCAAAAGTTATGTTGTTGTTTTTTTGGAGATATTCACTTTAACTGAATAGAGGACTTGTTTTGTCACATTGTTTGCGCACACAGCTTGACTGTCAATACTTGCTCTCATAAATGTAGCATTGAGAAATCTGATTCCATTTGAATGTGTTTGTATGGACAATTCATGTAAATGAACCCATTTTTTAAAAGAATTATAATTTCTAAGTTCCAATGCAACATTTTATGTCCATTAGTAGCAAAAAAATATGTGATGGCAAAAGGAATATATATATATATATATATATATATATATATATATATATATATATATATATATATATATATATATATACACACACACACATTACTGTTGAAAAGTTTGGGGTCGGTAAGATTTTTAAAAGAAAAGGTTTTTAAAAGTCTCTTCTGCTCACCAAGGCTGCATTTATTTGACACAAAAATACAGTAAAACAGTAATATTGTGAAATATATTATTACAACATAAAAAAGTGTGTTCTATTTTAATATATGTTAATATGTAATTTATTCCTGTGATCAAAGCTGAATTTTCAGCATAATTTCTCCAGTCCAGTGTCACATGATCTTCCAGAAATCATTCTAATATCCTGATTTAATACTCAAAAAAACATAACTGATTGTTATCAATGTTGTAAACAGTTGTGCTGCTTAATATTTTTTGTGGAAACCATGTTACTGTTTTTATTCGATGAATAGAAAGTTCATAAGAACAGCATTTAATTGAAATAGAAATATTTTAAAACACTATAAATGTCTTTACTGCCACTTGTGATAAATTCATGCATATTTACAGAATAAAATTATACATTTCTTGAAAAAACTTGTAGTGACCCCACTCCTTTGTATGGTACACACACACACACACACACACACACACACACACACACACACACACACACACACACACACACACAATGAAGTTAGCTACTTTGTTTAAGCTTGCCTGTAGACTAAACTAATTTAAATCACCAGTAGTCTATAAATGTAGAAAATACCATTTCAAAGTAGCTTCTCCAATGCTCTTAATATTATACAGCAATAGTGGAAGCTGATATGGCCACTTTATTGATGTGGCGTATAGCAAGATGAAATGTTAGCTATCCCTCATTGCGTTTCAATAACAACATACACACACTAATACACACTTCCAAGCTGGAAACTCATGGTTCTGTACCTGTGGAGTGATGCCACACCAGAAGTTGGAGTATGCTGACTGTGAATCCAGCATAGGTGCAATAACAGACTTATTCTCCGCCATCAGGAGGTGCAGGGTGTCCGGGTTGGTCAGGATGTTGTCTGTGTCTGAATACTGCAGATGAGGAAATAAACACAAAAAATGTCATTAATAGTTTTGATATCATAAAATTATATATTTGAAACATTTCAATTGGGGTTTAAAGCAAATCACAGTAGTAGTTCTGTGAATTTAGTGTTTAGACCTCAGCACAGCGTTTGACACCATTGATTCCGATATCCTTGTCTCTTGCCTAAAAGAGATGGTGGAAGTTTGGGACATGGCATTTGAATGGATTAAAATCTTCCTCTCTAACGGGTCTTTTTCTGACAATTTTGGTCAACATCTTTTCCATTGTATAGTGGGGTTCCCCAAGGATCTATTCTTGGCCCATTCCTGTTTTCATTATATATGCTACCTCCTTAACTATTGAATTTGTTTACATCAAATTAAATCATGGATGGTTTGGAACTCCGTACATAAACTTTTTCCAATCTGGGCATTTTGGCCCAGTTCTGTAAATTGGTGATAAAGAATTTTGGTGTACAGTTTGATACTTCTCTGAAATTTGATAAACATTAATTCTGTGGTTAAATCCTGTTTTTATTTTTCTATCTGAGATCAATAGCAAATGTTAAACCATTCCAGTTTTCAGTAAACGTTCATTTCCAGTGAACGTTCGTTTGTAAAGCACAACGGTCAACATCCTGTTGTTTTAATAGTTCTTTATAAATAAAACAAACATACAAGATATTCGCTAAAATTATTCTAGTATATTCCAACCCCTTTTTCAATTGTGACCCCAATAAGAACTGAACCTCCATGAACCTTTGAGAATTTGGACCTGGTTTTAATTTATTTTTTTATATTTTTTATATATATATTCTTATTATAGATATTTGGGTTTGCATGACCCAAAATCAGGGTGTATACTTTAACTGGGTCATACCAGAATGTAGTCAGCCCAGCGTTTCTTGGCGAAGTTCAGCGCTGCCTGTTTGAGCTTCATAACATACTCATAGCGGCCGTTAGTCCAGTGCTTGGGCCCCAGCTCACCAGCATAGGACCTGTGCAGATAAAACAAGCAGTCGAATCAAACTTGACTGGTGGTAGTACCTAAACTTACAAACACCCAAAAGCATTTAAGAATTGTGCTTTAATCAGGACAGCATATCTTCCAATCGTGCATGTTGTGTGATGATCGTCTCACGTGGGTTTATCTGAAGGTCTCCACTCCACATAGTGATATTGTGTTTGCATGACAGTGAGCCATTCTCGCAGGATTGCTGTTGTGTTGTCAGTGTTGTGGTCTGTTGCTGCCCTACAGGAAACAATAAACAGAGAGACAGCAATTGATTAGAGACATTGGTGTCATTCAATTGTGGTGTATCCGACATGCAGAAACATAAACAACATAAGACAGGAAGTGATATCATAGTGAGGACCCCTGATCACCTTCATGACTGCATGCTAAGGTCAACAAGTCTCTTAATATGGATAATTTGCCCTTTTTATGACAAGGAAAAGTTACTTCAGGTTGTAGAATGTCATGTGGTGCAACTCCCTCCAAAAATGCAATGATAGTTATGAATTAATATATACTTTTTGATTTTATCTTTAAAAAATATAACTAACTTATATTTAACTTAAAAAAATAACAATGAAAGGGTTAGTTTACCCAAAAATAATAATAATCCAATAATTTACTCACCCTCAGGCCATCCTAGGTGTATATGACTTGATTATAGTTTGTAAAGTAATAAATATGAATATTTTTCTAACAAAAACGCATCGCTTTGCTTCTTGGAGCCGTATGGATTACTTTTATGATGGATGATGCGCTTTTGGGACTTCAAAATCTCAGGTACCATTCACTCCCATTATAAAGCTTGGAAGAGCCAGGATAACTCTGATTGTGTTTGGCTGAAAGAAGATTGGCTTGAGGTCGAGTAAATTATGGGATCATTTTCATTTTTGGGTGAACTTAACCTTTAAGACGTGTACATTTATGTATTCGAGGTTAAAGGAAATTAAGGTATTACTTTTTACTTGGTAGTTACACCACATGACATTTTTAGAGTACTTAAAATGTAAACTTTAGTTGGAAATGGTATAAACGTTTTTCAAATAACAGATTATCATATTTGTGATGTAGCATCTGACTTCTCTTGTTTAAGTCACAAAATAAACGACTTGCAGCTATTTTGAACGTTAAATCGAACTATATGGCATACTTTTTGACTAGTATATATTTTCTAAAAAAAAAAAATAATAAAAAAGTATGTGCTAGAAATATAATAAATGTATTTAAGTAAATAAACGAACACATCCTGAACGTAGTTAGGGGGAAGAAGGTCTGCTTTTGGGGGAAAGTCTGCAAAAATCAAGGGAAGGAGGTGATGAAATGCAAATAAGATTGACCTTTTGACATCTACAAATAGTAAAATGATAATCGGCCATGTTAAACTGCAGGGAAGTAAGTCACCTACCAGATAGAGATGCGCTCTTTGGGATAGTTTAATCTCTCGAGAGCTCCGAGGTAATATGGTAAAGAATGAGCGGCGTTCCGTGCGATTACAACTATAACGACAGTGGGCGGCTGCATCTTTGACTCATCGGTATAATTTTCCTCGGAAAAGTAACATTGTGCTACCGCAAGAATGGTCCAAACAGTTATAATCCCAGATAACATTGTTGGATTTTCGATGGCCCGCTGCGTCGTTGCACAAACAGTCCCATCCGCGTCAGCAGCTGAAGGAAAGAGGGTTCTTCCCTAAACTTCTCACTCCCCCTCAGTTCTCCGTTCCCCCCCTCAAGGAGCCAACGTGTTCTGTTGGCGGTGTTTGAGTTACAACTTCCGTGTTAGGATTTTTTTTTTCTCTCTAAACTGTTCCATTATATGTTCTGTGTAACATTTAGAATGTTCGACGTTTTTTGTAAACCTCAACCGTTACATTTTAGAATGTTAAATGAGTTGACGTTTCGCTACATTGTTTCGCTAGCTTAACGGTTTTAGGGCGGAATGTCGACGTTTGAGGATTTTGTTTGAGGATTTTGTCGGAGCGTATAGTGATTTTCGCCACCAAAGAGTCTTAGCCACTGCAAATTTAGCGATTATACAAAATTTACTATCGAACTAAACCAGACATTAAATAGAGATAGAAGACTGTGATATTTTAATATGTTTAGTCCAAATTCCAAGAGCACAACAGAACTAAATTCTTTAAACTTTTTTCCTTTGTCACTCACTGACTGAAAGAAACGACGAAATTGATTTTAAAAACTGTATTTAAAAAGTGTCAGAAACTAAAACCACGGTATCATCAGAAAGCAACGAAGGTCTGATTACCTAAATCGAATCTCGTACACTAACAAGCAAATTTCAAACAAAAATATATATTATGTAAGTGCTTAGATGTAAAAGGTTTTATTTTACAAAACAGCCACAAATTTCTAGCTGCGTCTTTCATCAAACGTTTTCCTACAGTGAACAACCACAAGAGGGATGTGTTGAGCTTGTTTCACAAATGAACCAAAGGGAATTTAATATGATGCGTCTCCATCGGTTTGACATTAGAAGAGCTATTTTTCAGTATTATGTGTAGCTAAAAAGATAGATAGATAGATAAATTGATTGATTGATTGCTAGATAGATGTTACACTTTAATTTAACCAAATCACTTACAAAAAAACTCCATATCTATTCAATATTTTACTGGTTGTTCATCTATAAAGGAATGTGAAATTGAACATTGGCCATCCACACTATTGAGTCCTTGTCTTTATGAATGCTGAGCTGCTCCTTACAGAGAGATCAAGTGAAAGAGAGAAGCTCAATAACCAGATGCCACAGAAGAGCAGAACCTTGGAGGGTGTAATCAGAAAAGAAAACAGCCAGCAGAGAACAAAGAGATAAAGGCGCTGAGAGAGAGAGAGAGAGTAAACGGAATACAGCTGACATCCAGCCAAACTGATTTCGAGTGGCCCTTCTATCATTGGCCAGCCGCATTGCCTGTAACAATTAAATTAGTTGCGTGCTCAGGCTTGGTCCGGAGACTCGGGTCAAAGGGAGTGTCGTTTCACGGTACCCACGCCTACCCCTCCAACCCCTGGCCCTCGGAGGGCACTTTCCCAGCGCCTTCCGCACAGCCAACCCTGAGAGAGTTCACCAACATCCCAACTAACTTTTCACTGCTGGGTCAAAGGTCTGAGGAGCAGGGCAGCAGGGTGTGGCGGGGGGTCGAGGGCACACAAGACAACTAGCCCGGGCCCAAACATTTATTCAGAGAAGGAGGGGGCCATTTTCCCCTGGACAACTTTGATTAAGCCACTTTATCCTATGCCTAGTGGGGGGTCTGCCGTGAGCCTATGGATATACGAAGCCATGTGGCATACAAAGTGAAAGGGGTGTCCACTGGTCCCGCACCTCGGCAGACTTCTTTCTTCACTAGGTCAGTCAAAATCCCTAAAAGGGCAGCTGCAACACTATGGGAAAGCCTCAAACTTCGTCCAGCATTGCGATAATCAATAACATGTTCCCATACAGACGTCTCACGGCTCATCAGCTCAATAACTGTCACTCACGGTCCCACGCTCAGCTCAATCGCACAGACTCACTCAGCAGACGTGAAGTGACAGTCTAACACTGAATGCCAAATTAGTTATGAAGCTATTTTGGGAGGCTTGGTTTGTAGAAAGACTGGCTGTGTTTTCAATAAGTCTACAAGCATATTGCTTTCTGGAACAGTAGTATGTTTAATGCCATTGGAAAAACACGCTTCTACCTACATTTTTGAGAAACTCCAAAAACATACAATTCACTGCAGTTTATTGCCAGTCTTTGCACAATACTATGTGATGACCTCAAAACACAAGTGCATGATTTGTAAACTAATACATTTTGAAATTTACATCACCTAACCAGCTGTGTGTGGCTTTTCAGACGTAATAAACTTGCTCTCTGGTACTGCAGTGCACTGCACTGAAACATGAGTCACAATAAAAGAGCTCAAAGACTTGGATAGGCAGCTAAAATGGCATGGTTGCCTCAGCGTTTTTTAGGGTTTAGTGTAGGTTGTACGTTATTTTTAAATGTGATAGAGCATTAATCCTTTAGCGCCACTCATCTGATATCTCATTTTCAAACTGCTGCAAAACATACATTATAAAACATTGGCAGAATCATATTCATCTGTTTAATCATTTTGCAGAAATGTCCCCACAGGCACATTTTCTCAGTGTTCCCACTTTGTTTGTCACAAAATGTTGGCACAAATCTAGCTGGTAATTAAGTGTGTAGTGTTCACGTATTGTTTTGGAAACAATTATAGTTCTTTTGAATAAAATTATAAGCAAGTCTTTGTGTCTTAGTTCCTTATATCTCAGTGGAATCTATGGATCAAGGTGAACAAAACAAATTTCAGTGTCGTCATGAAAAAATAGTATAGTATATAGTATGAATGTGTGTAGTATGAATGTAATCTGGACATACTACATACACCATGTTGTCATTATCATGTGACCTACCTGCTTCAGTTGCGTCACTTCACTGTCATTCAGAAATGCTCTGCCGTGGCCTCATGGGATAGTAAAGTGTCCATCGAATCCACATTTCAGAATCTCTCCGGAAGAAATAGGTCATCGGGTACTAAAGGAAATCCAGTACTGTAGATTCGGACATACTTTTTATTTTGGTCACATACTGTTTTTCGCCTACTATATAGTAGGGAAGTATGCGATTTCGGATGCCAATGATGGCATTACGTTCATACGACACAATTTCCTATTATATAAATGTACTTTTTTAGCGGTTGCGATGTAATTACTTGCTCAAATAAAACACCTGCTCATAGAATATGTGATTTTGGACACAGCCTAAAAGTTACCAAAATCTAGTTGAGTGCATTCTAGGGGTATTCTATAGAAAATGTGCATGCTTTTTACTGGAAAAATATAAGAAGAATAGTAGTATGTTATTTTGAACATACCCACCACTTTCTGAAGCTCAAAAAAGTAAGTCTGACTAATAATACCATCAGCACTACTGTGAAGGCACAATGCATTTCAATTATTTTCTGTCTTTGTGGCTGATTCTGCAAAAAGATACATCTTAAGGAAGGAGAGCAACTGGGGATGTGTTGATAGAATAGATAAATTGACTGGTAATCAGACCATTGGGTACCTCATATGTTCCCATTTGGCCAATACTACGAGATGACCAAAGCACTTAGATGAAATTGCCTCTGTAAATCTATTGCAGTGTAGTGATTTTGTTCCATCAGTAGAGTGGGATTCAGTGACACCTTTTTAAGCAGACGCATTGCTTAACACACATCTGAAAACCACTGCTTTTTCATATTGAAGTGTTAAACTTTGCTGAATAGAGACCCACCTAACAATATTCTGATATTACACGTGATGTACTGGGTGATGGACACCGCTAGTCTGCCTTCGGGCTTGATATTTTACAAAAGGCCTTGACCAATAGTGAAAAGATTTATCTTGAACTCTGACATGGAAACTATTAAGTACAAACGTTAATTAAACAAATTAATAATCAATAAAAAAAAACTATACATGTTACGCTGTAGCCACACAGAGGAAGACCGCGAGTGTTTAGTGTGTTGTTTGGGACAGGGCCAATGTACGCTCAACAGCTAGAGAATACCCAAAATGCACTGTGAGAGTCGCCCATCAAGAGAATTCCCGCCTCTCACCAGAAGAGCTGAATCATCCATTCATCCGTTTTCCAAACCACTGTTCCAATGTGGCTATAGTGTAATATCTTACAAGCATAAGTTTTTTTAACTGATTATTAATTTGTTTAATTAAGTTTTATACATACATAGTTCAAAATAAATCTTTTCATCTTACTACTGGAACTGCCAGTTTGCTGTTTCAAATGATTATCAAACAGCAAGCACAAACTATGCAAAAGCAGCAGCCACTGTTTTTCACTGTTTTGCCTGTGTTCTTTTTCACTGTTAGTTGTCATGGTTTCTGATTAGTCCTCACCTGTTCCCTGTTTTGTTCATTAGCCCTGTGTATTTAAGCCGTCAGTTTTCCTTTGTCTTGTGTTAACGTTTATGGATCTTGAGCTATTGCTCTTTGTGTTATTTAAAGTCTATTATCATATGTCACGCATCACCCTTGGGATTGAGGGTACGTTTACACGAAAACGATATGCTTAAAACTGAGAAATTTTTCCTTTGAGTTTTCTGCGATCCCCATTCACACGGATCCGCGAAAACGACTGAAAACCATGTATTCTGATGCCAGGCCATTAAATGGCGATGAAACACTATGGACTGAACAAGTAATGCGCATGTGCATGATGTCATTGTCTTCAGAGATCAGGTTTTTGTTGTTTACATGGAGACCATTTTCAAAAACTTTCACTCTGAAAACAGTTTTCAAAAGGTTTTTTTTAGGCACCCAAAACGCTGTTGTCGTGTAAACGAAAGGACATGATTGAGTTAACTTCTGTTTAATGGTGCATTTTTGTGGAGTGTGACAGTCACTATATGCTTTCTGGAACAGAGCAGCATGAACACCCTTCAAAACATCTTTTTTTGTTGCTCACAAGAATGAAAGGTTTTGAACAGCATAAGTGTGAGTGATTCATTATAATTTTGTTCCTGTAACTTCTATCAGTAACTACCGAAAGGTTTTCTTGGCGTCTGTGGACAACATATGCACAGACTGTGCAATTTGCCTAATGGTGAGACCAAGTGCACCTGAGGACTCCAAACAGTGCCATATTCTCTATTGCTTTATTACTTTCTCTATGATTTAACTGCTGGCAAATGGCATTATGGCCTAATTAAGTCCTTATTCAAGAGTTGCGGTCAGCTCCTTTAAACAAACTATCCAGCAGTGTTAATTTCAAAATAAAAGCACTCTCGCGAAGGCTCCTCTCAAGTTTTATTTGCGCTGTATCTTCTTGACTTCTGTGAATGGACAATGCATGACTACGAACTCTTACAATCCGATTAGGACACAACTGAAATCATGTTGAAAAGCCAGAATCTGTTGTTGTATCTGTGTTTTGTGTTGGTGGCTTTGTTTAGAGTGCTGTTGGAGCGGATGTGTATACTTTAAGCACGGTGGCTCTATGATACCTACAACGAGGAATGAATTTCCCAGTAGCCTCTTTAACCTAAGTCACCGCCGCTTCACTTACTGTCCGTGTTGCCTGGCAACCAGCCAACCACAGTGAAAGAATTTGTTTTTTTTCCCCCTCTTAGTGAAGGGAGAGGGAGGGGGAGGGGAGGAGAGGGGGGACAAGAGAAAGTGAGAAAGGGAGAGCAAGAGACTGTATACACACCCCTCTCCCCAATTTGCCAAGTAATCATAGGGTTCCGGAAGTTAACAAGAAGCGTCCGGAATGCTGGAAACCAGAGGAGTGCCAGAAGTTAATTCACACACTTAATAATGTCATTATCTTTGATGATGTCATCAAATATTTAGCACTCTGATATTTCGGCATACTCAAAATCCCACATAAGGATTGTGATATGGATTAGGTCCATGTTTTAATGTAAGCCTATGGGATTTATTACAGGTCTAATTAATTTGAAAAGTATTTGATGTGATGCATCCCTTTTTCTTTCATATCTGTAACACAAGTTGTACAGTAAAAGTGTGAGCAATGATAATAATGACACTTCCCTAAGCAAACACTACTAGAAAAGTAAATGACAAAGTGACAACAGCTTATTAGCTAATTGACTATTATAGCACATTATAGCATATTATCAATTAACTATTATTCATCTAACAGTGAAAACATCACTCAGTGTTTCAAATCTGATATTGTAAAAATTAAGCTTTTCACAAAAAAAAACTACTGTGAATCTATATTGAGGAACTGATGTTTCTCGGGAAATCATAAACGCCATAAAGATGGTCAATGTTTAAGATATCTCGGGGCTGTTGTTCGCATCGTTTTGTTCTATAATATATCCAGTCCGGGCAGATACTCTATACTATTTATAGATTGCACTTATGTGAAGAAAATCTATAATGCAGTTGTGATGGAATAAAGCCAATGGCGAGCAATGAAATATAAACTGTGATAATAACGGCGTGAAGAATATTGTTTTATTGGAAACAACATTGAGCCTTTTTAGACACACATAACTTAAATGTGACAACTTCAATTTCAGTCACCCAGAAAAAACACATTTGGCACACATACAAATACCAAATCTGCAATGTACAGCAATCATCATAATTCCCAGCACAAAAGAGAAACACAAAGTATTTCATCATCAGACACAGTCACATTAGGTGCGATTTACAGTTATAGTTTATTTAGACCACTTCTGCATGTTGCGTAATATGTTGGCTGAATTAGGCCTTGAGAAATGTCAATAACAGAATGAAAGCGAACAAATGGTCCTTTATGGTAATTTACAGTCGATGCATAAAGAAAGCTATTACATTTTCTGTAGCTCATAATCCTCTATAAGCATCTTTCCACAGATGGTCGGAGGTGTACATTGATCCACCCTGTCCTGCTTAGCTTATATAGTGCGCTTGAGATGTTTTCATCTGGTCAGGCTTATTTCAGAATTCTCCCTGGTCCATTGTTCCCCGTCCTCCTCCTTTCCTCAGAGGGGTAGTTTCATTGCCTATCCCGTGGATCTGGACTCCTCTCCCCCACTGCTCCTTTCAGATTCTGGGTTAAACATTTATCTGTGAATAGGGAAAGCACAGTGCCAAAACAAATCAATGTTTCCCACTGTCCTGATGTGCATGACTTGACAATATCCTTCCCAGCTGGCCTACTGGGCAACTTGAGTATTGTGTACTTTTCTCCCTGCTAGAGGTTTGTTGCATCTGAGCTTCAAATTTGTTGAGTACAACAATGCAAATAAGCTCACTGTAAAAAAAAGTCGCTCCCTTAAATTTTTAAGTACAATCAACTTGGATGTTTAAGTAATTTCAACTTAAATTACATTAAACTTACTTGAAATTAAGTTTAATCTTTTAAAAAATGACTTTAATCTTGTATAACTTTATATTAACTTATTTTGATGAGTTAAAGCAATGTAAGACACATGTTGTCATAACCAATTGACCATTTAATGTTTTACAGAGCCTATAGAACACAACAACTTACTGGTGTAAAACCATACTTTTTTTTTCAAAAACATTTTTTTTTGTGTGAATACTATTCCAATGTCTAATATATATAGATAGGCTATGTACATAGCAGTTGGGTTAAAAAATAAACTACACTGACATTCTATTTTTTTTTCAGTTTATAACTACAACAACTATCCAGTTATCTACAATCAATTACATTTTTGCATATTGTTTTCATATCATCACACAAAGTTGTCATTTATGCAGTGAACTGAACTGTAAATGTTAAACAGCTTTTATTTTGTATAGTTAAGCCTTGTATAAACTGACTTTCAAAAATAACCCCTAAATTCTAGAAAAAAGGTTATAGAACCTTAAAGGGTTCTGTGGTGCATCACACTTATAAGTTCTAAACAGTACCAAATTAGGGTTCGTCAGCTTTAAGCTTGTAGCAGAACCCTTTTTGATGATAAATAGAACCCTTTTAATAAGGTTCCATAAAGAACAATGCTTTAAAAGTGCTATAGGAGCTTAATGGGGTTATAATTCACTTTTAAAATAATAGTTTATATTCATTAGTATATTAGTATCTTCATTTTATTAATATTGTTTTTGTATATTATTTAGTAAGATTTATTTTGCTCCTATATCCACCTGGTCTTATAATTTGTTGCCTCTATTTGGGTTTTACAAAAAATAAAAAAATTATATATATATATATATATATATATATATATATATATATATAAACCAGCATGTTGTGTCAATTAGATACTTTTATTTTTTATTGACATGGCAAATTGTAGAAAAAAATGACAGTGCTCTAACAACAGTTATTAGCGGAATATAATAAATAACAGTTGACATTGAACATGATATAGATAAAGACCAAGTTAAATATCTTTACAATCCACTATGATGTCTTTATTTCCATAATTATTTCCATTTATTTCCGTGTGAGTGGCAGTTTCTCTTTGCAGATGATGAGGTTATACATGACAGCAACTCAAATACACAATTGAATTTAGAGTTACAGTGTGTCTCTTCCATTTTTGTAAAAACAATTATGTTTATGACTGCCAAAATTAGCAAAAATGGACAGTATGTGAGCCTTTTACCATGGTAAAAGGAAAAAGTGATATATAGTCATGGGATAGCTTTAATGTTTCTTTGTGACTGGGTATGTTTATGCATAAAGTAAGTTAAAAAAATTAACAATATGTGACCCTGGATCACAAAACCAGTCTTAAGTAGCACGGGTATATTTGTGGGAATAGCCAACAATACATTGTATGTGTCAAAATTATCAATTTTTCTTTTATGCTAAAAATCATTAGGATATTAAGTAAAAAAATCATGTTCCATGAGGATATTTTGTAAATGTCCTAATGTAAATGTATAAAACATTTATTTTTGTGAGTGAATGCAGCACAATCGCGAACATAAATGGACAACTATAAAGGCGATTTTCTCAATGTTTCGATTTTTTTGCACCCTCAGATTCCAGATTTTCAATATTTTCCTATCCTTCACAAACCATACATCAATGGAAAGCTTATTTATTCAGCTTTCATGTGATGTATAAATTTAAAATAAAAAAAAAAAGACCCATAAGACTGGTTTTGTCACCCAGGGTCACATATGATTATAAATTCAATATCTCTATTACTTACTTTGTGGAGAAGGAAAAATTGTATCCTTGAACAGAGTTGCTCACACATGTTCTGTTAAACTAAAAAAGAGAAAAATACATTATTGTTAGGAAACCAGTAAATAAATGCAAAGTTACAATGTATAGACATTTTAAGAAAGAAATAATTTACCAGTTGAGTGTGTTGACAGTCTATGTAATTGAATGGCTGAGCTCTAGAAATGAGTAATGAGTAATGAGGTGGAGTTGACAGTTACAAATTTGAAAAACAAAAAGGCGGAAAAAAGAACCCTAAACTCTAACACAAAGAACTATTTCAGATAAGGAGTTCTTCAGGACAACACACATCTAAATAACTGTTGCTAAAGAACCTTATTTTTTCTTTCTTTTTCTTTTTAGAGTGTAGAACCTTTTAGGGGTTCCCACAGGGATCATTTTATGGATTCAATTTTAAGTAGCCTAATTAATTTTGTTTTCATTAATTTCTCATTTGAATTACATTTTATGATTTGGCAGCTAGCTAAAAATACTTTATCACTAGAAAAAAAATGCAATCATTTAAGACATTTTTACATAGGCATAGAACCTTTTTTGCATAAAGCGTTCTTTAAAAATGAGTCAATAAACCTAGGGTTCTATATAGAACGCAATATAATCCCCCCCCTAACATTCGCTCAAGCAGCTAGTAATAAGTGAGTCAGTTAGCACAGACTTTCTCTTTAAAATGTAATCAAAAGCATAAACATCTTAAACTACACAAAAGCCATAAATTATACGTCTAAACGCCAATGGGGTTCCATTAATGCTTCTATTAAATGAGTATTATATCTGTGGATAGCGGTTAACCCTTTCAAGTATAGGCACTCAGGATTGACGCTCGTGAAACGCCTGTGTGAAAAGGCGGCAGCGGGAAAGACTCTTTTACCGCCAAATGAGCAATGGATTGCACGCGGGCAAGACACCCCGCGGAA
This sequence comes from Siphateles boraxobius, assembly GCF_051911475.1. Lineage (NCBI taxonomy): Eukaryota > Metazoa > Chordata > Actinopteri > Cypriniformes > Leuciscidae > Siphateles > Siphateles boraxobius. The sequence continues at coordinate 20,999,638 of NW_027508866.1, read as the reverse complement.
CTGAAGAGGAGGTTAACTCGCTTACTTCAGAGAGACAGATGAAAGGATAAATAGTTTCACTTTAAGAGGGAGGAGCAGTGCCCAGAAGGCGGGAGTTAGGCCATGATTTATTAGGAGAAAAAGACAGCGAAGGGATCCTTCAGCTCGCGCTTGTCACGCTGACGGGTTCAGCGCTCTCTAGACTGTTTTGGATATTTTACCTCAGTACTTTGCTAAAATTTTAAGGCTTATTATTGTAGGTTGAGTGGTAGAAGTAGTAAATAACCTTCAATGTTTCTCTTTCAGGTAGGCCTCCCAAGCACCTGCTTATCAAATCCACACTAGAAAAAATATTAGAACATATAGCCTACTAATAATATACTAAAATATACTATAGGCTAGGCTACTATACATAAAAAGCGAAGTGTTCTCGCGCTGTCTGAGGTAAAGCAGTGTGCTAAAATAGGTTTATAGCCTATCTATTGTAATAAGAGAACGTTTAGGGAGTTGTTTTTTAAGTAAAACAAACACGCTATGTAACATGTTAGTCCTGTAGAGAAATCATTATGCATTTAGATTGTAGCCTATATACCATAAAACCATTACGCCTATGGTGGATGGTGGTTTAATAACAGATTTAGGCAACAAGCAAACAAACTTGGATTGAAAAAAGAAAAAAACTGGATGTCAAATGCCAGTTTTTGTCACCCAAAATATGCAGTGATTTCACCTCTCAAGTAGCTTGGCTATAGGCCTATTATAGTTTAGCCTATATTTAGTAGCTACCTAGAGATATTTATAATTCTTGGTATTAGAAAAATTGTGGCAAGAAAAATCGTGTTTTGTTAACTCAAAAATTACAATTGACAACAGGCCGACTAAAATCATGGATTTTTACGATAGGCTATACATGTTAGTTTTCTTTTAGTTCAGCAAACTCTTAATTTGCAAAAAAATATCTTTAATCTAATGTATTATAGAAATAATAATAATAATAACAACAACAATATTATTATTAGGCTATCATTTTCTCATTTTTATGTAGCCTAAGACATTTAGGCCTATTGTTTTAAAATGATCAAGTGGTCACGTATTTTACGTAAGTGCCTGGTTACAGCGTTGTACTAGCTTTCCTCACCCATAAAGGTGTCCAGAAAACAAACGTCATGCAGTGTGTGTCAACAGAATAAACAGTGTATGGATTGTGATCACTGTTGAGGAGAAAATGAGGCTGTTGTGTCTTTAAGAGGCTGCTGGTCCCTCTCTCGCAGCTGCTGGCTTGTGTGCAATAGAAGACAGTGGAGATTCATTACTTCTACAGCACAATGGACATTTATCACCCCATGGTGTTATTCAAATTCAGTACCAAGCGAAGATCATCCCCACTCCCTCTCGCCGTTCGTCGTGGCAACACCGGTATTGTTACGAGAGCCTGAGAAAAGCCTTCATAGGAACGTGATAGTCTGTGCCATTCCATAAGAACCGTCCCATCAAGGCATTGCTGAGGGCGTGCGGACTCCTCGAGCGACCCAACGCATCCCTCCTTCTTGCATTTGACCATTTTCTCCACTTGCGTTAGTGAGGATACAGCGCTCGCGCGCACAGGACAGAGGCTTCCTCGCATTTTCATCACCATTGCGTTGTTAGAAGAGGCTTTGCTATAACATCATCACACTACGGGCAGCACAAGTGTCGAAATGGCTCGACTGGAAATGGTTTTTGATAGTTTTTTCGGTTTTTGCCAATATCAGATGATGATATTGCTGGATGTCGAGAGGTGGAACTACAAGGATGTGCGCCCTTACAGGTGCAGAAATGGCGAAGGGCTGCTTCTGTTACAAGGACTTTACAAAACAGCTCCCTAGCTGATTTTATTTTATTTCTCTTTTTTTTCTTCAAATGTGTTTCTTGTTTTTATAGGGTGATCTGAGGTTTTGCATTTTTTTGTGATTTACAGGCTACTATTTTTTTTTTTTTTACAAGCGCACTGAAAGAGCGTCAAACTTTTAACCCTCTTAAAGGATATGTTTTCTAAAAGGACGATAGAATGCGTTCCAAATTTAGAATGTTTCTGTGGGTTAAATTAAAATAAAGTTTGTTGTTTGTAGGTTAGGTTTCTAGGAAAGACCAATTGCAACTTTTTTTTTAAATTAAGAAAATAGAATTAGAAATCGTTCGTTAATCCTGAGGTAAAATGTACGTACCAGAGATATAAACTAATGTCAGTTTGTCTGTTTATTTCTTCACAACAAACAACCCGATATAGCCTAGGTTATTTTCGCCTTATGAGGTAGGCTAATTCAAAGAATGGGAAATGCGGAACGAACGTGTTTTAAACAGGCTTATAATGATATTTTGTGTGAAAATCTACTAGGCCCAACAGCCACAGGGACACAATGAGAGATAGTATTTGTATTTACACGTGGAATATATATTTTCATGGAGTTTTTTGTTGTTGTATGTAGGTTGTGACCAAATTATTCCTTTCAAATGGTCCCAGAGATTGATTGTCCAAACGCAATTCTTGTCAAATATAATTGAAATCCAAGAATTGTGCCTGGACATCTGTTGCTGGAGATTCAACATCTTCGTTCTGGAGGACAGCTATAGGCCCTGCTGTCTGATTCTACTGTAGCTACACTAAATATTCATTTTCGTAAAGTTTCGCTAAAGGTAAGACGCTTAGGCCTATGATACAGGGACGATTATTTTACTTTATTCACATAACTTTGAATTAATGTTCCTTAGAAAATGCAATACATTAAAATAATTATCCAAACACTTTTGTTTTATGCTTTCGCATCATTGATCATATTCGCCTGGGAAATTGTATATTGTTTATTTTCGTTGAAACGAAAAAGGCTGTATGTAGAACAGCAGTGGTTATTTAAATGTTGCTCAAGTTATAGCATATTTAAACAACTTCCCAAACGAAATTTGTTGATTGTAAGACTTGTTTTGTTCGTGATAGTATTTATGCTTTTCTCATTGTGAATGGTAAGTGAATAAAAAGTCACGCTGATTATAACAGCATGGTGGGAAAATGCAGTGAGCATGCTTGAGTTTCTCATTCGCTGCAGACTGCCATCTTTTGCCCAAAGCTGCATGGTAAAGGACTTTTCCATCAAACGGACACTAAAACGCCATTAACTGAATTCGTTTTTAGCCTCATACTTGCTTCACTCCAGATTATGTTTTGGTTTTTTTATTCTTTATTTAATGTTGTATTTTAGCCTACACTTAAATTTGTGTGTTTCAACGCACTAGGCCAGAATGTGAGACAGTGTCAGGCAAAATAAGTGTGTGTGTGTGTGTGTGTGTGTGTGTGTGTGTTGGCATCTGCCTGATTTTCCAGGACTAACACTAAAAATTTATTTGAAAATGAATTTTCTTTAATCATTTAACTAAATGCAGTTTAACAGCGGGCAGCTGTCGGTAAATAGTTGTTTTGCTTTAATTTGATATTCCATTTCAGACAGTCGATTGATTGTATTGGTAACTAGGCTATACGTTCCACTTGCTGAATCAATAAACTGCTAATTACACTACAAAGTAGTTTCAGTGACGTTTTTGACAACGGAAAACAGAACACCAAAATGTGCAACGCCCCAACGGGATTTAGTTTGATTCGGAAGCACCGACTTGAGGGTGAATTAAACCTTTTCACCTGCACCACGTGTGGTTGAGAAACCAAAAGAAATACTGCTTTTAAATTAATTCGAAACACATGTGCACTACCACTCATTTCAATTTAGGCCTACTCTTTTGTTTTACCATAAACTTAATCTTTTGTGGATTGTGATTAAAGTCAAATGCAGGGCCTGCTGGGCCCCACAAATTCTTTGAATTAGGCAAGCCCTGAATAATATCAGTGTAATTTATTAACAGCAGAAGTTTAATCACATTGACGACTGTTGGATACAAGCCAGACACAAGTTTTTGTACACGCATGCACGAAATATAACTATTTAACAATTTTAAACCTAATGATTGAGGTTTCACCCTAAAGTGTTAACGTTATCCAGGGGAGGCCTATCTTGACTGTTTAGAGAGAAATTAATTCATAAAAACTTACATAATCTGTTAAATCAAAGTATAGCTAGGCCTAGCCCCTTTTCCCCTTCGCTGATTTAAAAATGTTCTAGATTTCAGTTTGACTGCTAATAAATTCTAAATAAAATAAAACAGAATAGGCCTATGTATTGGCTATAGGCCTACTATACATGTCTGAAGAAATGTCGGTGGTGTTTTTTTCTGCCGCTGTTGTGTTCAGACGTTTTTGAAAAATGCTATTGCCTTGCCTGCCGATGGCGCACTTCTAACGGTTATCGACGTGCAACCGTTGAGTGACTAAACCAGCTCAGATGGAAGCATGGGCCTCCAAAAATTATGTTTGAATGCTAATTCATGTATTAATACAATCATATTCTGATGGACTGGTGATTGAAGAGAGAGGTAGTAAACATTCAGTAGGCTGTTTACTTTGTAGCTAGCATTTAGTTTCAGATCTGAACGTACAAAAGTGCCAAGACACAAATGGTGTATTTGGTATAAATATGAGACACCATAATTATAGATTACATGATCGACAAATCACGATTTTGAATGTGTGAAAAATAGACTAATAGGCCTATTAATAAAAATAAAAAAGGGCTAAAATGTTGCTAGCCTATTTAGCCTAGTCCGACAAAACAACAAGCAATAATTCGGAATGTAGGCCTATAGACCTAAATGACAATTACTGCGTTATTTTAATTTTCAAATGGCCTATATAAATCTATTTTATGCTTTTGGCTACGGTATTTAGGCTAATACTAGTTTATTGAGTTTTTTTTCTTTAATAGAGGAAAATGGCTTACCGTGGTCCATTTTGTAAAATCGGTGTAGGCTGTAATCACGTCGTCTAACAATAGTTTAAACCATTAATTTATTACGCTACGTAATTCAAATTGTTACTTTGACGTTGTTATAAGATCTACATTGTAATTTCTACATAAAGTTACATATTCGTATTGTTTGACGTGGTATTATTTTTGGAAATGAATTAATAGTTGTATCGTTAAAAACATTACAATAATATAGGGTGCTTAATTACGTGGGTTAAATTCATTCTTGAATGAAAAAAAAAAACCGACGGTAAAATAAATTTTAAAACAGCCTCAACCTACCACGATAGCCAATAGTGTGCAATTAATAGAGCAAAGTATAAAATATTCGTTAAATCTCTTGCATTTTATGTTCACTTCGCACCAGGCTATAAAATATTTGATCCTAAAAATTTTAAGAATGTAGCTTACTCTTAGAATGTAGGCTAACAGAACAATTTTTCAAACTAATTTGGCTGAATTAGGCAACTAGAATTATGACAAAAATATACATTTTACGTTAGCCTATATTTAGTAACATAATATTTTCTCCGTTTATGCTAAAAACCAAAACAAACACATAAGTAGGCCCAAGCACATACAATTAGTAGGTCTAATCATTATAAATAACGTATTGAAAAATAAGCGACAATGAAAGTGTGGATCACATGGCCTATAAGCCAACTTTTAAATCTCTGTAGGAAGTGTCTTTAATAAAAGAGAAATTGACTCGTGGCCTCCCAACAGGTCACACTGCAGGAGAAGGATGTTTAGCTACCCCAGCATTCCCCCTTTCATCCCACACACACACACTCCAATACTGACATCACGCAATTCTCCCTCGACATCATTAGCATCTGTATTACTATTATCATATGGGTTTCCGTTGCAAATCGAGTCTTCAGGCAAAAGAGATTTGTGCTCGACCTCCCGCCATCATCCTATAGTTTATTCTAATTAATATTCTATATAAAGGAAGTATACGTAAATCAGACATAAAAGATAACTCATTTGACTAGAGAAGTGCCATTTTATCCGTACGATGTTACATGGTAATAGAATAGGTCGCCCAAAACTTCAAAATAATATTTAGAGGTAGAATTAAGACTACTTTCAGGTATACTACAGCAGTCTATAAGAAGCGTAGGAATGTAATAAAACCTCTTGCCCTCACATAAATATTCAATATCAAAATCAACTTTCTAAGCTTATAATAAATATAAAACATGAATGTATACTGGACAGCATAAATATCTTTATTCAAATACTTAAATTGCACTAAATTTAAAATCAAATTAGTGCAAAGAAAACAATATTGTGGCAAAATGTACCCAATATTTATTAATTCAGATAAAAAAAAAAATAGACTTACATAGAAAACCTACAATTGACAGCTGTAAAGGCATCAAACAGAAAATGAATGAAAATTATAATGGAGCCTTTTGACATGGTGCAAGCGGTCCATCGTGTCTCCAGAGAATCCATCTGGACACTGGCTAGACAGAGCGACCTTTATAATGAGCCCTTGCTCCCCATCGTAACCCCGCCACGCTCCTGTAAGGTACGGGACAGTGAATATCCCTCGGCAGCCAGATTCCTGGCGATGTTACGTTTTATTTGAATTAAAACCAAAATAAAGTCTTTTCCCCGGATTGGTCGAAAAGCTCACGGGCTGGGATTGAAATCGGCCACCGATGGCGTTGTTGATGGATCATCTGATATTTGACCTTTTGAAGGGTGGAGGGGCTTCTGTATGGGTGTGGCATTTATTTTAGAGTCAGTTAGCCTCCATGAAGAGTAGAGATAAACACAACGTTATCCTTGTCCTGAAGCTGGTATTCCAGTTCACCCTGCAAGGGATATGGATGCACATGTAAGAAAAAACAAAAAAACATTTGGCCCATAAATGTCATCTTAAAAAATTCCTACACCGAAGACCTAATGTACACCCAGAAAAAAGTATATATTTATTGTAAATTGTAGAATTTAAATCTACAATTAAATCAGATTTAAATCAACACTTGATTTGCAGGTTTTAGTCACTGACAGTTGTTGAGACATTGACTTTTTTCAATTGATTGTGTTACTTTAAATTACGGTCTGATGCCAATACATGTTTTCCTGAAAGAACAAACCAGCACAACCTTTATGTGCATTAGATGAATGAAGAGAAGCTGACACTGGACCTAAAATGAGCATGTCATTAAAACATAGAGTGGAAGGAGTGATTGAGGAACTGTACACACACACACGCACGCACAAACAAACATACACACACCGTCTTACCATTAGTTCCCAGTCTGCGTCGTTAATCAATACGAGAATCCCAGGTCTACTGTGTGTCAAAAAGAAGAGCTCATGTAAGTGATGTGAGCTACACAAAAACATTACAGTAAAGCAGCTTTCTGATAATAATACGCAGCCAGTATGTACACAATAAATATCGCCAGTGCTGCGGTTTTCTAGGACCCTTGCATCCGCAGTTCATTAAATTAATGAGCTTCTCTCATACAAACATACACATGCAAGATGAAACACAATGAATACTATGTATAGAACATCCTCTCACAAAGATTAGTAAAATATTTATAATTACAGAAATCAATAACACAACTCAGCATTATATACAATATAACACAATAACATCACTTTGGATTTTGCTGTTTCCAACCATTAATATCTGCCTACTCAGATTATGCAAAAAAGAAAATATTTTAATAAATCACAAGCAATTTTATATTTTATTTTATATTTGAAGTACGAGGTGCAAATGTAGGTGAAGGGGTTGCCCCTCACGGCTAAATAGTCAACGGTGAGGTTTATGCGCCATTAAAGACTACACTGTGTATCAGAGGTATTTTCAGGTAGCATACCATGCTGATAACTGCAATAAAGGTCATTTACGATGATTCTCTCTATAAAACCTGTTATATCAGAATTTAAAAAAATAACAATCCACTCAGTTTAGTTTTTCAAGGCTGAGGAATCAAGGTATAATTTCTTATTCCTGATGCATTCAAAAAAGTGAAGTATTTTATCAGAAAAGGAAATGTGGTGTGATTCTACCTCCTTGACCTCATGGCAAATCTGCAGCGAACACGTAGCACTGCATTTATGACGAGTGTGTGTCTACAGCGCGTGTGTATATTTGTCTGAGCATCATCCTGCATCGGTAACGTATTTACTGTGCATCTGCGAAGTGTGTGTACTTACACAGTGTCGCCCTGCATAAAGAGCTCTGGGCGCTCCTTCAGCATGTTCCCTCGGATCCACGCCAGCAGCTGCTTCATGTCCCCTGTAAGAGTACCACAGAGGTCAAAGTTCACAGGTCAGAGTTCACTGAGCCAGCCCCACGGTCGATGTGACGCGACAGAGCCTCGAACGCAAGGTGGGGGAGGTATATCAAGAATAGACTCACCCACTGTCATTTTTGAGCGCACCATTGAAAATACAGCAGTGATGCCGATTAAATTCAGATTCGTAAACACAGAGATGGCATTAACTGTAGCCGTATCAGCCTGAAAGCACAGACCAGGTAAACGTGACTGGAATAGGTAGGTTTAAAATACAGACGGTTAGCACCGAAAAGCTGTATATCCATTTATGGGGGGTGGGGGGTTGATGATTGATGGATATAAACCCAGGGCGCCAATGTGAATTCAAATTAAATCTAGGATGTCTGCACACCCCCCACGAAAACAAAATGTGCTAGAAGTCGACATTTGTAAGCCTAGGATTAGCAAAAACAAAAATGTTTCATAAATATTTGAATGACAAAAATTTAACTTAGAATGTCTTGGTGGGTGTTGTAAAACAATAACGTTTATTTCTCCTGAAGCCATGCAAATATTACTCAAAGGTATTGGATGTTATTCCACTAATTGAAGGGCAATAAAGTTTAGTCTTCAAGATTTGTTTTGTGTGTTCTGTGATAATACAAGCAAGTGATGGATGATAATCGTTTTATATCTGTACGCCTGTGTGTGTGAGCAATGAAGCTCTGCTGCCCAATATGGCGGAGAAGTCAGTATGTCCAACATCAACATTGTATCATCAGCGTCCGTTCTGGAACATACCAGTTTCCTGCTCGGAGGGGTGGTGGAGACAAAGACGGAGAAAGAGTGAGGAAGACGGGGAGAGAAAGAAGGAAAAGAGAGACATGTTTTCATTTGATCTGGGGAGGAGTTTGAATTTATAGTTTGCGAGTTTGCTGTGGTTGACATAAGGCTGGGCACGCAAATTGCACATTTTCCGTATTTTGCACTCTTGAAGATTGCAAGTTTGTCCGTATGAAAAACCATTACACTTATTGGAAATGTGACATCAGAGACGGAGCTTTGAAAATAACTACCGCACTGCCCACCCTATTTGAACACATGGGTAGAATCACCTGCACAACAGCTATATTGCTGCTGATCCCTGTGCATGTTTTATCCTTGTGTGAAAAAAAAATAACCTTGATAACTTACCCTAATCTATGGATATAAATAGGATGAAACAAGACTTCAATGTGTTCTTATGTGTATCAGCATAGATCTCGACTATAAATCCGATAAAGGAAGTTATTTTTTAAAGGAGGTCCATTAACTGAGGAGCAACATTTAACAGTAGATCCTTTACTGACACACATCTCAATTCAAGCAGCTGGGAGGGATATATAAGGTCTCAGGTGGGCAATGGTTACTAGAACCAGAGAACCTGTGAGGGGGGTTGGGAAACCCTTGGTGGGTTTGAGGACACGATGACCAGAAGACATAGTCTATAGCTAACTGGCTACGCAAACATGTATAATTAGACCAGGACAATGCATGATGACGAAAGCAGAAGGTAAGTGGGTGCAGGAGCGAGGGTCTATATAATACTCTTGACTTGGCAAGTTTCCACCAGAACTGAAGCTTTCAGAGATGTCAGCACCAATGCGTGAAAGTGTGTGTGCTTGTAAGCGCGTGGCGTGCTTCTCAGCGAGAGGAAGGGGTCGAGCAACAGAGGCTGTTTCAGGTTAATTGGATCGCTGTCAGCCTCTTCAGTTGTGTAACGATCGTTGTACCTTGCAGCTCAGCTAGCCCACAATCCTGAACCTATAAAGAAGAGTGATGCTTGCCTCAGTGCTAATACCGCAATGAATATTGACTAGTACCAAAAGCACGGGCGAAAAACAGACGTGATCACTTTCAACCACATCACTCCTTTGATTGGAAGAACTTGAAAAAACAAAAACCAACCGAAAGTCTCCTGCTTCGTACAAAGGGTGGTTTATGTGAGCCAAGGGCAAAGAGTGAGGGGTCACAAGACACCCCATGTTTCTTAGCCCTCTTTTTTGTAGGGGTAAGGGAAGAATGGCAGACGAAAAGGACTATATAGGTTGGGGTGAAGTAGGAAGATACAGAGGCAAAACAGGACTAGGAGGGGGGAGTATGCGTCATCGCAGACAGGTGCATGATGGGATAAAGCCTACGTGGGAGGGTGGCGGTGTCTGTGTAGCATAGTGCCTGGCTAACTCTCTCCGTTTCCTTTCTCTTTTCATGACGATCATCATTATCACCACTATCTTTGGGTGGGAGGGAATGAAGTCATTCATCTTGTTCAGGATATGAGGGTTGGTGTTTCTATGACAATCGTGTGTGTGTGTGTGTGTGTGTGTGTCCGGCAGCGGGGGGCTCTGCCCTACTCATCAATCACTCAGAAAGGTCTGAACCAGTAGACAGAAAATTTAGGCGGGATTAGTGTAGCATCAGTGTCAGACTTAGCAATCGTAGCCAGCCATGCGTGATGTACTCAAATCATGCCCAAACACATGTACAGACTATGGGCTTCAAATGTGCTCCAAGGTCATCCCCTAGGCCCCTGCGAGGTCTTGGTGGCCACATTCCCTGCTGTCGTCCACTTTTGTGGACAGGTTGTCGTGGATACTGCGGTGCCATGGAGCTTGACCCTTCTCTTGTTTGGCAAGGCCACCAAAGTGCGCAGATTCGAATGTTCTTGACCTCGGAGCTGGGACAGGGATGCAAAATACTGACAGACTTGGCCAAAATTTCAAGGCCCATTCGATACAACTCAGACCTCAAGTAAAAGACGGACACTGTCCATGAGACAGGAAAAGTCACAGGTCACCACAAAAATCTCTGCAGTGTTACCAGGTGACTTTTAAGAACTCATTATTAACAACTTAACTTTGTGATTTTACCAGTTGAGGGAAAGAAAGGATTTATTACCCACCAACTAAATCTGAGTGGAAACTGAACCACATGGTAGGCTCAAAGGAACATTATATCCTAACTATTGATATACTGATTAGTTGGATGAAATTTGTGAATCTCCTCCCTGCTCTGTAGATATCACCATCATCTATTAATCTCTTGCCCTATCCCAAAATGTCAACTACAATTCCTCCATGAACTTCTGAGCATGTGATATAAGGTCTTGCTTTACCAATCTATCTTTTCCACTAATGACTTTCAAATGACTTGCCTTCCAATCCAGAGATGGCAGATAACATGTTACCCACTCACTGCTTAAATACAGGGGGCAATACAAGCACTCCCCCACAACCAAACATCCCACCGCTTTCACCCAAATGTCCCACAAGGAAGCCGTAGGAATGCGAGGTGTTTGTAGGAGTGGGGCATTTGTACTGTCAGGCATTCCAAAAAATGACTGCACACAAAAAGGACTTAGTGCTTTGTAACAATTGTCCCTCCCTCCTTTACTGGCCCTCCATTCTCCATACCTTTCCTGTGACCCCAGCACTAGGCATAAAAGATCCATCAACAGTATCACTGGCTGCATTTACAAGTGAAAGGGGCCCAATAATGGAGCAGTTAGGGGAAGAATGGCTGGGCACAGGGAGGCTCACAGATGTTAGTGGTTGAGGGGGAGGTGGGATGTATGAAGAAGGGGCTCAGCTCCATTGTTGCTGAGGGAGGGGTGGAGGGGGAAAAAAACTCGATTTGTGATGGCAGGCCGGCACTTGTTTGCCATTGGTCCAATGTCATAGTGAAAGCAGGACTGGCTGGAAGAAAAGGTGTCCAGGGAAGCGTGTGAACCAGGACTCTGAGAGGTCAGGGGAGGAAAGGAGGCGAATGGGAAAAGGGCATCAGGCAGAGGGACGGCAGAATAAAAGAGATAGATGTGGAGAAAGAGGCACATAATTTGGTTTGATTTGTGTGGCTTCCTTCTATAGGAGTACCAGAGAAGAAGAAAAAGGCATCCTTTCGTTCTATAAGGGCATAAGGCCAATAAGTGAATCCTACATCCGAAACTCTGGAATTGGGAGAGAAAGGGTAGAGATATTTGGAGCTAATTAAGTCATCAGCACTGAGAATGGTAAAGCAGTGGTTTGAAATAGAAAAGGTGATAAACATTTGAATTCTGAAAGAAGTCTCTAAATATTATCCAACAATAACAACATCTGAGCATTATCTGTGTTTTATATTTCATACATTAGATGTAAAAGAACACTTTAGTAAAAACTTTACTCTTTAAGAAAAGAGTAACAAATTAGATTTTCACATTTTCTGAAGACAACGAGTTTGACCGCACAAAACTTGTGTTGTTATGCAGTTAGGGTATGCTGGATGTTTTTTAGTACATTACTATGGTTCCTGGGGTGTTCTTGGTGGTAGCTTTACTGTCTCCAAGTTATATTTATATTTGAGGTTTATTTCACTATGGTGAACAAATGGTGCAGGAGAGGTTACAAGCTTAAGACAAAAGGGACAGGTCACCGAAAAAATATAATTCTGTCATAATTTACATACCCCCATGTCATTTCCTAAAATGAATTTGAAATAAAAATGAAAAAAATTATTTTCTTTCTTCTGTGGAACAAAAAAGAACATATTTTGAAAATGTCCATACAATGGACCATCCTTTTTGTCCATACAATATTTAAGACCCCATTGCCATTCATTATATGGACAAAAACTGTTAAAACATACAAGTTTGGAACGACATGAAAGCAAGTAAATAATGACAGGATTTTAAATTTTTGGGTGAACTATGCTTTTAATACTTTATTTGGTTTGTTCCAATTATGAGTAATAGTAACAGTGATACTTGCATTAGAAAACTCCACAAACACAACAGGTAATTTTTTTCATACTCACAGGGATCTGATTGGCACGGGAGTGCCACATGATGATTCCTGACTCCATCAAACAGAAGTTCAGCTCCACCTCTAAAACAGGAAAAATACAGTCCATATAATACTGTTAATGCCTCTTACAGGTAGATCTTTTAACAATAATAATGTTCAGTGAAGGTTCTCCCATTTCCAAAATCATTTAACAGTATCCTCCATGCAGCTTTTACTTAACATCTAGAAACATGTCACAGAGACTTTTTAAAGTTGATTTTATGATTTTAAGCAGGGCAGAATACCACTAAGGACAGGCAAATTCGGAGAGGCTAGAAATAGCGAGTTAGCTTTGAAAGCATTAGATCCAACCCTCCCTTAAGAGCACCTCTAAAGCCACGTCTCCTTCAAAGCACATGAACGCACACAGCAGAGTCTGCAAAGCATCACGAGAAACGAGCTTTAAATTACCTCATGTCTCGAAGCACTTAACATTGCAATAATAATGAACGTAAACAACTTACAGCTCTCTTATTTGTACCACCTGACTGCTGCAGATAATTTCGCCGTTGACAGTGTTGACATAGAAACACATAAATACGAAAAGCTCGGACTGAATGCAATGATCATTGGACGAACATTTATTTGGACCTGAGACTTCCATGGAGAATATATGTCAATTTTTTTACATGTAGACCACTTCTATTGTTGAATGCTATCAGGATGTAAATAGAGTTTCAACCAGTATAACAAAAAGTGTTTATGAAAAAAAATTGCCTACCTTTAAAACTTACATATTTCATAACTTACATAACACCTAGCCTACATTCTAACGAATTTGCACAGACCAACAGATCTACTTCAAAGAAGACATCTCAGTATACTGTACAGTTTTTTTTTACTTAACTTTCACCTAACCAGCTAAGCAGCATTTAATAAACGCAAACTCAGTAAGTGACAGAGATCTGTGCAAGATCGAGAGAAGGGGAAAAATAAACAGACAAGGACATAAAGTCAGAGTAGGACTCATGCAGCAGGTGCAGACCCAATAAAGAGAGCTCACATCTCCTGGAGAATGCCCAGTTGTCCTCCAGATCGCCCGGCCTGGCGAGATGCCCGTACCCTAGCGGTACAGAGAGAAGCCAGCCTGTGTGCCAGCCTCAGAAAGGCCACTCACAAACACCACCTCTGTCCATAGACAGGCACATAGGACTCTGTGGCGACTTAAAAGCAGTGAAAACTTTGACCGAATGCAACATTTTTCAGCACCCGATGAATTCTGCCCAAAATTTTTTTGAGATGCTCTCCCTTTCTGTCACTGATGCAATCGACGTTCTCTGTCACTCTATGGCTATGTTTGAAATCGCATACTGCCATAATACAGTTGTTTTGAGTAATATACAAGATGCCTACTACTGTATGCCCAGTATGCAACATTTCTACATGCATAGAGTATTCTGATGGCCTAGGACATTCGTCAAAACAGAGGGCACTGTGTGGGACACAGTATCCCACAATACAACACGCTCAACCCACCCTTCCATTTTTAACAACACCTTTTTCACTCATTATTCTGCCGCATGAGTGAATTAAAACATTTTAACACAAGATTGTATCAAAAAAGCAACACAACCATCATTTACAAGATTATAACTGAATGGCATCAACTGAACTGCACAATGAAGTTATATGCAAAAAGTAAAGAGGTTGTGAGAACGTCGATTGCATCAGAGTGACAGAAATGGAGAGCATGTCAAAACAAATCTTGGGCAGAATTCATCAGGAGCAGAAAAATGCTGCATTCGGTCAAAGTTCTACTGTTTGAAATGTTTATTGCTGGATAACCTGTACTGTTTCACATTCTGTTTTTGTTCACTGTTCACTGTATGATGGGCCAGTATGTAGTGAGCAGTCCGCTAGCATGCCATTCCAAACCTGGCCTACGTTACTCAGAAATACTGAAAAGTTGTCCAGAGGTTGTGCCGTGAAAAAGGGGTTAGCGGTAGCGCACATGATCTAACATTGAGAAGTGGAGCATATATGGGTCGAATCATGCTGGCAAACTTTCCTAATCACATTCTTGCTCTTTTCACATAATTTCCTGTCTTCTCTTTAAGCTGTAAAAAAATGGTAACCTGTAATTGTTACGTTGGAGCTATTTCTACCTGATCTTACCCTCAGATTTTGTTTTGTGTAACCCAATACATGTAGGTTGATACAGTAACGTTAAATAGCATTTTTTATTTAAAAAAAATAAATAAAAATAACTTAGATGTTACCACATGAAGCAAAATTTTAGGTTACCATTTTTTCAGTGTATTAACGTTACCTTTAATAATAAAAGGAAGAAAAAATGAAGTAAACGAGTAGGCTAAACTTTGTAAGTAGGCCTACACATTTTTTCCTAACAGACGAACAGCTATAATCCACCACTAATGGAAATAACATAATATGATAAAAGACACTGGTGCTACTTGAGTACTGTCAAATAAACTAATTCTGAAAAAACTTTTAAGAAATGTGTCTCAAACCTTTGACATAAGGGGGAAAGCTCTGGCTGAATTTTATTAAAACATTAATTTTCATTAAAACATCCACTCATTGATTTATCCACTATTCTTGTTTATAAACATCAGGAGACAAAACTTCTATTAAGAATAAAGCTTACATCAACATCGATTATTTAAGCTAGTGAAGCAAATTATTTATCTAACGTTAGTAGGTTTGAAGCGCACGCGCCACCTGCATGATTGACAGCTCCTACAACTCCCTCAGCAGCACGCGATGCTCCAAAAAAATAAATAACATGAATTTATTTATATTATGTTACTTTACCAATTAAACCTGTGTTTAATTGGTTTAATCGTGTCATCACGGCAGCTAAACAAATAACAGGCTTTTTCAGCCAGGTTCAATCGCCAAAGCTTCTGTCGAATTGTTTTGAAAAATGATCAGGCATTATGTGCACTAATGTAACCATTGGAACACGAGTAAATGTGATGAATAATAAAGAAAGCGATCAATACAGACCCAAACTCCAGATGCAGACCTAAGGGCGCTGCCATGTTGCTGCATAACCCGGAAAGAATCGCACACATTCACCGGAAATGACATCTTCCTCTGAGGATCCTATTCGGTGAGGACGGTTCGTGTTGTTTCAGAGAAAAGCTGTTTTTTCGTTGGGGATTTGCATAGGGATATTTGCTGTATTACACGTTATAAAAAACAAAAAACTATTAAATGTTTTGATTGAAAGTTTACCGTGTAAAAATATTTAAAAACATGTCTAAAAATATCTAAAATATGTCCTGTAAATTAAATTGCGGATTAATGAAAAACATTTATTATATTATATTATATTATATTATAATGTTTAATATATATTATATTATAATGTTTAATATATATTGTATTAAACCCTTAATTTGAACTATGCTCTGTGTTTTATATGTATATATATATATATATATATATATATATATATATATATATATATATATATATATACACACACACTGTGTGTATTTAAATGGTAAACATTTATTTATGCTCAGGCCTACCTGATGTAGTGTAACAATACCAAAAAGTCATATTGCTCATTATAATGATTATTTTTAATGTGACTTAAATTTTGCCACAGTATCACCTCGGTCTCCTCAGGCAAGCGCGATGTATGGTTAACCCCCTCGTCACACTGCTGACAGGTCTGTCCCGACTACGAGCAGATTGAATTGCAAATCTCCGGCCTTCTGTTGGCGTCCGAGGATGAACTGGCCCTTTACAGCCGGCCATTCATGTGCTAATGTGAGGGGCAAGGGGGGCCCCGGGGCCACAGAGAGTCACATGAGGGGACACTTGGGACTGACTTCCAAAAAATACTATTTATCACAGTGAATTTGGACTATCAGACTGGTATGTGTACACTTACACTACATATATTGTTAACGAATAACCGCGATTAAACAAACTGATGGGAGACGTATTTAGAAATCCTGGCTTCAGTTGTGTTTTCAGTTGTTAACTTTGCATGTTGCACACAACTGACAGTGACGTGAGTTCAGTGGTGTGTATGTGTGTGAATAAGTGTCTTTGTGTGTGTGGTTGTGGATGCGGCATGAGCTCTAGATTTAGATGACAAAGTGTTAAAGCACCAAGACATGTAATCCAGTCACTTTACATGTACTTATCCGTTCAGGACATGACAGGCTGTTCCTGTGCTGTCACCAGCAGATTCGTCTGTAAATAAATCCAAAACAAAATACAGAGAAAGAGTGAAATAAATTCAACATAATGACACAAATGTAATCAAAATAGGCTGGAAAGAATGAGATGCTGCATGTCACAGCGTTTCCCTGCTGCTTTAACACAATTTGAGGCATTTTCAGAGCAGTAATGTCAAGCCCAGAACCCTGTTGTGTTGAAACACACTTTACCCAAAAATAGCCCACAGGCACACAAAAAGCATTTTCACAAGATTGAAAAACAAATAGAAAGTCACATACTATAATACTGCAGTAGAATGACAGGTTCACCTTGAACTTCCATTTATTCTTTGTTTTAAATATTCTGTTTTTCTTGCAGAGTCAGTGCGATACACACTTAACACACACACACACACACACACACACACACACACACACACACACACACACACACACACACACACACACACACACACACACACACACACACACACACACACACACACAGTATATATATTTTTTTATGAAATATGAATTTCTATTAATCTTTAATAAAAATATACTACACCTATGTAACTCAGTGATCACAGGTAAAGTGACCAACCTTTTCTGTTACCAAAATAAACGGTAATTTTTTTGAACCAGTTTTAGTCATGTACACATGTAATTACATCTAATTCAAAATCTTGTTAATCTTTACAAAAACACCAAAAAAGTTGTTTTTTAATATATTGTATAATATTCCATATTCCAGCTTTGATAAGATCCTGTTCTCTTTCAGAGCAGATTGTGTATTTATGCTATTGTGTGACTTGTCGTTTGAGTTCACAGACCATTGCGGCCTTCAATAAAAGATTTTAATCTGCATTTCCCCAATATTTTGAGCACAGTGGTGTGTGACGGGCAGCTCGGCGTGTCTTTGTGTGCTGAGTGGGCATTCAGTGCTTCATGTCCCTGTGTCTCTGTCAGAGCGCCTGCTTTACCAGCAGTGCCTGGTGGACCTTTCTCTGACTGACACAGCTGTGCTGGGGACATCACACACACACACACACACACACACACACACACACACACACACATTGAGAGATTGCATCATGGTTTCTCTGCAACACCCCCCCCCCCCCAACCCCCGTAGCCACCATCTTGTCTTGGTGAAGTCACTTTAGCCTGACGCACGACAACTCAAAGCCAGTACGCATGCTCTGTCGCAGTGCATTCACAACTACACACACACACACACACACACACACACACACACACACACACACACACACACACACACACACACACACACACACACACACACACACACACACACACACACACACACACACACACACACACACACACACGTTGGTGCACCTATCATTATGAGGACTTTACACAGGCCTAATGGTTTTTATACTGTACAAACTGTATATTCGGTCCCCTAAATACCCATCACAGAAAACTTTCTGCATTTTTACATGCTTAAAATAACATTGTTTAGTATGTTGTTGTTTTTTAGCCATTTTACTTAAAAGGACTCAGGAAATGTCCTCGTAAACTAAGTTTACATTATAATACCAGTGTAATACACATGTCATTATACAAATTTCCTCATAAATCATATAAACAAGCACACGCACACCCACACACGGGTAAAGAAAGACATGCATATTTCGTCTTTATTCATGTGCATATTTTGTTCACTTTTTTTCACAAGTTTTATGAATAGAAACTACATTCAGATGGTTAGATTTGATTTGGCCCAGTTGTAGAATAGCTATTTAAAGTAATTCACCAACATAATATGACATAAATGATAATAAATTATATTTAGTAACTACACACTTAAAATGTGTGTTATTAAGTAGGGTCAAGTGCGGGAATTGAGAATGCTGACGTCACTACGGCTGACTGGAGTTGAGTCTATCTTGACACTCCTGCCATCTTGTGGTCACTTTGTAGGCACTGTTTCAACTCTGTTCACTTTGACGTCCAGAACCCAGAAGTGTACAACAGCAAAATAATATATAGCCTAATATATATAAAAAATATATTTAAATAAGTAATTTTAGCATATTTAATACATTTATCTAAAGATCACAGCAATGAAGATAGATAGATAGACAGACAGACGGATAGATAAATAGATAGACAAATAGATAGATAGACAGACAGACGGATAGATAGATATACAGATAGACAGACGGATAGATAGATACTGTATGTATATAGTTTATAATGTAGATAGATTGAGATTTTTGGATAGATACACAGATAGATAGATAAACAGACGGATAGATTGACGGATAGATAGATATTCTCTCTGTACGATAGATAGACAGATACAGATAGATGAGAGACAGATAGATAGATAGATAGATAGATAGATAGATAGATAGATAGATAGATAGATAGACAGACAAACTTACTTTTTTGTAAGTTAACATTAGACCAATGCATATAATACCTTGGCCTACAGGCATCTTCAGACATGGATTTCAACGTAAGTTAAAATCAAATACGATTTTAAATAGTCTTAGGAGCAAATAAATCACAAAAACACAACCTTACTGTATTTTATTTTTTGAAAAAAGAGTGCAAAACATATGACATACCAGTATGTACAGCACATAATAAAAGGATGCAATATCGTGACCTCGTCCACCTCATCGACCGTTTAGGGGTAACTATTTACAAAACGAAATAGTTACACATTTACCTTTACAGTAGAGAAACCAAACACAAGTTACAGTCCTAGACCAGCAGGCCTTATTAAAAAAAAGTTTCAAAAGGTTCAAAACGTACTTCCTTACTGTTTTTAGCTTACCAAACAGAGCCCTCTTCTGGCTAAAAGTGAAATTGCATACGATCCACTTTTCATCCCATAATGCTCCCCTATCTGTGACAGACAGCGTCATCTACTTTCAGATGTGCATTTATTAATATACCTGAAAAAACACCATCAGAAAATTCCCTGGAAGTATGCATTGATAGACTGGGTGTGAAGTATAGCAGCCTGCATGTGATACACAATTGATCGCGTTAGAACCAGATACGAAGAACTTTTCTCTTTATGGTAGCCTACCCAGAAATAAGGGTAGAGCATTTACACTGCTGACAGAGGTATATGTATGTGACTTTGGGTTTTGTTAGGCTAAATCTACCAGAATATGAAAACAGTATTGGGCTAGTAAGGATTAATGAATATGTTGCTATTATTTAGCTCTTTCAAACTTTTTTTTCTGCATAAAACTCAATGAAAATAGAAGTGGTACTTTCTCGTACAAAACTCGCCAGCAGGATGCCATAGTGTTGCTATGCTTATGCTAGGGTGGTTGCTAGGTAGCAACAAATCAAAAGAGCCCACATCCATATATATATATGAAGTAATGGGCCACCTCTCCTCAATATATATTACAATATGAGGTATAATTAATATATGTTGGAAAAATTCCTCATCCTAAATATGAGCAATATGCATTGGCATTTCAACACAATGAGCCTCCATATAGCGGATTGGGATTTACCTTATTGCCGTAACATTACATTGAATGCTTGAATGAATGTACTTGCTAACTTGTGATGTATGATCCGGACATGGACTTGATCTGTAATATTTTGTTATATGGGTCTCTTAAATAATTTACTACAAAATGACATTCATTGTGATCTAGTCTCATTGAGAATTAAAAAACAGCTAAAAACTCATTGCTATGGCCAAATTGACTAGCATGGTCTGTCATGAAAGATATTACAGGGGTCATAACATGATTTTTGCTATTTAAATTTTTCCTGATGTCCATTTATAATGAATCCCAGCCATTCATAATTTAGTTTTTCAAGAGCATTTCTTCACTTTTTGATTGATAATTAAACAGGCTGTTTTTGTGCTGCTGTGCCTTTAAGACTTTATGCAAATGTCCTTCTTCATATTTGAAACTGGAAACAGGAGACCTGTGAGTTTGCAAATATAGTTATTTTCGGATTTGACCACTTTTCACAGTTCTTCTTAGTTCTTCTGATGTTAGGAGTAAAGTGTGATTGCACACCCAATATGCACTGTTGATGTATAAAGTGGGCGGTCTTATGCTAATGAACTTGGGTTTTGGAAGTCAGAATCCAATTTTGCTAGTTTAAATAAATGCTCTTTTTACACTGGAGTTTTATGTTCTGGAAGTAACAAAATGAACTCTATTCCAAAGGAAAATGAATCTTTGATATGACCCCTTTAGACAAAAATCAACCTGGAGAGTGTGAATGTGAGCATCTGTTAGACACTCAAAAATGAAGGCCCAATTCCTCACAGTAACTGTCAAATCCATTTCTACCAATAAAGTCATGACAGTACTGAAGAAAAGTAAAAAATAAGACTCTTTATCCAGCAGATATCTGTTTAAATTAATGATTTGGCAACTTACATTCAGACATGTGACAAGTGAGTGTGTGTTCAGTCTATTCCAGCAATAAATGGTGACTATGTAACGTCAGTGCAGTCTCATCTCCGGTACGGAGACGCGTCACCTCTGCAAGACATCTTTGCTCTTCGTTGACAAGCTGATGGAACAAAATTGTGGATTCACATAAAACAGGATTCAGACCGGTTTGGGTTAAAGTCAACTTCATCACATTCTCTCTTTTTGAAAAGGAAGTGCCCTTGGTCACCGTCACTGAAGAAGAGATTTTGGCTTTAGATTTTTATTTCATTCCCTGGCCGTGTAGTTCACGTCTGTGTTCTTTAGGGGGCGCTATCATGCTCGCATAAAGCCTGCCCCCTTTTGTGCATTGTTTTGCATGAGTCCCTCATTGTCATGTTCTCCATCTCTGCCTGTAAGCCCCCCCACAAAAAGCATAATGGTCTGGTCCAGGAGTAGGAGTGACAGATAGGTCAGGGAACATACCATTTTGTGGGTGTGGGGGTGCTATAATTCACTGTGTCGTACAGGAGGTTCTAGCTTATGGGACAGAGCGGTGAGGACCTTGTCAAACTTCTCATAGCGCTCGGCCTGACTTCCTTCCGAGCCACGACTGCCCCATAAAAGCCTCATCTGAAACTCTGTACAGAAGATTTCCAGAACCTCCTTCCGCTCCTGGAAATCTGTGAGGAGAGAGAGAGAGAGAGAGAGAGAGAGAGAGAGAATGTGACCACCAGATAAACAAAATGAAAACAATAAAATCTTTATTAAAACACTTGGCACAGTTCTTCTAACCCTAAGTGTGTAGCTTTTCTTCTCTTAAACAACCATGTAGGAAGACACATCATGGCCATATTCCAGGATTGATTCTTGGATTGTCAATACAAGATCTTGAACAAAGATGTATGCACCTCTTGACGGAAATAACACAACAACATTTATTTACAAGAGATCAAGAGGTGCATACATTATTGGTTTTGTAATGACTGTGTAAGTGTCCAGCACAACGCGCGCGCGCTCACTCAGACACACACACACACACACACACACACACACACACACAAACACACACACACACACACACACACACACACACACACACACACACACACACACACACACACACACACACACACACACACACACACACACACACACACACACACACACACACACACACACACCCCTATATATATATATATATATATATATATATATATATATTAGTATATCGGATCGGTAAGATTTTTTATGTTTTAAAAGAAGTCCCTTTTGCTCACCAAGGCTGCATTTATTTGATTAAAAATACAAAAAAACCAACAAACAAACAAAAACAATATTGTGAAGTATTATTACAATTTAAAACAGTTGTTTTCTATGTGAAGTGTAATTTATTCCTGTGATCAAAGCTTTATTTTCAGCATCATTACTCCAGTCTTCAGTGTCACATGATCCTCCAGGAATCATTCTAATATGATGATTTGAACAAGAAATGTTTCTCATTATTATCAATGTTGAAAACAGTTATTTACATTTTTATTTCAGGATTCTTTGATGAATTGAAAGTTCAAAAGATCAGAATTTATCTGAAATAGAAAGCTTTTGTAACATTAAACACTACTGTTC
Organism: Siphateles boraxobius; assembly: GCF_051911475.1. Lineage (NCBI taxonomy): Eukaryota > Metazoa > Chordata > Actinopteri > Cypriniformes > Leuciscidae > Siphateles > Siphateles boraxobius. The sequence goes on along the minus strand of NW_027508866.1, from coordinate 20,976,492 downwards.
AAACGTTTTGGGGTCAGTAAGAATTATTATTTAATTTTTTTGGGGGGAAATAAATAAAATAAATCAAAACTTTTATTCATCAAGGATTAATCAAATTGATCAAAAGTTACAGGACATTTATAACGTTACAAAAGATTCTATTTCTAATAAATGCTGTTCTTTTGAACTTTCTATTCATCAAAGAATTCAGCTTTTTTTTAAACAATTTTGTTCAAAAACAAAAAATGTTTTTAACATTGATAATAATAATGAATGTTTCTGAGCATCAAATCGACATACTGTATTAGAATGATTTCTGAAGGATCATGTGACACTGAAAACTGGAGTAATGATGCTGAAATTTCAGCTTTGATCACAGGAATAAATTACATTTTACAATATATTAAAAATGTCAGAATATTTAAGAATATTACTGTTTTTTGTTGTTGTTGCATTTTTAATCAAATAAATAAAGCCTTGGTAAGCAGAAGAAATCTATTTTAAAAGCACCGGTGAGGAGTTTACCCAGTAGTTTGCTCTCAGTGTTGGTGCGGTACAGTCCCCCGTGGTGAGCGATGGTGCGCGCCGCCTCCAGGTGACTCATGACCACGTCCACACCAGACTCCACACTCTCCCACGACTCCAGCGCCTCTCCTGCCGCCACACCGCGCTCCAGCAGGGACAACACCGGCACCACGTGAGGGAAAGAGGTGTTGGAGAGGACACAGCTCTCTGAAACAGACACACAATCATTCATTATAATAAAAAGATATTTAAACCCTCATTCATTATGTCAGGGACTTCAAAGCGGGGTTTGAGAGCCCCTAGGGGTTCATGTTGAAACTGCAGTTTTGTAAATGTGTTCAAATCTAACCACTTCAAATCTGTGTGTGGTCTGCATTCTCACAGATTGAGTTTTATTTGGAAATTTCTTTTAAAAAAAAATCACCCCATTACATCACCCGATTGTGTGTGTGTGAGTGTGTTCTGCACTGGGGCTGTTCTATGCTCTGATCCCTTCATTTGTGTGTGTGTGTGTGTGCGCATTCCAATTTCAAGTGTAACAAAACTGATAAGGTCTTGTACCACTCCTATGAACACAAAATTTAAAGAAAATGAATTTCGGGTCACAATGACCCGAGGTGAGGATATTAAATAAAATACATTCATCACATTTAATTTGTTATTAACTATATTTATTTTATAAAATATCAGAGGGTTTTTCAAATAAATCTAAACATGAATTTAAATTTAGTAAAGTTTAGTATAAATATTATGATTACATTAATATGAATTTTAATGAATATGAATTCCATTAATATTAAGAATAACACGCTATATTGTCAATGTAATTCTTTTTTCTTGCAATTATTTAATACTGGTCTCTGTTTACTAATATCATTACTAATCGCTAATAAAAATCTTTTTGTAGTGAAGGATATTAACATTATTTTGTCATTGTGAAATGAGTGACACTCTGCTTTACCTTTCCCATCATTCATGGCCTTTAGGAACGGCTTGAGCTTCTTCTCATAGAGGATGGCCCCTTCTGTGTGTCTCTGTCTCAGAGTTATCCACGTCTGCTCCAGCCGTGAGATCTAAACAACCACCAGAGAACGGAAAATTAGAACCACTTTCTGTCTGTACCGTCTTGACTTCCATGCTCGCTTTCATCACTTTTATTCTCCTGCACTGAGTCCTTTGCTAAACTGTACCGACGGCCCAACGCCGATTCAACATGCTGAAGTGTGACTAGACTCGAACACACCGCAGAAACGAGCCAGACAGAAGTCGCAGCTCTTAAACTGGGCCCCTGGAGTGATCCTGCAGATTTGTGCTATACGGCTGTGGTTTTCTGAGGACAGGTGTGTGTTCTGACCTGCGGCAGCTCCAGGGCTCTCATGACCGCGGCGAACCCGTACATGTTGCCCATGTTGCTCTTGAGTTCAGCTGCCAGCTGGATGGTTTTATGCAGGAGTGCGGCTCTCTCCTCTGTGCTGCCCGTACAGCCCAACAAGTCCACCGCCATCATTATAGACATGGTGTAAAACCTAGAGAACAAGAGACCAAGACAGTAGATACAGCTGATCACTTCTAACACTGTATACAGGACAGCTGCAGTGCTACAAGAATCACCAAGGCTGCACTTATTTAATAAAAATACAGTAAATCAGTAATGTTGCCAAATATCATTACAATTTAAAATAGCGGTTTCCTATTGTAATATATGTTCAAATGTAACTGATTCCTGTGATCAAAGCTGTATTTTCTGCATCATTACATGTCACATGATCCTTTAGAAATCATTCTAATATGATGATTTGATGCTCAAGAAACATTTATTATTATTATCATCGATGTTGAAAACAGTTGTGCTGATTCATATTTTTGTGGACGTGGTGATACGTATTTATGATTCTTTGATTAATAGAAAGTTCAAAAGAACAACATTTATTTGAAATAGAAATCTTTTGTAACATTATCAATGTCTTTACAGTCCGTTTTGATCAATTCATTACATCCTTGCTGAATAAAATAATTACTTTCTTTCAAAGAACTTTAATTCATAGAACTAAGAAGTACTAAAAAACGAACTGACAAATCATAAAGCATTACCAATTATTATGAATCACAACATTAACATGTGTCTGAGAAATAATCAATAATCTTTTTTCACTCGCAACACGGTCATAAACTGCATCATAATTACTCAAGTGTAACTTAGCAAACATTTTTCACTTTAGAATAATGGTCCAGATCAGTAGTAGTTCCCGAAGAGTGACTAGGTTACACTTCAATAATTATGATGTATTTTATGACCATATTAAGCGTAAAAAAGATGATTGATGATTGTCTCAGAAACATATTAATGTTGCGATTAGTAATTAATTGATATTTCTTTATAATATGTCATAGTTAGTTATTAGTTCTTAACGAGTCCAATCTCATACAGTAATTATTCATTACCTAATAATAAGGAACTTCCTCAGTTAATCTTCTTTCCATATTAGTTAATAGTAGTAGCTGAAGTGTTAATGTAGTACTTCTCATTTATCCTGCATTCCTTCCTGCATATCTATTAATGACGGACCCCTCTTCTAGAGTGTTACCGATCTCTGTGCTATTTCTGATCAACTGAAGTCTAAGGCATGTGTATGTAAATGTGTGTGTGTGTGTGTGTTTCCTAACCTCTCCAGCAGATCCAGTCTCAGCTGGTGTCCATGAGGAAGAGTCAGCAACTCCAGGCCTGAGCTCACTCCCATCATCCTCTGCATCTCCTTGGTAACGCCCAGTATCCTAGCAACCTGCCGATGGACACACAGTTACAAGAGCAATATATTCAACCCCACCCCTTAATTTCCATCCTAATATATTCACAGTCAGAGAACAGAAGACATTTAATTAGCCTTGAACTCATCACTTGATGAATGTGGTACACAGCGGTGTGGAAAGAGTTTATTAACCCTGAAGGTTTAGATGTTAATGGCAGGCAGCACCGAGAGCACAAGCGGATGAAAGGTTTGGGTCGCGGTCCAAAGACTTTATCAGATGTGCCTCACATAATGTTGCAAGCTTTCATGGATCAGAAAACCAGAAACAAGGGTGTTAATGTACTTCTTTGGGAGTGTTTGGAAAATGAATGTGTAAAGGGAACTTGGTCCTCAAAATAATACATGTGAAAAATTATTTATTTGATAATAAACAACAATTTGCAGTATTAGGTAACATCAGGTGTCAATAAGAAATTATAGTAAGTTATGTGGTTAAGGGTGCTAATCATGACAAAACAGACATATAAATGTGCATTAAGTTGAAAGCAGAGCCTGGTCCATAGGATTTTTTCAGGTCCACCAGACCTGAAAAAAGTGATCTATTTATTATTTCTCTACATGTACAGCTTCACTGACTGATTAAATTAAAATATATTATAATTCTATATAATTAAAAAATAATGCATTATTATTATTATAACTAAAGTATTATTATATAAATGTTTGTACATGTGTGTACATTGTCTGTTTATCAAAGGAAGACCCTGTCAACTGCTCTTACTGCTTTAAAAAAGTTTTTTTTTAAAGTGTGGTTGGATCAACCCCATCTACCCCAGTTACATCTACTTGGATGTCATATCTAATGGATATTGCACTTTTAGAGTACATGGAGCCAATGGAAGAACAATACAATCTAGGTCAGACCTTACTGTCACTCCATTTGATCTTTTAAAACGGCAAGCTGTACTTGTACTTGGTTCTTATTTTTGTTTGTTATTTATATTTTTTGGTAATTTCTTCTTTTTCAACTCTTGATCCTGGGCAAATCTTGGGCATCGTTGAATATACTGTAGTTATACATTAAAAAATATAATAAAAAATAAGGTAAAAAAAAAATAATGGGTATGCATTTTTAACCAAGTTATACTTTTGGAAAAAAACAATTGAAGCATTTCCCCAGAAATGTGATAAAACAAAGATTCTAAGCAAGAAAAAAAAACTACTCAATTATAAAAATGTAAATAAAAAACAAACAAATGCATTTTAATGTATATGGAGTGTCGATTTCTTCTGGTGGCAGTGTATTTATTTGTGTGTTTTACCATGCAGTCGGCCATGGTGATGTGCTTGGCGGCTGTTTTGGGATCCACCTCCGCCAGCAGCTCCTTCACCCTCTTCAACACGCTCATCTCCAGAGGTTTATTCTCAGCTGGCAGAAGAGTGGACTGGTATTTCCCAGGCATGAAGGAGGAGCAGGTCTCCATCAGGGGGAGCATGAAGCCCTCCACCCCATCTGGGGCTCCAGGGCCCGGGCTTTGGCCCTCCTCCACCCTCAGCCTCTCCACATAGCTCTTGCAGGGAGGAGTGGGGGCTTGTCCGGGTCTCAGCTCGCAGTAGCTGCCGCCCTGCTCCGAACTCTCGGATGAGTACCCGTGGGCAGGCGTGGAGTGTGTGCTAAGGGGCGTGTCCGAGCAGGGGAGGTTGTTATTGGAGGAGGAAGGCGAGAGATGAGGATCGCTGGAGCGCCGCATCACTGGAGAGGGCGGGATCACGGCGAGGACACGCCCACCTGATCCATGCCTGTGGCGGGAAACTGGAGAGAGAAATAAAACACCTCTGGGTGAACTAACCCTTAAAGGGAACCCATTATGCTTTTTTTTTTTATTTAACCTGCCCTGTAACATAGCTGTTACGATATGTGCATGTAAACTACTACTATCAGCTTATGTCAGTATTTATATTACAATCTAAAAAAGTTACAAAGTTCATGCCAAAGGGAGTTCATTTCTCCAAAAGAAAACATTTGCCTAAAATGCCTCGTTTGTATTCCTGCCATTATTTCTGTGATTTAGGGCGTTTTCACACTTGGTTCGATTGCCTGTTCCGAACCCGAGTTCGATTGCTCCTCCCTCCCCCTGCCCCCGATCAGTGTTGCCAGATTGGAAATGTCCAATTATCGTACCACTAGTTCAAAATTATTGTATTTGAAAGAAAATTATCGTACACGACGTAAACGTGCAGAATACAGCTATTTATCCCAACATGTAGGATGGATTGTTCGGTTTTGTTGACGTGCGGGCCGGGCGACACCGTGCGGTGCCTGTGTGTGTGTGTGTGTGTGTGTATACGTGCAGGCAGGCGAGCCTGGGAAATGGTTCTGGGTCAGAGACAGAAGCGGTAGTATGTGTGTTTGGACGAACGACTGAAAACTCTGAAATTATCGTACATTATGGGATTTTTTTCATTATTGATTGTACATCGTACAGAGGTCAAAATTATCGTACAAATACGATAATTATCGTACATCTGGCAACACTGCCCCCGATGGACTGTGTTCACATTATATTATTTGTATCCGAACCGTGGTACGCTTGCGTCATCAAGCTGCAGCTGCCGCGTAATAGTGTTGTCTGGTAACTGGCGCCGCTATGCATGAAAAGGCGTTAAAATGGATAGAATTGCTCGCCTCACATTTGTTCTTCTTTTTTTTAACCTTTGGTTTTGTTTTCAAAGAAAAGATACAGAAACACACTTGCGTCTGTCTGCCGCAAAAGTATTAAAATCGTTCCAAAGACTGCTGGCTGTCCGCCGAAGACTATTTTTGCAACAAGCATAAATCATCTTTCTGCTTGGAGTGGGTCAATCCCGCTTTTCGTCAAAGTAAGTGTACACACACACACACATGCGCGCATTGACGACTGTCCTGTCGACCACATTATACATTATACGTCATCAATAGAGGTTCACTTCCGCGGTTTGGTTCGATTGCGTTCATATCAGCAGCGAACTGTACTGGAGTTCACATGAACCGTACCCCAGACCACCTTTTTAAGCGGACTCGAGTACGGTTTGCGGGTGCGCACCCGAGTTCAGAAGACAGCGTTCACATCATCCTAACGAATCGAACTCTGACGTAATTCGAACCCGGGTGCGCACCAAAAGTGCTAGTGTGAAAGCGCCCTCAGTAAGCTAACATTAGCACGTTTAACATGATGCCTGATGACTAGCTGCTTTAGTCAGCCCTCAAAGAACATTTGGGTGATTTATGTCAAGTAGAAACTTTTTTTCTCTTTGACGGCAAAAAAACATTGTATGGACTTTCAATATCGATGCCATAGTTACAATAGATAGATAATTACAGCTGTTAATAATTATGGTAATATTATGGTAAGTAGTGTTTATCATATACACATATTCCACACATTCTCTAAGCGGTTGACCAGTCACAATAGACTCGAGTTAGCTGACCAATCAGAGTAGATTGGGTTTTTAAGAAACGCCTTTCTTGAATTTGAAGACAGTAACTAAAAAAGAGTGTTTCAGGCAGAGAATGAAAAGAAGCGTAAAAGAAGATTATCAGACAAACAATGTGTGTGTTTTTTTAACTTGAAATCAATTAAATGTATTCTACCATATATTAAATTAAATTATAAATGCATAAATTAGCATATTATGGGCACGTTAAACAGTGCTACATTAAAAAAAAGGTAACTTCTAAATTAAGTGGTTTTATAAAACACAAAAATATTATTTACATCACTGAACCAACCAATATACATTAATTTATACCAACAACATTTTTTGTATAGGTTAAACCAGGTAGAAGTTGCTCTTTAAGCAGGTCACCAGTTTGTACACTGTATCAAAGTGATGAAATCTTCAGGTACATGCATGGACTGTGTGTACTCACTGGAGCTGTAGGCAGGGGACAGAGGGGTTTCCCCCACAGGGGACAGCGGGCAGCGGTACTCTTGGATCTGATCCATGCTCATTGCACAGTTCCTCATTGCATCTTTATGGTGCACCGTAGAGGGGCTGGAAAGGACAAACATGCTTTTAAATTCCTCACCCCTTAAGTCAAAGCAATCCAGGCTTAGGTATATGTATAGCATTTTTGGCATCTAATTTTGCTAAACCACATACCACAGCTACAAGCCTACTAAACTACACACATTCAGTGCTATTGTGATACTAGAGATGGCATGCACAGAAGCAAGTGAAGGGTTTTCATGTGGCCACATCTGTTTGGAAAACTGAGTGAGAAGGAGTGAATGGGAGGGGGGTCTGTGCCAGCTGTGAACACACATAAACATACACACACACCAGCTGCTGCCCTCCGCTGGTTTCACCTCTGGCTCGACTGTCTGAGGCTCATCTGGCTCTGCAGACTGGGCGGCACTGATAATACAAGACATCCTATATAAGCATATCCCTCCTGCATCTATGGCACATGTGTATATGGCCTATTAAAACACTGTGCACACACACCAATATGCCTGATCTCAGATCTGAGGTACCTGAACTCCAAGAATGTAAATAAATATTTAAGATTAGGAAACTAGGCTTATGAAGCACAAACTTCAATGGGAGTTTTACATATAATTTTGGGAAAACCTTATGCCCATCATACGCTACGCGATTTTCTGTGATTTCTGTCAACTCCGACTGTCCAGAATCTGCAGAGTGGCGCAGTGTTTCCGCAACTATTGTCGACAAATATAAATATACAAATATCCTGGGTTGAAACATGAAACATGTCCACACACATATATATATTTATACAGAAACAATTTAATTCCTGGTGGTCACTAAAAAAACAAAATGAATATGGTACCAAACAAAACAAAACAAAACAAAAAACAAAAATGTTATTTTGGTATTCTGAAACAATTTAATTCCTGTGGTCACTAAAAACACAAAATGAATATGGTCCAAAACAAAACAAAACAAAACAAAAACCAAAAATGTTATTTTAGTACTCTGAAACAATTTAATTCCCGGTTGTCACTAAAAACACAAAATGAATATGGTCCAAAACAAAACAAAACAAAACAAAAACCAAAAATGTTATTTTAGTACTCTGAAACAATTTAACTACTGGTGGTCACTAAAAACACTAAATGAATATGGTCCAAAACAAAACAAAACAAAAATGTTATTTTGGTACTCTGAAACAATTTAATTCCGGTGGTCACTAAAAACACAAAATGAATATGATACAAATCAAAACAAAACTTATTTTAGTACTCTGAAACAATTTAACTCCTGGTGGTCACTAAAAACACAAAATGAATATGGTACAAAACAAAACAAAACAAAACTTGTTTTAGTGCTCTAAAACAATAAATGAATATGGTCCAAAACAAAACAAAACAAAACACAAAAAACAAAAATGTTATTTTGGTACTCTGAAACAATTTAATTCCCGGTGGTCACTAACAACACAAAATGAATATGGTCCAAAACAAAACAAAACAAAACAAAACAAAACTTATTTTAGTACTCTGAAACAATTTAACTCCTGGAGGTCACTAAAAACACAAAATAAATATGGTCCAAAACAAAACAAAACAAAACTTATTTTAGTACTCTGAAACAATTTAACTCCTGGAGGTCACTAAAAACACAAAATAAATATGGTCCAAAACAAAACAAAACAAAACTTATTTTAGTACTCTGAAACTAAAAACGCTAAATGAATATGGTCCAAAACAAAACAAAAAGCAAGGCACTATGAGTTAGCCACATACTAGTTGCGAAGATGATGATGGTGAAGGTCTACCTGTGAGGAATGATCTTCTCTGTGGTCAGTCCATCTGTCATAGTAACACTGCGCCTCTTGATGTGCGCCCCCCTCTGGGCCGATGGTGAATGTGCAGATCCTGGTCTTCCACCAGCTAAAGCAAATGTCGCCTCCAGGTACCTCAGCGGCAGTGTTCGGTTGACCGGACACAGCAGTTGGGCTCCTGTGCGCGGGCACACGGGGCGACCCGTGCCAGCATGGTGCCTGACCAGTGTGGGGACAGAGTCGAAGCTCTCGTGCTCCAGCATGTACTGGATTTTGGTTTGTCCGCTTTTGACCAGGACTTTGCTGATCCGACAGTGGATCACTTCCTGCTGCCAGCGACACGTGAGCACATAGTCGCCCACGGTCGACAGGGAGTCCCGTACAAGGAAGTCGCCGCTACGTAGAACCAACGTTTCTGAGGCCTGTTGATACAAATAAAACAAGAGGGTTTATTAATAGAAGAGCTGGACTCAAACCCACATTTCCCACATGAGCACCACAGCTCAAAATATTAGAGAACCTAAGATGACTGCTAGGCCAATTCTGAGACTACCATATTTATAATATATATTTATTTGTGAGTTTACATCACGTTTCCTTGTTTTAAATGATTAGAATCCTATTTTTTCCCCCCATTTATTAAATTTGATTTTGAATTCCAATTTTTCTCTTGAATCCCAAATGAGATGACGGATTGTTGGACTATACATTCTGGAAATGTTCAATGAATAAATTAATGAACGAATGGATGGATGGATTGCTGGATGGAATTTCTCCAAGAAAATTCCAGTGAAAATGTAGCAATTTTTCTTTTAAATAAACACAATAAAAAAATAAAATAAAGATAATAATAATAATTTCTATGGTAATCAACAGCATCATTGATATTTTTTTTTTGTTGGTAACATATTTTTTACTACATTCTGTTGGCAACTGATTTTTTTTTTGTTGGTAACATATTTTTACTACATTCTGTTGGCAACTGAATCAACAGAAATAACTTGTATATTTTACACAAGCACATTTTAAGAGAAAGTTGATGAAATGCCACCGAGTCTTTATGTGATACATGCCTCTGCACCAGCAGATGGCGCAACAGTACATTTGGTGAGGTCAGAAGTGCAGCATGGGGGCGTATCGCCATGGTGACTAGCTATAGTTTTAATAGAGAGGGCTGGAGTTTGTCTTTACTCCAGCTTGAGCAGGAATACATTATGCTAATGCCCAGATGGCTGCTCTCATAGGAGACTCAGTGTGGGCTGCAGTTTGTCGCCTCTATGGTGCAAAAAAGGACACAAACACACACTCACTCACACACACACACACACACACACACACACACACACACACACACACACACACACACACACACACACACACACACACACACACACACACACACACACACACACACACACACACACACACACACACACACACACCAACTAAAACCCCAAATAAGCATGCACAAAACAAGCAAATATAAAATATGCAAACAAATATACAAAAGGCACACAGAAAACACTCTAAAAAGGCTAACAATATTATATTTTTTATATTATATTTTTTATATTATTGTGTGGTGTCTTCCATTCAAGCTTAACATGCAGAGACAACTGTAAGTCATTTGTTGGCGGCTTCCCCGAAGAGTGTAAACACTGGCACTTTCAAAACATTGCTCCGAGAACAGATTGGGATTTTGGGAAGCATAGACATAGACTGCCCACAGTCCTTTCACTGAACATGTGATGCATATTGCACACAAACACTGAAAATCAGCTGTTCAAATTTGATTGGTTAGCTGTACACAACTTTCAAGGACAACTTTTAACTTCCAATGGTCTGTCTAAAAAAAGGTATAGGGATGATGCAACTTGGATTTCAAGGATGGAATGATTTGCCAGGTTAGTGCTATTAAATCTTTAAAGTTATTCTGAGTTTTGTTTGAAGTTCTTAGTATAAAAAAAAAATAGAGCAGAAGTGTCTACTTAAAGGGTTAATTCACCCAAAAATGAAAATTAACCCATAATTTACTCACCCTCAAACCATCCTAGGTGTATATGACTTTCTTCTTTCAGCCAAACACAATCAGAGTTATATTAAAATATTATGGCTCTTCCAAGCTTTTTAATGGAAGCGAATAGTGCCAGAGTTTTTGAACCTCCAAAAAGCGCATCCATCCATCATAAAAGTAATGTATACAACTCCAGAGGGTTAATAAAGACATTCTGAAGCAAAGCAACGGTTTTTGTAAGAAAAATATCCATATTTAAAACTTTATAAACGATTATCACTGGCTTCTGGCAATGGTCGTACACGCGTTCACGAGAGAGTCGAGTTACGGCGGAAGATCGGAAGCCAGTGATTATAGTTTATAAAGTTTTAAACATGGATATTTTTCTTCAACACATCGCTTTACTTCAGAAGGCATTTATTAAACCCCTGGAGGCCAGAATATTATTTAATTTAACTCCGATTTCAGCTGAAAGAAGAAAGTCATATACATCTAGGATGGCTTGACAGTGAGTAAATTGTAATGGAATAATTCTCATTTTTGGGTGAACTATTCCTTTAACTTTTGTTCAGTTATTTTTTGGTGTATTATTGTAGTGTAATCGATTTCTGTGATTTCCGATTCCATGAACTGTGATTGGTCAAATTACACGTCAGTTAGGCACGTCTATTTGTGTCTAAAGTAAAGGTCCTTGCACACCGAGTCCGAAATTTTCGTGTGTTTATCATTCGGTGGCTTTGAATTGTCAAAACAAACACCTCTCAAAATGCTTGTTACGGATGCGAAAAACGCAGAAAATCCAATTTTTCTCATGACTGACCAAAGTTTCGAGGCAGATTGTAAATGTGATTTACACAACATGAGGTCGTATTTATTTTATAACGCACGAAAAGTTCGGAAGAGAATTTCGGATTCAGTGTGCAAGGCCCTAAAAAGGATAGTTAACCCAAAAATGAAAATTATGTCATTGTTTACTCCCCCTCATGTCGTTCCAAACCTGTAAGACCTTCGTTCATCTTCGGAAAACAAATGAAGATAATTTTGATGAAATCTGAGAGCTTTCTGTCCCTCCATTGACAGCAATGTCATTGCAACTTTCAAGGCCCAGACAAGTGGAAAAAACATTGTTTAAAATAGTCCACGGGTTTGGAACAACATGAGTAATTAATGACAGAATTTTTATTTTTGGGTGAACTAACCCTTTAAGTGGGAGGTACTAGGCTAGAACAGGTTGCAAAGTGGACCAGACCTTATGCCCTTTAGTCAAAATTCTGTCCGCTTTAGAAAGTGAACATTGTACCATAGCATAGCTCAATTTGACCCACAGACGCACCTCTCGTGGAATATGGCCATGGTACCAGCCGTGGCTCCTCATGTCACTGCTACTGAGTTTGAGTTCCTCCTCCAGCTCCTTCCTGAGCTTCTCCGGGGGCGACTCCAGCAGGTACTTCTCCTTGGAGAACTGCGAAAAACACACAAAACCAGCACATTAGAGATGCGCGGATGGGCTATTATTTCATCCGCAACCGCATTACAAAACTCATCATCCGTCCGCCATCCATCCGCACCAACGTTTTTGACCAATTTTCCCGCCCACCATCCGCTGGTACAAGGCGCTGCTGATGACAGCCAACAGAAACCGCCCGCCAACCGCCCGAATTTAATGAATTTTTTTTTTTCGTCACGTCATCCGCACGATCCGTGGTTTATCCGCGGAGTCCACGGCTATAACCGCCAACCGCACATCTCTACAGCACATAAGTCACACTGACCTTCATCATCAACACACAAACATGTAATAAAGCAAACTATTGATCATTTAGAATAAAAACAAAACATTCTTGAACAAGAATTGTAAGGTTTATTGCCTCACTTATCAAACTGACATATCAATCCATATGAGAGATTAAAAAGTGATTTGAGTCATATACAGCCTCATTGCACATATTTCTTCTTTATAATTTATGTAACATCTAACCCCACTGCTAGAAACCAAATAAAAGCATACAAATACACACTGCAGGATGAGGCTTCCTTGTTTTGCCCAAAGAACAATACTGTCCCAAGTGTGTCTGTTTAGACAGCAGAGAAATAAAGCGTAATCTATGTGTGACAGTTCAAGGCGAAGGTCTCGACCCTCTGCGACACAGGAAAACTAATTCGAACACGGGCAGCATTGTAATGAGGTCAATAAAAAAAGACAACGGAAAAAGCTAAGGGTGCTAACAGGGCTCAAATGCCTCCGCAAGGCTGTGAATATGGGAGATGTGGGATCAATTTTGTAGTCCTGGGTCACTCTAATGGTCTCTTCCTCTCTCGATCAGAGGTAAACTGATTAAACATCTGCTTCCTTTCCCTCTTCGACCGTCTTTTACACACGGGAAAAGGAAAAGATGCTAGATTTCAGCAATCCCAATGTCATTTAACCAGTTGTGTGTGCATGTGTGTGTAAAGTGTATAAAGATAGTGAGGCAAGGTCAAGTGTAGGGACTTATTGCTTTTGTCTCTGCCTCCAGGGGTCAAATCTTCCACCTGGGTCCAAACAGAGCTCTCTGTAATCTCATATAGGCGTCTGTGATTGTCTTTTGCTACTTGAAGATGGCCACAAGGTACGATATTATGTCTCATATATTCTTGATTTAGGTCCAAGGGGAAAACCCAGTGTGCAAGTGATAAAAGGGGCTAAGCTGATATGAGGAGTTCATATTGTCTTATGAGAGGTGTCTTTCACAGGAGGCCCTTTTCCAATTTTCTGAAACTCTTTCCTCCAACTTTATACAAGATAAAAAACTATGAGGTAAATCGAGACAAGAAAGGAGAGATGACACAAGATGAGAAGAGACAAGATCAGAAAAGACAAGACGAGAAGAAGTGAGGTGAGATGAGACAAGAGCAAGACAAAACAAGGTAAGACAAAATAAAAAAAGAAGAGGTGAATCAAGAAAGAAGAGACATGACCAGATGATAAGAAAAGAGATGAGATGAGACAAGACAAGATGAGACAGTGAGGTGAGGTGAGACCAGAGCAAGGCAAGACAAGACAGGGCAAGATAAGATTTGAAAAGAACAAGTGAATTGAGACAAAAAAGAATATATGAGACAAGATGAGAAGAGACGAGATCAGAAAAGACAAGATGAGATGAAGTGAGATTAGATGAGACAAGAGCAAGGCAAAACAAGGCAAGACAAAATATATGGAAAATAAAGAGATGAAACAAAACAAGAAGAAATGAGACAAGATGAAAAGAGAATGAACTAGATGAGCAAAGACTAGACAAAGTGAGGTATGATGAGACAAGAGCGAGACAAAATACGAAAGAAGGCAGTAAGCAAGGCAGGAAACAAAAAGAAGAGGTGAGATGAGATGATGAGAGGATAGGAGATGAGCTGAGATGAGACAAGGCAATGCAAGATGACATAAGGAGAGATGAAAAGAGGTAAGGTGAGATGGGACGAGAAGATTAGGCCAAGACATATTATGGCAAGATGAGAAATGAAAGAAAGTTGTGATGAGATGAGACCAAAGAAGAGATGAGACAGGCCGAGAAGAGATGACACCTGCAAAACAAGAAAAAAGGAGAGATGTGATGAGAAGATGTGATGTGAGGTGAGATGAGACAATATGAGACAAGATGAGATGAGACGAAGCAAGACAAAGAAAAAGTAAGGCATTGTGACAAACGAAAAGAAGAGATTAGACAAAATGAGATCAGAAGAGAAAGTAGACAGGAGTTCTAAAGAATCTTTAGCATACAGGCATTGTCGTTTCTGCAGAGATTCACTCATTAAAGAGCCTGAAGAGAGAGATCAGGGTGATTTCTGCTTTCAAACTCTGATGTCTGAAGACTCCAGAGAGACACCTGCGCAGTTTCATGTCCCCTTGCCCCACTTATAGCTGCTCCTGGAGGGCCAAAATGTCTTTCTCACTGCCCTCTTTCTTCCACAGAGAAAGCACTTCTGGCAGTCTAATGAAGCGCATGCTGGGGCAAATGACCTGACCACATGCACACACACACTTACATGCATGCACAATGTAAGCTCTACAGGGGCACAGGGACAGAAAGAAATTCAAGATACAGAGGAGATAGAAAGAGAGATAGAAAGGGGGTTATAGGACCGATGCTGACCCCCCCCCCCCCCCCCAGCACTGAAGCTCTGGTCGTCATGGAAACCTCCAATTGTGTGAGTCGGCCCTATGCCTTCATATGTATCCTACACCAAACACACACACACACACACCTCAAGCATTTTACAAACCAAGAGGGCAATGCATTGTGGAAAAACAAAACAATTACACTTCCTAGAACATGATGCAAAAATACAGAACTGACGGTAAACATTTTGGAGGTATAAAATCTACACTTCCCAGCAGTCCAGTCCAGTAAATGTGTTATGATGGGGGATACCTGGATGTCAATCATTTAAATATGCTTTTCCACATTTTCCAATGGACAAATAAACCAGAAAACATGGGTTGAAGGCCAACATGGTCCAGATTCACGTCCCAATCTAGACCACAAATCATTTCTCATAGAAGTAGATACAGAAGTATCTACCCATTAGAAATTATGACTCAAGGTGTCAAATGCACACTTTCATGTCTAACCCTGTGTAGCTTTGTCTGTTTAGGATTGATTATTTCTTTTTTTTACAAAGGGGGAAATGGGGAGACTGGACCTTCTGAAACTTTAATTGAATACCTCTGACCCAAAATCTCAAGATAGCATGATATATCGAGCAAACTGTACTTCATTCAACCCTTCATAATTAAATCTGGCATCTACAATGGGCGGTCTGTGATGCTCAATTTTTAGAAACAATATCTTTATTTAAATAATTCTATTTGTGTTACAATGCACCATGAATTCTTATGCTTGGAAACCTTATAGACAAGGCTTACATCAGAGCCTCCAGGGTTTTGGATCACTGCCTGCTATGTTATTTTGAGTAAAACTGAACAGCAAACAGAATTTTTAGTAGATTTGTGAATTTGGCCTGCTTTTCCATCTTGTGGGACACATTTGACTGAAAATCTTTGGGTAAATTCATTGGTGTTTATCTTCAGATCCCCATGGCTTTTCATGAATAACATCCAGCCATGATTCATGACCAATTTCACTTAGCACCCCCAGCCTCTTCTTCCACCAATCAAAGCGTTCCATCTAACCAGACCCCCACCCACCTAATTCTATTTCCACCAATCAGAATAACCTTTGCAATCACTTAGATTGTGTGTGATTGAGTGCAGCTGCCCCTCTGGGTGAAAGGAACGCCATAGACGCAAAAAAACCATTAGGCTGACATGAACTGCAGATATGGCAGATAAAGATTCACAGGTCAGTGCCTGCCATTGAGTCTGCTCTCTGGGGTAGAGCTAATCCAGTCGACCCAGCTGAGCAATGACCCAATGCTTTGAAAGATATCAGGACAGCTGGTGTTAAAATCACCTGCCAAACTGACGTGGAATATGATTTAGACGACCATAATATACTCTATGGAAATGCACAAAAGAAGATGTAAATGCAAGCAAGTGGTTCCTTTGTACATTATATGCATTCTTGGGTAACTGGGGTGGTAACACACCTCCGTACTCAAGGGGGGCGATAGAATTTAGGTAGCTAACTACAAACATGACGACAGTTCACCCAAAAATGGGTGAGGTCATGGTGAGGTGGTAATCACTGTATTTTTTCAGTTTTGGTGAAATTTCGCCGATAAAAAAGTAAATTGTTTATTGTAATGTTGTATGAAGAAGTCACTTTCAAACCAAGCAGCTTTCCGTTGGTAAACACGGCAAATCCACATGACCAAAATCTGCATGGGGAAATCCTTTACCCTCACATGAAATTTCTGATCTTGTGTATTGCTTTTGAAATGACTATATTTTGGTCACAAGTTTGCACTTAATTGCAATAAATGTGACCACACCTTATGTCTTACAGATTTGGAATGAAATGAGGGTGATTGTAAATGATGACAGAAACTTATTTTTAACTATCTCTCATACAAACTTTTACTAACATGCTGTTTACCAAGTTGCTCCATGACAGTTGTTGACCTGAAAAAGCTAATTGACCATAGAAGAGGTTTATTCTTAATAACCGCCTTAATGCCTTCATATATCATATTTTTGGTTCAATGAAATTCATGGTCAAAATAATTTTTAATGTTTTAATGCTTAAAGACATTTTGTGTTGGGCCGCTATTTGATTTTCAATGTAAAATCATGGTATTTGAGCACAATCACATGTGTATGTTGTAGGTTTCAAGACTTTGAGAGAATATCTGGGTAATCGGACAATGTTAATGAAAATTTTTTTTTTTTTACTTTGATGTGTTTTGAGCCTTGTCCATCTCTTTAAACACAGTCAAACACACATAGTCCTGTGACCTTTCTCTCTATTTGATCCAGGGGTCCCAATTTTAAGAAGTTGTCCATCTGCTGCCCATGCAGTGTCGTTGTTCCTTTATCCCACCTTAAGCCGTCGTAATGCCCCTATCATACCCTTATCTCCCAGAAAACCATCTTTGCATTATCCCTTCATCTATCCCTGCTGTCGTACACCAGCCAAATCTACACCAAATCCCCATTTCTGTCATCGCTGGCCAACATCCCAACATATTAGATCTTAAAACGATTTCTGTTTCTTAGATTATCTCTCTCTGTCTGTCCATCTCTCTTTCAAACACACCCACACACACTCTATGGTGTTTAACAAGCACATATGCAGGTCAAATGAGGTACTAGATCTCATACAACTCTATTAACAACAAAACTAAGCTGATGTTGTGCATATTTAAGAGATGTAAATAGACAACCATGTTTACATGAACATCCATATCCACATGCTTTGAATATTGCTGATCTCAGATCAGCTCCTTTGTCCAGTAAGATGATCTTAATTATAATACAAGAGGCTAAAAGTTCATATCACACTGATTTCTTAAAGGAATAGTTCAACCATGAATGATTCTTTCATTAACTGAATAATTTGATATAAATGACTATACACAAGTAGTATGGACTACTTTTTAAGTACATTTATGGTGCTTTTTTGTCCTTTTTGGAGCTTGACAGTCTAAAACACAATCTATTTTCACTCTAAGGACAAGAGAAAGCTGTACATTCTGGAAGAAAGACAATGAATAACATTAGGGTGAATAAAGCTTGGAAGAATTTTCTACTTTTCAAATTATGAAACCTTTAAGTCCAACCAAAATAATCAAAATCTTTTCTAAATTCACAATATAACTTTAAATTCAGCCAGTCTCAGAGAAGCTAAAGAAATAAAGAGTGTGTGAAGTTAAGACAGTTTTTATCTCCATATTTCGACTATCTGAGTCAATGTCCTGAAGCTCCTTGAAGAAACGCAGCACAGGGTTAGTGGTTAGACTGCATGGGCAGTGAATCTGGAACATTTTATTAAATCAGTATGCATGGAATGATGTGCTCTGAACCATGAATGGATTTGGAAGCTCAGTGGGATATCAGACCCCCTAAAACAAAACAAAAATTCTGATCTAAGACTAGTTTTGATGTGTGTGTAAGTTTGATTCCACTCAGCTTTTCACACTGCGCTTAACACTGGGTTACGATCTTTTTAAACCCCAGGCTGAGGCCAATGCAAATGCGTTAGCTGGAATAAGGATACCATATTATTTGTTTAAAACAGCCAGAGCAGACTTATATGATGACATTTTTTTTTACAGAGGAACAAGCCGTTATTACATCAGGTCATGTTGAGTCAGTTTGTCTTATTGACCTCCTGAATATGTATATTGTGACATTTTAAACCTCTTGTATAATCAAGATTTCCAGCTTGGAATCAAACCTCAATCTCTCAAACATCCCCCCTTCACTCCTGTTTCTCTCTCTGCATTTGTTTCTCCCTCTTTTGCTTTGCAGACAAATTTAGGTGTGATGCCTCTTGACTGTATGGCTGCCATCTGTTTCACTAAGAAGTCTACTTAAACTCTTAAGGTCAACATGAAATAACAAATTACTGTACTATTTACATGGTACTCCAAGGTACTACAAGTTTTTTTTTAAGGTATTACCATGGAACATGTCCAAAAATGTAATTTCTCAGAAGTTGCTCTTCCATAACCTTGGAGCAAACATGGTAGTTTTTATTGGTAAAACACACAATAGGGAGGTACATACAGTACATACCCTTGCACTTTAATGAGTTAGTAGCAGAAGAGCGCAACACCACCTCAGCTCACAGCAGAGCAGGAATTAGGTCGTCTCAAAGCCGCCCTGCAGTTCCTGTTATTGGCAACCCTCTCGACCCATTAAAAATGAAGGAGCTCTTTAGCATTTTGATACAGTCAGTCCCACATCAAAACACAAACACACACACGCTCCTGTCAAACACGATCAGCCATCTGCATGCCACGGGGGGCATTTTGTTTTGCTTTGCTCACCCAAGGGTCACACAGAGAGTCCAGGGTGTGTGTGTCAAAGGGGAGACATCGCATGTGCCAAGAGCTGTGACCTCAACTCACGGAGAGCAAACACCTGGTCGTGCTGTTGTCATGGAAATGCTGCTTGGTCCCCTCTGATGGGACGTCTCAAGGGCGGTGCGATGCGTCTTAGAGAAATGAGGGGGAAATTTTGGGTGGACATATGCGGACAACACCCCATCGGCCAGCTGTTCTGTCTACAACATGAGTTCTCTGCACATGTCAAGCCACTGGTCTGCTGTTCTGGTGTGTTGCTGGGAATTCTGGGTGTGCTAACATACATTCCAGTTCAAGCATTTCTATAAACCAAAGTCCCTTTCAGGCAAGAAGTCATGCAAGTACAGCTCCTGTCTCTTTGAATGGGGAAGCATCAAATTCTCCAAAGCTGTTCACCCAGCTTACGATTAAATTCTTGTTGTGGCAAGCAGGGCAGTGCCAAGAGCCGTGGGAACGGAGCGAGGCTGGTGGTGCGAATGCAAATGAGTGTCACCTGCGCACCACACTGGATTCAAATCAAAATCTCTTTCTCCCATTCATAGCAATACGAGTGCACCGTCATAACACACAGTTTACGAGTAAAGTCTTTGTCAAGTCAAGTCACCTTCATTTATAAAGCGCTTTTAACAGTATTTTGCAATATTCTTTGCTATAAACCCTGAGTGTTTTCTGTGTTCTATCAGGCCTCAGGGTTTGAATGATTTCCTATGCATAGGTAATGATCATTCAAAATGAGATTGATAATTAAGCATCAATTATGAATTAGCTTCCACGCCTCTAATTCAACTGAAGAATGTTGGGAATTACTGGGATTTGCTGGATAATGGAGTGTCCCTGCATATGATTGCCTGTCTAAGAGTGGATTCGCTCATTATATCCTTTCCTGTCAGTGTGTGGAGGTGTATCCACTAGCATATGGGATGCATGTCTCTCCACTTGGGCCCCCTCCTGACATTATGAGTCAATTATATCAGACAAAATTAGCCATATCTAGACCATTTGGACACATCTAAACTGTAAATATATACAGCATGTTTACATATATACATAAATATATAAATATATACAGCATGTTTACATAGATGCAGAGAGGCGACATGAGTGCATTTACACAGATTCACATTAACAGGGAAAATTGCTGTAGCTATTTTCATGTATGACGATCCATTTATAGTGTTTCATGAGTTTGCCTGCCCATCCAGTCTTAATATTTAATGGTAAACAAACTTGGCTTGCTGTCCTCGATGGAGGCTCAAAACCAAGGCTCAGCTCGAGCTCTGAACTCAACCCCCCAATAGTGGTATTACGTATAGGGAGAATGAGAGAAATAGAGGGGGAGGTGGCGAGGTGGAGGGATGCAGGAAGAGGTGGAAATGGAGAGGTGGAGGGATGCAGGAAGAGGTGAAGATGGAGAGGTGGAGGGATGCAGGAAGAATTGTCGCTAGGACGGCGCAATGACTGCTGCTTATATATGCTTGTAAAGATGATTGACAGGACTGAACCTATTGCTCCTCCTGAAATTCCTTTACAAAAATGAAGTGTGATAATGTTTATTTTGAAAGCCCTAAAAATAAATTTTCTATATAATAATATAATTTCTATATAATTTCTATTTTCTAAATAAAAAAATAAAGAGAGAGAGAGAGAGAGAGAGAGAGAGAGAGAACTGGCCATATGGGGTCTACGGGTGGTTTGGTCCCTATGTGTTAAGGGAGCAGCTCAAAGCAAGTGTGTTTCTGAGGGTTTTGGGCATATGGTGTCATAGAGGGGTGCAAGTACCACAGGAAAACACACATGACTTATCTTTCATCACGGGTTTGGAGAGAGCACATCTCTGCAGATAAATGCCTCGACATTCGCGGCATCCGTATTAGTCAAATAGCATCTCAGCGCCATGATTTAGTGAGTGCAAAAAGCTTAAATCATAGAAACAGCGGTAGCCTCTTTCAAGATTTGAATCCCACAAAAAGTACCAAAAACCACAATGTTCAGAGAATACATAATGATTGTTGTGGTTAACTTCAAGTGCTGAAATTTTGAACTGCTTAACTGTTGTAATTTCTGTGTTTGCCCGTTAATGTGTATGCAAACACATGCTCTGCTTTAATTCCTATTGCCGAGCTGTCTAAATAGACAGCATTTTATCTGTCTAAATCCATGTTTTGGTTTTCCTTCATAATTTTTAATCAAATTGTCATAACTCAATAAAATGTCAAAACAACAGTTCTCTTACGAGAGTATCTCTCGTACTGCGTAATATCTTACGCTATGGGGAAAACCTCTTTTCCACGAGATATTGAAGCCAAAAATTATCCTTTAATTTTGATTAATGTAAAACGCTGTGCGGCAGCGTGCAGACATAGGCAAGACGGCTTGCGCGCCTATTGGCTGCCCTGCGGCAACAGCAGCAAGCCTATTGAGAGAGGCCCTGCGTGACGTGACATCCAATGGGGGTGCTTCACGCCCATTTCGTCGTGTCCCGCCAGAATAGGCGTGGCCTTGGCCTATAAATACGCTCAACAGGCTGATACAAACTGATTTTCAACTCTTCAGCGAAGCACTACTGCATCGCTGGATCCGGAGTGAGAAGCCGCGCCGTCTGATTGTAAGCCTTCTGCGGGACGAGCCTTCGAGCCTGAAGTCGCTGGCCTGCACCTCGCCGCCTTCAGCCGCCGTACCTGCTACGCTTTCCGGCGTTCATATCCTTTTCACTGCTGAGTGTGTGTTCGCCGCTGCGACTCACACTCTATCTCTGTTTCTATCTGTTCTAAAAGAGCAAGCGTCTTTTTAAAGATGCAAAGATCCTGCGGCTCGTGCCGAGCCACACTCAGCGACGGGGACCGTCATGTCATCTGCGTTTCCTGCCTGGGTGAGGATCATGCGGCTCTCGCTCTCGTCGAGGGCGGATGCCTTCATTGCGAGCTAATGCCTATGGTGACTCTGAGGACTCGCCTGGCATCCTTCTCAGAGCCTGCACTTCAACCCGCTGCGACGCCGAGCCCTCTCCTGCCTGCCTAAGCTCGCCGGTTCGGCCGCTAGCTTCGCCGGCATCGCTCGAGTCACTCACCGATGGACAGCGGCCGCCGTCTGCCACCGCTTCCGCCATTGAGATCGACGAAACAGCAGAGGCTTGTTCTATCCTGGCGTCGGACAGCGAAGATTGGGCGAGCTCTGTGGACCTCCCCTCCGCTGTTCGCGAGCCTTCCGGGAAAAGAGCGGGCATTGAGTCTGAGTTGATGCGTCTGCTCTCTCAAGCCGTCGACAACCTCGGCCTCGACTGGGAGGCGCCCGCGCAACCCCCGCGCAACCGACTGGATGGATGTTTCCTCAAGAAGGACCACGCCCCATCACAGTCCAGACCCGCGCCTTTTCTTCCTGAGCTTCACGAAGAAGTTGCGAGGTCTTGGAACGCCCCCTTCTCGGCCAGAATGCGTACATCTGTCTCTGCTGCATTCTCCACTGTGGACGGTGCGAAAGACAGAGGGTACCTTTCTCTTCCTCCTGTGGAAGCAGCGGTAGCATCACATCTCTGCCCGCCCTCTGCTGGACGGCGAGCACAGACGGTGTTGCCATCTAAAGCCTGCCGAGTGACGTCAGCCATGCACGGTCACGCTTACACCGCCGCCGGGCAGGCTGTGTCGGCGCTACACACAATGGCCATCCTGCAGATCTTCCAGGTCGAACTTCTCAGAAAAATGGACGAAAAAGCGTTGCGGATTTAAGGAGCGCTCCAGACCTGGCTCTTCGCGCCGCTAAATCTGCTGCACAGGCCGTTGGGCGGAACATGGCCTCTCTCACCGTGGCTGAGAGACACCTATGGCTAACGCTGTCTGAAATGACGGATTCGGACCGCTCTGTGTTTCTCGA
This sequence comes from Siphateles boraxobius, assembly GCF_051911475.1. Taxonomy (NCBI): domain Eukaryota; kingdom Metazoa; phylum Chordata; class Actinopteri; order Cypriniformes; family Leuciscidae; genus Siphateles; species Siphateles boraxobius. The sequence continues at coordinate 20,953,109 of NW_027508866.1, read as the reverse complement.
CGCGCCCATTTCGCCAGTGGGCCTCTTCGGATCTGCCGTCAAAGATTTCGCGGACAGATTCCAGGAGGTTCAGAAGACATCGCAGGCTATGAAGCACTTCCTCCCGAAGCGCTCTAGCTCCGCAGCAGGTCGCTCGAAACAGCCGTCTGCCCGTAGCTCACAGCCACAGCCTGCACCACCCGCCGCCGCTTCTCAGCGCCGCCAGGCCCGAGAACAGAGACCGCGCTCTCGCTGTGCTGGACGCCGCTCCCCTCAGCGCGGGCACCGGCCGAGGATTGAGATCAAGCCCGAGGTCTCAAAGCCTTCCTAGCCATCCTAGGAAAGCGACGGTGTTCACATCTCGCTGCGGCCGGATTTTCACCGAAACATTTCGCTCGTCCAGTTCCATGCGATGTGACTGTTCCAGTATATTTAGCAGTCAACAAGTCGGTTCATTTGCCCGCTTGCCTGCACACAACAGCCGTTTTTACGGCTACCCAGATAAATCCAATAAAGAGTGTATTTTCTGGTGTCCCGGCCATAGCCGATGATGTTATGAGTGTTGGAAGAATGCCCACGTCACAGTGCCCATTCCCACACACAGACACAGCCCGCCACAGTTCAGGGCTAGCACAAATAAAATCGACTCATGTCGATTGTGCAAATGTAGTGAATGTGCCCACGACACAGTGCCCACAAACACTACACAGTGCGTGTCCCACGGTTTCTGTAAAAACGAAACCAACACATATTCAGTCAGCGCAAGCCGACGGTGTTTTCAGTGCAGTAAATGTGCCCGCTGTCCCGCGCCCACATTCACTCACAGACACGCTGAACCCTACGGGGTTTGTCCTGCTCGTTCTCTCTCCACAATTTGTCATAGAGAAAGCGAGTGCAAACAGGCTGCCCGGCGTGATCGGCGCGCCCCCCGCCTCGCACACTTTAAACACAGTGTTCATGTCTGCAGCCGCCGCTGTGCCGCGGCCAGAGCCGGATATCATTCTGCCTCTAGCTATCCACGCGAATGCATGGGCAATGCTTCCCGGGGTATCAGAATGTGTGTTGAACACTATAAAGAGAGGCTATTCGCTACAGTTCGCTCGACGTCCCCGCCGTTGCATGGCGCGTGTCGAAACCACGGTGGACAATGAAGTATCTCATCTACTTCGAACCGAAATAGCGAAACTACTGAGCAAAGGGGCCATAGAACCTTTATCTCAGGCTCAGAGCGAAGGGGGTGTATACAGCAGATATTTTCTGGTACCGAAAAAAGACAGGGGTCTCAGACCCATTCTAGATCTGCGACAATTGAACAAAGCGCTTCTGAAACGCAAGTTCAAAATGCTGACAACCAGCAAAATCCTCGCGCACGTGCGCCAGAGAAACTGGTTCATGTCAATAGATCTGAAAGACGCCTATTTCCAAATACAGATTGCGTCACGTCACAGGCGATTCTTGAGATTCGCCTTCGAGGGCCAGGCATATCAATACACAGTCCTACCGTTCGGCCTGTCTCCAGCACCCCGTATATTCACGAAGTGCATGGACGCGGCTCTCGCACCCCTGAGACTTCAGGGCATGCGAATTTTGAACTACTTGGACGACTGGTTGATTCTAGCTCGATCACGATCAGAGCTCATAGAACACAAGACCGCATTACTCGAGCATCTCGAGAATTTGGGTCTCGCAGTCAATTGGGCGAAGAGTTCGCTGTCTCCCAGCCAGAAAATCTCCTTTCTGGGAACAGTGATGGACTCGCTGTCTATGACAGCACGTCTGTCGCCGGAGCGAGGACTGAACATTCAGCGCGCCGTGAAATCCTTCCGTCGCGGCACCATAGTCCCGCTCAAACGGTTTCAGAAAATGCTGGGCCTCATGGCCTCGGCATCTTCAGTACTTCAGCTGGGCCTGCTTCGCATGCGCCCACTGCAGTTATGGCTGAAAGCACGAGTTCCGCCCGGGGCTTGGGCCGCTGGTCTGTTTCGCCTCAGGGTCGACAGGAAATGTGTCTCGGCTCTGAAACCTTGGAAAAAAGCCGACTGGTACCAGTCAGGCGTGAGTCTGGGGACTCCCTCGAGTGTGATGGTGGTGTCCACGGACGCCTCCACCTCGGGATGGGGAGCGCTGCTCGAGGGCAGACCGTTCTTTGGCCAGTGGTCAGAACAGGAGAAGCTCCTACACATAAACTGTCTAGAAATGCTGGCAGTAGACAACGCGCTAAGGCGCTTTTGTCCCCAGATAAAATGCCGCCACGTCTTAGTCAGGTCGGACAACATGTCAGTGGTGGCGTACATAAATCACCAGGGCGGCGTCAGGTCCCGAAGCCTTTACAGGCTGACGAAACGCCTCCTGGACTGGGCTCAGCACAACCTGCTTTCACTGAAACTAGCGCATGTGCCTGGTCACCTGAATCTGGGACCAGACAGACTGTCCAGAAACAATGTCCCAGCAGGGGAATGGTCGCTGCACCCGCAGACGATCCAACTGCTGTGGGAGATATTCGGCAGAGCGCAGGTGGACCTGTTCGCGTCCCAGGAAAACGCTCACTGTCCGAACTTTTTCTCCAAGAGCAGGGACGCGCTGGCCCACGTATGGCCCCGACGCCCCCTCTATGCTTTTCCCCCCGTCTCGCTCCTGCCTCAAGTGCTGGAACGAATCAGGGAAAATGGATGCCCAGTGCTGCTCGTGGCTCCGCTATGGACGAACCAAACCTGGTTCCCAGTCCTGATGCAGCTGACCAGCACTGCCCCGTGGCCGATACCGGTGTGGAGAGACCTCCCCTCTCAGGCAAAGGGCTCGATTTGGTATCCTCGCCCGGAGTTATGGTCCCTACATGTGTGGGCCATCCACGGGTACCCGCTAACCTCCCGGAGGGAGTGTTAAACACGATCACGCAGGCTAGGGCCCCGTCTACTAGACTGCTCTACTCCTCGAAATGGTCAGTGTTCTCTACCAGGTGTCAAGCTCAGGGCTTTTCACCCGTAGACTGCGGGGTTACGGAAGTGCTCTCCTTCCTTCAGGAGCTGCTGGATAAGGGTAGAACCCCGTCCACGCTCAAAGTATACGTGGCGGCCATAACGGCGTTTGCAAAACCGATGTCTGGCCAGTCACTGGGGAAGAACGACCTCGTCGTGCGATTCCTCAGGGGAGCTCGGAGGCTGAATCCTTCCAGACCTCCCTCAGTCCCTATGTGGGACCTTTCTACGGTTCTAGAAGCCCTGAAAGGTGCCCCATTCGAGCCAATCCATTTGTCAGACATGAAGCACCTGTCTTTCAAAACGGTATTTCTTGTGGCTCTTGCTTCAATGAAGCGCGTGGGGGACTTACAAGCGCTTTCAGTAAGCGCGTCCTGTATTGAGTTTGGGCCTAATGACTCAAAAGTCATACTCAAACCAAGGCACGGGTACGTGCCAAAATCCCTCAACACACCGTTCAGGGCCCAGGTTATTTCCCTGTCCGCCCTCCCGGTGAACAATGAGGAAGCGGATGCTAATCTCCTTTGCCCCGTCAGGGCGCTGAGAGCTTATGTGTCCCGCTCGTCTGTCTTCAGGCAGACCGAGTAGCTCTTTGTTTTGTTTGGCGGACGCTCCAAGGGACTGGCCGCATCAAAACAGAGCCTATCCAGATGGATAGTCGATGCCATAGCGCTGGTTTACACTTCTAAGGGCCTGCAGTGTCCTTTGGGTGTCAGAGCCCACTCCACGAGAGGCGTGGCCTCTTCGTAGGCGTGGTCTAGTGGGATTTCCTTGCATGATATCTGTATGGCGGCGGGCTGGGCCTCGCCGTCTACATTTATAAGGTTCTATAACCTAGAAGTTCCCGCCTTACAGGCCAAGCTGCTGTCGGTCTAGAATTCAGTACTATCTGTCCCGCTGCGCCGGCGCAGAATGCTGAGTTTTGATTGAGTATCGCTCGCTGATCGATGGAACAGCTCCATGGGTGTTGAATAGCCCGTATTTTTCCCCAGTTCAGGCTGAACGCGTTCACCCTGTCTGCGGGATATACTGTTGACATAACTAGCTCCTATGGGATGCTATTTCGTGGGGAATGATGCTGGTAGCCTCTCTTCTCCGACTCTCTGTGAGTCTACGGTGGGCTACTGCCCTTGGGACTTTGGTGTCGGATCCCAGTACGCACGGCGTCTTACATTGTGTTCCCCATAGCGTAAGATATTACGCAGTACGAGAGATACTCTCGTAATAGAACGTACTCAGTTACTAACGTAACCTCGGTTCTCTCTAGAGAGGGAACGAGTGCTGCGTATCTTGCCGTGCATACAACAGCGCTGGTTCGCTTCAGCGTTGAAAACCAGTTTGTATCAGCCTGTCGAGCGTATTTATAGGCCAAGGCCACGCCTATTCTGGCGGGACGCGACGAAATGGGCGCGAAGCACCCCCATTGGATGTCACGTCACGCAGGGCCTCTCTCGATAGGCTTGCTGCTGTTGCCGCAGGGCAGCCAATAGGCGCGCGAGCCGTCTTGCCTATGTCTGCACGCTGCCGCACAGCGTTTTACATTAATCAAAATTAAAGGATAATTTTTGGCTTCAATATCTCGTGGAAAAGAGGTTTTCCCCATAGCGTGAGATATTACGCAGTACTCGTTCCCTCTCTAGAGAGAACCGAGGTTACGTTAGTAACCGAGTACGTTTTCTCTATGGTGACATATGCTGGACTTCTCCAATCATTTAGTCCCCTTATTCTTCCAAATGATTGCAAGTTCACATTCAGATCTGCCTCGAACCAAACAATAGAACCAAGTCCCACCCTTGACTGTTTTAATTTGATAATCCTTTACAGACAAATGTATATCAGGATACAAAAGGAAGGCTCAATCGCTACTTAAAAGTCAAATTTTAAGGCAACATTCTTTGCTAATACGGAAAGCCCAGAAAAACTACTGTGCCAAACAATAAAGATGGTGGACTAGCTGAGTGAGCAACTTTTCATTATTGTAAACTGAATGAAATTAGTATTGAAAAAGTTAAACATAAAATAATGCAAATATTTTTACCCAATATGTGTCTGTTCTATATTTTTGATTATTAAAACACCACATTGTTAGCTTAGCAACATGTGCTAACCCATATCAATGGTGTCAAGCCACAACTGAGCAGATTCTGTTCAAATGGCCTCAAATCACCAACTCTTGTTGAGAATGAATGACTTCCAAATGCAAATAACAACATACAACCCTTGCGGAAAAAAAAAATGATGTTAAATAAATTGACTCATAATACCTGTTTCAAACACAGTGAGTACATATGCAGGCAGTAGACAACAAGCCAGCTCACTAGGTTTGGAAAGGGCAGTTATTTTCCCAATGACATAATATTTTTGCAACACTGACAGTCACCTGACCTGACCGCACAAAACGTTAATATTCATGAACTGTCACAATGAGCCATTGCAATCCGGAGACACCTCTGCTTTCTGTTTTTCTAAGAGAACAACCAATTAGGAGCCAATTTACAGGCTGTGAGGGGTCAAAAGGTCAAGGCATTGATGGATTGTGGGGTCTAAGAACACATCAATATAATCCCATCAAATACGGTTAAGAATCCAACATCTCTGTCTATGAAAAGTAGCAGCATTTGTATGTGTGAGCATTAGACTAGTGTAAAAGTGTGAGGCCAAGGGCTGTTTTATGTTCAAATAAACCGCACATCCCACAACACCGCACTGGGCTCGGCCCCAGAGGAGAAAACTGCAGGAGAGGTGAGTTGGCAAAGGAATATAAAGACACGTCCAATTGATTAATCAATAAATGTCAGCCGTAGATTAATTACACAGCCTGGAAGACGTACCAGCTGAAATTATGAAGACACCAAATTCAATAAAAGACATTGGGCAGCACTTCTGGGGAGCATCAGTTAGACAATAAAAGTAAAAGGGCTATGAACACGGATCTACTCATCTGATTGGCAACAGACTCAAAATTAATCTGACATGCTAAACTCAATCCTGTTGAGTTCATCTCATGGGCTGTTTCCGGATTCATATGAGCGGAACGCTGTGCCATCTCAAAGTGAAAGGGCGGTTTGAAAGGTCAATACAAGTGAATTTATGAGTGTAACCTTACAGGCATCTTCCATCATATCCACCATCCATCTCTCAGACCTTCGGAGTGAGAGGTAGAGGGAGAAAAAGATGAGAGGAAGTGGCGGAAAAAGCTCAGATGGCCTTTAGGAAGCACATGTCAAGCACTGGCAGTGTTTGTGCTTTGAGGAAATGTTAACGGATCATTCTCTGACCTTTGCTGATGTGTGTGTGTGTGTGTGTGTGTGTGTGCTATGCAATCAAAAAATCTTGCTATTTTTATACTCTGCTCAAATCCAATTTTCTTGCGAGGTAGCTCACATTAGCTTTTAAATGTGGCCCATATCAAACACTAGTCCGGACATGCAACACTTTCCTACCTGGCACACAAAACACTGATGTAACCTCTCCGGTGTCAAGACCACCTTTGTCGAGTCCAAGACCAGGACTAGTCGAGTCCAAGACAAGACCCAGATCAAAGAGGTTCGAGTCCAAGACAAGACCGAGTCCAAAAAGGTTCGAGTCCGAGTCAAGACCGAGTCCAGGACAGGGAAAAAAGTCTTGTGCAAGACATTATCAAGACAATCATTTTGGGTTATTATTTGTTGATCTAGAAGCAAAAACAGTGTCACAACACCCAGGATTTTTAAGTATAGACATTCCCCTTGATATCATATAATTTTCTAATCTAAAGAAAACAGAATGATGACATATGGTGATACCTCATAATAGCAGTGTTTCACTGTGGATCTGAAAGACGCATACTTTCACACTCAGATAGCCCCCCATCACAGGCCATTCTTGAGATATGCCTTCCAGGGGCAAGCTTATCAATACACAGTTCTGCATTTACGAAGTGCATGGACGCGGCGCTGGCCGGAGACACACTGGCTGCGTGGCGTGAGTGTGGCGTTTCTGTTGCGTGTCAGCTGCGTGGCGGCTGCGTCGCGTTTTCTGTGTCTTTGCACACCAGAAACGTGTCTGACACGGCGCTGCTGACACGGATCACCCTTGTTCGACATATGGGAGAGAGTTGTGGAAGCCCTATATTTATGTTAAGCATAAATATAAAGCCTAAAGACACTGTCAGCAGTATTGACATCAAAATAGACTACAGACTATTTCGTTCTGTATTGACAGGTGCAATATTTGAAAATTGATAATTATTTATTTATTTATTTTTAAATCATATTTATATCTGAATTTATGTCAAAACCTAGACTTGCAACCATCAAAATGTAATTTATTAATATGTATTCGTGTACAAAATAACATATAAACATCTTTTCCTATTCTATTTTGCCTGGAAACGCTTCCAACACGCTTGCGTGTCGCGTGAAAAATAGGCGTTGGTTCTATTTCTAGCATGCACGCGTTCTCCGCGCGGCTCAAGCCGCGCCTGAGACGCGCGTGTCACGCAGGCAGTCTGCAACACCACGCAGCCAGTGTGTCACCGGCCTTAAGACTCCGGGGAGTGCGCGTGCTGATCTTGTCTCGATGACTGGCTGGTTCTGGCGCAATCCCGGCTCACACCAGAGCAAATAAATGGCGCGCATATAAATGGCTTTTATGTGTGCTTACTGTGAACACGATAAAGACACCTGGACTCGGTCGAGACCAAAAGCCATATTTGGCAAGACCAGTGGCCGAGACCAAGACAAGTCCGAGTCCGAATACCAGCGAGTCCGAGACAAGTCCGAGATCATAGAAAAACGGTCTCGAGTCCGGACTACTACAGCCCTATTGTCAGTCACTAGATCGCCTCTTGAGGCCAAGGGAGTGAGGTTTACTTGCACAGCTCTTTACTAGCTGGCCTCCGTTACACTCACCCCCCTAAACCTCACTCCTACCGGGTCACGGCACCAATGTAACTCCTCCAGCTATACTTGCCTCGCTCCAAGCGGGAATTTGATCCGGCGTTTCCGGCATGGCGGGTGCACTAACATGGAAAATAAAAACCATTGCCTCTAGCATCAGTCGCATGTGCGCCTCTTTACTAGCTGGCCTCGGTTATACTGACATATCCATTAATTATGAGGGTAAGGGGAGAAAAAAAAAGATCTGTAGGGGAAAAACTATCAGTGTGTGAGTTTTATTGATTAAAAAAATAAAGGGAAATTATGTTCAGATGGAGTACTGCTCTAAATGTCAAATCACACGAATTACAACCGAACTTTTCACAATGATGACACACTGCAATGAAAGTGGCCCAGATTAGAATTGAAAATGTCAAATGTCATTGATTTCTGTTGTTCACACCATCATCCAAACTCTAGGATAATTGGGCCACATTAAACTGCATCTGTGATCGTAGCCTGTGTGTAAGAGTGTGCCTCAGCACATCTCTTTTTCAGTGATGACTATCAAGTGAGTAACGACGTGATGCATACACATGCTCATCACTTTCTCTGATCAATACACACACATCAGCATTCAGAAGGACATCAGGGCAAGGGGAAGCGTAGCTGTCACTGATGTGTCAAAACTGTCCCTACACACACACATAAACTCCTATACAAATAGTGATGACCTATCGATGTGCTGACATTAAAGATAAGCACATCTGATCATTACATTATTTAGAAAAAGAAAAGGGATGTGTGAATGCAAGCTCAATTTCACACACAATTGTGTTACAAAATTTGTCAGAATGCAATTAATAATCCAACACAAATACAAATTTTAATCTCAGCACTGCCAAAAAGGATGCTAGAGCTAGCATTGTCATAATATGTCTGTTTCTGTGTTCAGTTTTCTCGTTAGATTAACTAATTTGGGGACCTTGTGGACTTCCCAAATATCTAATTTAGTTCCACAGCATTGAAAATTTAAGGTAAATACCCTAAATACCGAGGTTTGTTACAAGCTGAAGTAATGCAAAAAACACACATTAAAGCACCATTCACACTAACAGCAACTTTTAGCATTGAAACAATTAAATGTCAATTAGAGTTTCCAAGAAAGAGCATCAACGACCACTGGACAACACACTAAACATTGGCTAAGCATTCGCATCTGCATTTGTATACTTGCATAGAGTATGTTTCAGGCCGAGAGAGAGAAAGAGCACGAAAAAAAGGCGAGGTCTGTTTTTATTCCTTGTCACATAAGCACATGTAAATGTAGCTGCTCTGGCTTAGGTTATGAAGTGTTTACTGAATGTTAAAATCCACTGCGTATTGAACATACAGACATTCAGTGTGGTCAGCAACCCCTGGGCAAGTAGTCGTATCGTCCCAGTAGGAATTCACATACACACACATTGACAAGAAGATCTGCCTCGTAATGCCGGCTGGCAGGTCACAGAGGGATATCACTGTCATACACACACACTCCTGCCCTTCTGTCATCTGCCCCTGATAGCACCCAGAATGCGTTTGAGGTCGTTTCAACATCATATCTGGTGTTTGCAGTGAACGAAAAGATATTGCAACATGCTTCCTTGCATTTCTGCCTCTTTCTCTCTATCTCACCTCAGTGAGACACTCTCTCTGTATATCTCATCGCATTGTTGAGCCTGCAGCAGTCAGCCCTTGAGCTACGCTACGATTGGCTGGAGATGATGTCATCTCTTCCGGAGAGCTCCGCAGCGGCGCACGCCATTGGCTGGCAGCGTAAACGGTGGCAGAGTGCTGAGATCTCACTTTCATTCATGTGCAGCTGGGGAGGGGCATTTATTGGCGGGTGGCCCGTGACCTCACAGCTAAGGTTGCATTTTAGCGGTACACTGTTAAACTGTCCCAGCATAATGATACTTCAGACATACACTAGAATGAAGTGCTAATGGGAGTTTATAATGGGATGAGAAAAAAGTGTGGAGCCCAGGGCCTTTTTCATGCAGCTCAGGTGTGCATAAACCCACGCGCACACACGCTAATGTCTGCACCAGCAGGCTTAACGGTGTTCACACATTCATTACACACACATTTACACGCAGCCACATGGTGACTGGAGCAACCTAATCAGTGCGTCTCTGATGGGGGTTGGGATACGGGGGTTGGGGTTGTCCTGGAGCGTGAGGCTGTCACCATGGCGACACTGCAGATGATGCACTCCTCCTGGAGTTGGGGGAACTGAGTAAAGATGGAGAGTGCTGAGGAGCTTCCTTACACAGATAAACACACACCAGACTGCATGCGTGTGAGTGGGGTGCCACTTAGCGCACTCCACTGGACATACACTAACCCTTTTCAACATGTGCGAAACCATACCACACACTAGGTATTAGCAATCAATATCCCACTGTGATGTCAATGTCTCTCTTCTCTCGCTCTCTTTCTCCACCCTGTACATGATGTCATTGTTTTTTCTGTAGTTGCTGTAGAGGCATATGAACGTGATTCTTTCCAGGATCTTCGGAGTGGAGAAATCCACTCTTCTGGACGTTTGAAAATGTGCAGTCCTCTTCCTCATACTGCTTCTCATAGAGGATCTCCACCAATATGTGGCAATGAATATAACTAGAGTCCCGGTCTTGCACATTACCAGCAAAACTGGGTTAATTCAATTTAACATACAATGCAAAACTGGAGATTACATGCTCTACACAAGTCTATAACTAATCTAATACAGACAACACAACAGTCTGAAGAAGCTTAAAAGACTCAGCTATGCCGTTTTCTGCCGCAATTTCAATTTTGTTAACACCACACTTTGACATGGTGCTGCTGAAATGGAATTGAATTCATTTACAGCAATTAACTGTCTAATCTTTACTTCTCATCAATTTGTCATTTAGGGTGATTTGGTTGCTGTGTGGTGGGTGGTATCACTTCAATCTCAGACAATAAAATGCATTTTTAAGTTTGTTCTGATGTATTGTGTTATCAAGCGTGGCACAATTCTCTGCTGTTGACAGTAATTCACTGTGGCTCATCTAAAGTAATGGGTGCTATGGTAATACAATGATGCATACAGGAACAATTTGGAGTCCTAATGGACGACTATGAGTCCAACAAGTTACTAGTACTCAAATGTCACAGAGATAGGAAACGCATGGTCCCTGCTTGAACTGGTCAAACACATGCTCAAACACAGTAAGATAAACGCATGCCCAGTTTCACGCATGCCTGACACAAGAAATGTCCATGATTTTTCAAATACCATAACAACAGCGTAAATGGATATAACATCACCACACAAAACTATAAAGACAAAGGGTTATTTGCACTAAACCCTGCGCACTGATAAGCCATGAAGTCAAGTCGCGTACTGGCCATATTTTCAACACTAGATAAGGCCATTTACAGAACACCGTTTTAGAATAACAAGGCTAAAAAAGAAGTTCAAAAGGACAAGCTATGTCTCAAACTTCCTTCACGATCAAGTGTATTCTACGTGCATGATTGATTCTACTTGTCTCCGACCCCACTGATAGCCTTGAAGTGGTCCCTTCTCTTGTGACCAAAACAAGTAATGACAAGGCCCCCTTTGTCTAATGAAGTTTAAAAGAGAGGGCATATTTCTTGTGAAGTCTAATGAAGATCCCTCTCATATACATGCATAATCTCATGCATTCATCCCTTTTATCAGTAAACTGGAAAGGGGCATGCGGCTGTCTATTGAACCTAAGGTCAAACCAGGATAAAGGTCAAGTGGACATACAAAAGAGACCTGACTTCAGCCTACACCACTTCCCAGCCCACTTTCCTTTGGTCCCACCTGCTCAACAGATCCTTTGAGGGACTGAAACTTTAGGACATCTCTTTCATGATACTGGCTTTTCTTTCACTTCAGAGGAAATTAATTCCTGGTGGTGTTGATAATCCACTGTCACTGAAGCATCTGATTGTGGATGCCTAAGACAGAGACACTTCTTGTTCAGTGCTAACAACCAATTGCCCTGACATATTGGATTTGCAATGTGATTGTCTTGGATATTAAAGCAGTGGAGAGGATGAGTCGACGAAGGGATAGAAGAGAGACATGGTGAAACCTGCACAGAGTTGAGCTGAAAGGGTCTCTTCGGCTCTCTGTGATCTCACCACTCTCTTAAAGGGACGGAAGCATTAAAGACTTCTGATGGCTAGCCATGAAAGAGCTCCCTATGATCTCTGTTCAGATAATAGAAAAAAAGATCTCATTAATTCCACTTCCATTCCACTAACATGTAAATAAATAAAAAAACAAGCACACAACCAGCTCATAGTTTCATAGATATAGTGCAATTATAGGACTGAACCACATCTCATTTCACCACATGGATTTCTTTGCCTACAATTTTCTGTGTATTTAATCATATTTCAAGATAAAGGAGAATATAGTCTTTGCTTAAACAATGAAATGCCACTTCAAATAAACCAGTGTTTCCCAACCCTTGTCTTTGAGTACCACAGCCCTGCATATTTTTAATGTTTCCCTAATTAAACACACCTGGTTCAACTCATCAGCAAGTATCAGAGTGTCGGAGCAAGTATATAGGAGCAGAAAACTTTAGAATGGTTGAAATGTTGCCATTTGTTAGGGCAGTGTGATTTACAAACACAAACACAAACACATCCAACTTTTGCACAGATGGCCTGCGACTAATTTAGCATTTCTGACAACTTCAGCATCTTAATTTGTGTGATAAGCAAAGCAGAACAAACATCATTAGTCTGAGAAATATACACAATATGAATGAAGACTAATCCAGTCTCTGAGGGACTTCTAGTTCAACCACATTATCAAAGGGATGAGAAGAAATTGGTACAGAAACAGTTTGGGGGGAGGTATATAAAAATCCTAGCGGCGTTCATTAGGAGAGAAAACAGCCCTGCGTAATAAGGTTATCCTCACATTCAGTAACAGGAAGATTTACTCTCGAACTTTTCTGTTTAACAGCTGCTAAGCCGCCGCAGCCCTGGGGAAGAGACAGCAGCACCGGCGAGGATTTGGAAGGGATAGAAAGGAAAACATAAGAAAAAGACAAGAAAGAAAGAAAGAAAGAAAGAGGGGAGAGTTCCCCTGAATATTTGATGCAATTATAATTTTTTTTCTAATGGCTGGAAAGGGAGAGAGGTTGAGGGGGAATCTATGCAACTGAATCACGCACCAGATTAGAGCGACAACCCAACAAAGCAGACAATTACACTAGACTTAATGTATCTGGAATCTGTGTTAATGGTAACAGGGTATTCGTTTCAGACCCCCAGTGTGAATGTGGTTCCCGACCCCTGGGGTTAAAACTGGCATCACCACATATAGAAAAAGTGGGGTAACAGGCGAAAGGACGGTCGAGCTGCCAGCCGGCAGAGAATAGGGGGATTAAGATGAAACAATCAAAGTGCAACTGCAAGAGACAGATGGGGGATTTAGGGTTGATGCTGTCCCTGATAAACACGCAGTACCCTAGCCCAATTTAAATCAAGACTGCACCATCTTCACTGGTAATGAGGTTGATCCAGGGACAAATCTGAGATCACTGGGAGAACTCCACACTAAATCTCTGGGTCCAAACCGGTACTTAAACCCAAGTCTAAGGATAAGGCAGGACTTTTTTGGACAAATTGCAAGCAAAGTCTTATGACTGGTTTAGAATTTTGTTTAGAAGTTAGGGCTTGAGTTACTTGGGGCCAAGCTATACAAATTACTATACCGACCAAAATATTTACCTATACCACTACCCTGAAAATTCCATAAACTGTAAAGCAAAAATCTGTTTAACTCAAAGGTACACACAAGGTCAAGCTACTTGAAAGAATTCAAATCACAAAGAAATTATTCACTGTCTGTTTTTCTGCATGTGAAAATCAACTCAAAATGACTATTATCAATCTACAGCTGAGACACCACCATCTCCTCCTGGTGTGCTCTGAGCTCAGGTGGCCAATGGGATGAACATATACATCATTACAGACAGTCTATGGACCTCTTTGGCCCCTACATGGATTTGAGTATTTTCATTTTGTTCATAGTAAATGCCAAATTGTCAAAACTGTGAGGTGTGCTTATACTGTGTGTATATGGCTTGCTCTAAGTTTGTACTGTATACATACTAGCAAAGAGTTTTTCCTGTACAATGTTGAACTGTCTATAACTTATGCTAAAATGCACTGTAAACATTTTGTTTTTAGGGACACATTTTACCATCTGCACCTAGTTGTGCAGTTATAGTAAGACCCTGGGACTCTGAAGTGCAAAACACTATAATTTCATCAGCTTAAAGGCCCGCTGTTTAGCTTTTAAAGGGAACAGGAAAAACAAACAGAGGGTGAGAAAAGTAAATGAGGTAAACAAGTATCGTCCTTCTTTCTATAGTGCTTATGCACCACCCAAACTCAGAGCCAAAATTGTACTGTTGTTAACCAGTCCAAGTTGGCTGAAATAGAGGACAATTAGACGACACCCATTCCCCTTTCCCAGCCTTCCCACTGAAATCCTATGTTGTTCTGAGATCATGTATCAGATCTCGACAGAGTAACTCAGAGTTTTTTTTGTATTCTGAGCCTTGCATGAAACAATATATCTTTGCTTTCAGATATAAAAAGCATGACCTCCAGAGCTACTTTGATGCATTCTCCTCTTTCCTGAGCCCCATTACAATCCACTACATAACCACAGGGTGACAACAGAGCCCTGCCTGCCCGTTCATCTAACTGTGCATCATCAGCACTAGTGTTACAGCTGAGCCAAAGTGAGCTGAGCCCAGTCGGCACACACACACACACACACACACACACACACACACACACACACACACACACACACACAGACACAGACACAGACACAGACACAGACACAGACACACACACACAGACACACACACACACACACACACAAACACACACACACACACACACACACACACACACACACACACACACACACACACACACACACACACACACACACACACAGTGCAGTGATATCATAGACCAGGCTGGTGGAATGACACAGTTGTTGGGTTTGCACAATTGTCCCGGGCCAAACACATAGCCCTGAGGGGCACCCTTCCCTGCAAGCAGATGCCCTGAACAGAGCATTCAATATGTACGCTTACATACACCACTACACACTGGAAATGTGACATGCATCTTCCTCTACTTCTCATGCAGGAACTCCTCATGGCACATTTAGAGATGATGTAATCCAGATCCACACCTTTTCTCACGCATCACACAGCATATTGATGAACATACTCTGTGGCTGCATGCTCACACACATAAGCATTCAGGGGGAGCCCCCCTCTCACCTGCACCTGCATGAAGGAGCCCCTGTAGAAGCAGCAGGCAGCCGCTGACAGGGCACTCCACAGGCTGCATCTCTCCGTCATGGCTCCGGTCCTCCTTTCTTCGGCTCGTCCACCCCTGGAGTCCACTAGAAGCCCTGGGTCATGCCCTGTCTCCTAGCGTTCACCCCGTGCTCAAGCCACTGCCGCAACTGATCAGTGCTATCGCTGTTCCACTGGAGCCAGCATCATCCCAGATCTGCACCGGCTTCCTCTCTCTCCCTTCTCAATGTCTCGATCTCTCTCTCTCCCTCTCTGACTTTCAATGTATCTCTCCCACTCAGTTCCACTGCCTCTTACTCTCACTCTAGCGCTTGCTATGCTTCACAGCGCTGGCAGGGATTACCTCATCGCTCTTGGATGAAAGCAGCGGGAGGGGGGAGGGACGGAGGGGGAGAGAGAGGGATGTAGAAAGAGAGAGATGCTTGCAGGCACTGAGACCCCACCCACCCCCTCCTCCAGGGCTCCAAACAATGCTGGGGGGAGAGAGACAGAGAGAGAGAGAGAGAGAGAGAGAGAGGGGGGGGGGGGGGGGGTATGTGGTGCACGCATTCAGTACCTACTCAAAGGAATTTTCCCTTTTATTCTGGTTTGAAAGACTGCAAAAGAAAAGCAGGAGGGGGGCAGTCAGTCTATGGACAATCACCCTCATGCACATACACTCTTCCACACCCACTGAGTCGCACAAGCAGAGAAAATAGTTAAATCCAGGCACACATGACTGTTTGTGTACAAGTAAAAAAAGAAAAAATACAAAAAACGGGAGTGAATGTTGTAGGTATGGGCATGCAGGATCTATTTAGAATCTGAGTTGTGCTTGGAAATGAAATTATGTTTTCTAGGAACGTAGTAAAAACCTGCTAATGAGCCTCAGTCTTTGAATATTCCCTATTGGATACTACCCACGCTCACATATTTACTCCAGATAAAATGAGTCTGACTCTGGCACAGCAGTCTAGGGTGGGGCGTTTTCTCCCTGGGGACTATTGTGACATCAAAATGGACGCCTTGCTATGGCAACCAACTGAAAGCTTTGGAAGCAGCATTCTTAAAGGAATAGTTCATCCAAAAAAAAAGGAAAGACTGTCATTTGCCAAAAAGGAATAGGCTTAAAGTTAATTAGTTATTCACAAGACAATCGTTCCCTCTGTAATAGCTCTCAAATATTATTTGTGCTTCTGCATATTCAAACTTTACGTATCAAGACTTGGCAGGTTTTACAACGAATGGCAATGGATCTTGCATGTCTTGTAACCAAACATGCCATGTCAAGTTTGAATATGTGCAAATTAGATTAGAGAGCTACAGTGGTTGAGGAAGAATATCAGAGAAAAATTACGAAAATTTCAGTCACATAAAATCATATGGCTTCATAAGATGTGGAATACAGTATACAAGTTGAAATGGACTACAATTGTGGTGTTTCTTTTTATACTTAGAGCTCAACAGCATCCATCCCCATTCACATTCTGGACATTCCTCAAAACTTCTCCTTTTGTGTTCCATGGAAGAAAGTCAGTCATACAAGTACGGAATTATATAAGGGTGAGTAAATTATCATTCTTGGGTAAACTATCCCATTAAATTAGGGAAGTCCAATCCCGTTCCTGCTGCAACACAATTGCCTGTAAGTTTGTAGCAATGCTAAAGACCTTGATTAGCTGGTTTTGATGCGTTTAATTAGGATTTAAACTCTGAAGGATAGTGGCCCTCCAGGAGCAGTACGACACACCTGCTGGACAAGCACTGTGTCTGTAAGGATCACATCAGTATTTTGAGTCTATACATTTGGTTCTGTAACAAGCTTACTAAGCAATGATGCTTACAGTATCAACTAGGGAAGTCACACAATGAAAAAACAAAAGATATAATTAGACGAAGCCCATTCTGCAAAGAAATCTCACTGATGCTATTGTGAATTTGCAGATAATCCGCTCAGAACATGTTAAGTTCATGTTGAACCCTCATCAGCCTAAGACAAAAGGAGGATGAATGTCAAGTTGAAGCGCTTAAAGAGTAAAAGATAGAGGTGTAATCCATTGTGTGGGTTAAATATGTTATGGTGTGTTTGTCTCATGAGATCATGCAATGAAAAAAGGATTTCATGCTATTTCCACAGATATGATGAGGAGTCTCACATGACACACACATGGTGACAAACATATGGCAACCACAGACAGATTTTTGAGAGAGATGAAATTGCTGCCTATAAATGTACTTAAAATTGGCAGTATTTGAGATAAAGGAACAGATCACTTCTGAAACTCTAAAAGAGAAAGAAATCTGAAAAGTAGCATTTAGCTAAATTTGATTTAATCTCACTGCTACAGGGGAAATAACATGTGTCATGTCTAGGAGAAACAACTGTGATAATAAAGAGAACTCAATTTTTCTTGCCTTCCTCTCTGTCCCAGATCTCTACTTTCTGAGCTCCCTCTCTATTTCTTGTTTTCGGTATCACGCTGTTGTGTGTATCTATGCTGATCATGGATTTTCCTTCACAACCCCTCCTCAATCTTTCATTCAATCTCTCTCTCGGTTAAATATTAATTACACAGTGAGTGTCCTGCAGGCAGGGTGCAGTGGTACAATGGAGAGGAGCTAGACTCTATGAGCGAACTGATAATGAGGAGGTGGAGGGGGTTTGTCTCTCTCTCCGTCTGCCTACAGGGCCTGAACGCCTCACCTCCCCCTTCTCATTAACATTAATGAGCTTGCCCCCCTTGGAATTCTGGGTATTGTAGTAGCCATGCAATGGCTCTTCCCCAGGTCGGCACTGCTTTTGCTGATCAAGCAGTTTGGTCATTTGGTTATCTGTAGCAGAAGACCATGTTAGTGTGTGAGGTCTAGTCAATTTACAGTATAATCAATGCAGAGCTGTGTATAGTAATTTGATTTAAATGGAATAACTGGCTGTTCTTTATGTATTTCCATGCTGAAAAACAGGAGGGAGTGGAAAAAGAGGGGTATCACAACCTCCATCTTTCACCAGCTGAGTTTACATCACTTTGTCTTTCAATTCATTGCCTATCTTTCTTCACTTACTTCACCTATCCATATCTCGTTCTTCTTATGCACCACTATTGCTATTGCCATTTTTTAATCATGCAGCTTGTTGAGGAGATGGTGCTGTTACTTTACTAAGCAATCTAAATTATGATCTTCGTCTGGTGCACAATAAAAACCCACAAAAAACATTGAAAGAAGGACCTGAGACTGAATGAAGTCTGGTTTCACGTTAGTGTTACGGGAACTGCCGCAGCGCACACAGTCTGCTCTGGTCAAGAGATACAATAGCACACAGCAGATCATATGCGCGAGTCGAGTCGGCGCAGACCACAAAATGTATCGGACACATTTGAATTCTGCACAGAATGCTGTACTTTAAAGTGATATGGAGGAGATAGGAGAAGAAACGGTTAGAGATTAAGGAAACTGTGGCTTTACCGAGCTCAACGGCTCTGGTCGAGCTGTGATATAAACTAAAGCGCTATTGGCTATTTTAAAAAAGGGGAGGAGCTGTTCGACATGTCTCGCACTGTCTTCCTGCTTCAGTGGAAATTACGTCAACACATCGAATAATGCTGCATATTTCAAAGCACTT
This sequence comes from Siphateles boraxobius, assembly GCF_051911475.1. Classification (NCBI taxonomy): domain Eukaryota; kingdom Metazoa; phylum Chordata; class Actinopteri; order Cypriniformes; family Leuciscidae; genus Siphateles; species Siphateles boraxobius. The sequence continues at coordinate 20,934,280 of NW_027508866.1, read as the reverse complement.
CAGTGGGCCTTTAAGTACAAATTTCAGTTAATTTCGATACAAATGAAACCATGCTAAAATGTAACATAAATGGACATGGTATAATGGCAATACCATGCTACTAGATATGGTACAATGAAAATAATATGATTTTTTGTTTTTGGACAAGTATCAAGTAGATTCATGGTATTACTGTGGGAGTACCGTATAAACACTGTGGTACAAACTACAGTAGTGCTCTTATGAGAGATCAGCTTTGGTATCTTTCAGTAGAATTTTCAGTGATACAATTATTGAGAGGAAACTGCTAATTGGTGTTAGCGGCAAGCAGAAAGGTTAGGAGTTCAATCCTAAGGTGTTGGGAAAGGTGTGAGATCTAGGAATAGCCGAGATAATGAGATGGCAGCCCAGCAGAAAATAAATATTGCGTATCAACGGCTGAATGGAAGAATGCAACCACGAACACCTCAAGTGTCTGGGCCTCCGGGAACGCTCTGTTCTGGAGCGAAGACCAGTTGTTCATCTCTGTTTCCAGTTGACAGAGCTGTTTTTTGCCATTACAGTGAACATTCAGGGCAGAGACTCATTTTAACTCAGACACCATTAAACTTTCATATTGTGGCAGAGAAGAGAGGCATCCAAGGAATGGAGGGAAAGGAGGCTGTGCATCCAATCAAACTAATACAAATGTACTGCAGATTCATCTGTCACTTGGTAGAAACTAGTCAAATTTGACACATACCAACATGGACAGGTTGTCTAACAAAAAACATGAATAAAACTATAGAAGGTAAAAAAAAAAAAAAAAAATGCTAGACCTAGGCAGTTTCGAGTAATTATGGTTAAATGATGGAAAGTATTTTAAGGATTAAAATTAGAAAGGTCTGGGGTGTGATGTTAAGAAAATATAATAAAATATACAATAAAACCTACAAATGCACTAATGTATTTTGTCAGAATCTTTTTGCTACTCTCTGTCTCTGTTCTGTCTGTTTTGGGGGAAGGACATAAATAAATTATACCTTGATAACATAACACTTTGATAAGACTTTATTTTAGGCTTTTTTATTATTATTCATGCAACAATACTTATTACTCTATGGATAAGTAATAAGAACTTTGTCAGTGCTCTAACAGTATGAATGTTTTTAGCATGACTTTGTGAAAGGTTAACTACAAAACTGAACCTTTTTCATTGTCAGTGTTTGCATATTTAGCTTATTTCATTCTGTAACCCACTTGTTCAAGTTTACTAGTGTTATTATGCTACTGTTTTTTTATACCGTTTCTTACAGATAATATAATGAAGATTATTGGGTTTCTCTCTTTCAAGCCCTATTCACTCTCCATCGTTCTCACACCACAGATGATAAACAATCTATGGCAAACTGTCTAGACTGAATTATACATGCAGACACTCATAGATGTTTTAAACGGCTAACTAGTAATTCAGAGGACTTCACCTTTTATTTATTAATATGAAAAATTTACCGAGATCTGGACCTCAATTGCCCCATAGCTGCTACGACCATGTTGCTATTTGATTTTCAATGTAAAGTCTATGGGAATCAAAAACCACTTCTACTCAGTTCAATCTCTGAATGAATGACTCTTATCAGCCGGTTCTTTTTAGTGAACCAAAAACATACTGCATGACTAGTGTTGTCAAAATCACAAACAAATGGCTCCTGTGATCAGATTATTTTTAAAAACCAAAGCAAGAAGTTTTATCATGTTATAATGTAAGGTCTGTGCGACTTAAAGGTACACGATTTAACTTTTTTTGTTCAAAATGTACAACATTTAAATAATAAGTCAATACATCATCAATTCTTCTTCCAAAATGTATTTTTGTCTTACCGTGATTCACTAGGGTAAGCCTATTATAAGTGTTTATATTTTACTGGGAAATTGAGTACATGCATCACTCGTCACATCGTCATATCTGTAAATACAGAAAATTGCTCCGGCTACATTGATTCATGTATAGTGTGTGTGGGAGAGGTTGTAACAAAGAGTGAGAAAGGTTGACATGGAGCAGCCAAATCTCCAACCTCCAGGGAATCATCCGTTTTAAACAAACAAAGGAGAATCTGCTGGCAAAAAGAGAATGTGACAGAGCTCGTAATAAAACAAGAAACAACATTGGTTTGGCTTTTTGGAGATGTCGAGAACTGAGGGATTTGAAATGTTGTATGTTCTGTTTTTATTATTCAACAGATGAGTAAGGTATTTTATTGAACAGATAAATTGACATATATAGCTCACTAACAGAGTTGATTGTCAATCTTTATCTATTGTGAACGGTAACACAGTCACTCAGAGCTGAAGCACAACCATAACAATCTTCCGTTTTTTTAATTTGCATAGTGTACTTTTTAATCATTAGTTAATTACTGGTTGTTTATAAGACGTTATGTAAAGACACACATTATCTTTCCAGAATTTTTGTTATAATGAAATACAAGTGAATGAATGACGAACTGTTACATTTGGCATGTTTGTTTCTCCGAAGTACTAAATGAATTAAGGAATCAGAATTGTTTACTTCATCACAATTCCCATCCATTAGACTGTGTGCATATGTCACAGACAAAGAGGAAGTTTCAGTATTTGTGTGCACATATTTTATACAGTGTGTGTGTAAATGAGAATGTGCATGTGTTTTGAAGGCTCATGTGAGCCTGGCCACACCTAACCTTCCCTTACACAGAGCTTCAGGAGATGAAGAGCAGTTTACAGCTCCATCTAGAGGCAGGAGACTTCACTACACAGCAATTAAATGCAGAATCTAATATCTTAATGACTGTAAATAAGGGCAGGAACAGGAAGGACATTACTTTGCACCAAATCAGCACATTCCAAAAGTACTCATTAGATTAATTTCTTATTACATCACCAAATGGTGCATTTAGTTAATGAATACAGGGATTTTGCCTAATTAAGCATGAAATAACCATATTCAGCAAGTTGTCAGGAGGAAGCCTCAAAGAACAGACAAATTGGAGTAATAGATAGAATTATTTACAGAATTCTTTCCAACTCCTACTTAGTAAGGATGAGAGATTTGCCTAGTTTAAATACACTTTACCGAGTGACTTCTTGCTAAGAGAAAGAAAAAAAGCCTTACTTCCACATATTCTCCTTGGTTGTCTGTGGTGTCCAGCTGTCTGTGAAAAGAAAAACGATTCATATTATATATTACGCAATATAGTTAACCGTAAGGTAGTCATATTTGTAAAATAAACCTCCAAAATAAAACTCCAAAGCAAAGCTGAGTGCAGATTATACCACTTTATGCACAGTTACATGTAAATTGCAAATTAGCTAAATAAATTGAAATGAAAAATATTGAAAGCCACCTCAGGGTCAAACTTAGGGAATTTAGGGAGAGAATGAGAATTGTAGTGAGATTGATGTCATCATTAAGCAACTATTTTACTCTTCCTGTTTCATTTGTTTTCGCATCAGAAGATGCTTAGTAAAACTCACGGAGGAACTTGACTTTTTTTAACATCCAAAGGAAATGAAAAGGGAGTTCCTTCACGTTCCTGCTTCTGCACGCCACATCAATGACACAATGAAATGAGGTTGATTCAAAAACAGGAAATGCAGAGACAGAGCATTTGTAATTGGAATATTACTTTATTAAAATGGCATATGATCGAATCATTCTTTTACTTTTTTTTTTCACAGACAAATATGTCTTTTCGGACCAATTAAAATACATTGAAAATGAGAAAAGCAGCATCATTTTTAACAAGATATATATATATATATATATATTTTTTTTTTACGTTTCAGGATGTGTGGAATATTTAGAATGAAAGAGGAAAATATTAACTGATTTGTTCAATTTTATATTATCAATTTTACAAAAATAAATTAAACAGCCTATAATACACATTATATAAAAATATATCAACATGCTGTGATTTATTTTCTTGTTGAATGTTTCAGAAATTGACTTTAATAAACCCTGAGGAATTTTCATTGGTGTAAAAGTGTGATAACTAGCCCCTGGTTTTTCCTACATGTACATGACAGAAATAGTTTTTGGTAAAGATGAAAATACCACCACCAAAAAAAAAAAAACCTACCACAAAAGTTGTGAGAGAGAGAAACAAACTTATGGGAAGAGTGATGTTTGATAAATCTGCAACAGCAAATTCACTGTCATATCATGGCAAGAAATGACTTTCAGCGTGGGAAAAGTTTCATAAACGCAGAAGTGTGTCAAACACACTGAAAAGACATTGAATTAATGCTCAGTCAATCAAAGAAGTGAAACAAATGTGTGTTAAACAAAAGTTTCAATGCTAGCTCACGACCAAGATTTTATGAAGTGATAACTTGAATTTAGACTATGTATATGACCTTCGTTTAGTGAAAGATGAACTTTTATACTGTTTTAACAGAGGTTGTTAAAGTGATACTGGTGAAGCTCTTGAATGCATAAAGCTCTTAAAAACATCGCATACAAACACAGGAAAACTCTTACACTGATTCCTGAAAACATTCCTCACATCCTTTAGCTGTGCTGGCTGAACTCACATCATTATTCTCATATTCACAAATGACAGGGAAATATCTTGCTCGCAAACAACAAACCAGGTGTCGTTCATAAAGAGCTGTGACAAAGTACAATCTAATTATAACAAACCAGGGTACAATGCTTTTGTAGCATACAGTTTGACTGTATTAAAACGCCTCCCCAAGACAAGGTACCATAATAATACCGTGTTATTATTACTGTTATTATTATTTATTTATTTAGCCATATAAGGTCTCAAAGTAACAAAGAATTATCATTTGATATTACAACTATGGACACTTTTGTAAAGGCAATGTTGAATTCAAAATATATAGTGAAAAAATATATTTTTATATTATATTTTTAGTAAAATTATTAAAAACTATTTTTATTATTTTTAATTATTTGTACCACTATTTACTGAATACTTCTATCATATATAAAGCTAAAAATAACATGCAATTTAGCCACTACTGTCATTATAATTTAAAAAAGTAAAATAAATTAAATGAAATCTCTGAAAGATTATGAAAAGTATATATTTTTTTTGTAGAAGCAGTATCATTGTAGAGGAAACTACAATTACAATGTTGAATTTTTGACATTTACTCTGCAACACACACACAACATACTGACAATGATAAACTAACCTTAGATCCTTGTGCAACTTCATACTCAAACACTTATAAATGTAAAGACACCGACAACACCAAAATATTTTTCTTAAAAAAAAAAGACCCAATGAGGTGTTTCCTAATTTAAAATTGTAAATTTAAATTTCCCAGTCTGTTCCAAGACCACAGTTTGTCAAGTCCTTGTGGAAGCTGAGAGGAATGAACAGCAACTTCCTGTGAATCCCTGTTCATCCTGTTGCTCTCTGCTGCCCTCTAATGTGAATTTATGAGGGTCACTGTTGAAACACTGGGTTCCTCTCAATACTTAAATTGATGCTTCCTCGTTTCCTCGCTCCTCCGTCCTCCAGCCCGTGACCCGTAAACCGATCGAAGTCAGTCATCTCAATTCTCTAACTGCAGTGAGGAAGCTTCCAGAGTAACTATGAGTGAGGATGCACAGGTGTATTCACGCTTTACCTTTGCAGTTTAAATAAAGCCATATATCACACATATTTCAACAGGGCATCTTACTTTTATTTATGAATTTCTTGAATAACCAATATTCAACAACATAAGGACAGATCCTTTGAGCACAGCTGATGACACTTTGTTGGACCCCATTAACATCCATAGTATTTTTTCCATCCTATATGTAAGTCAATGGGGTCTATCAACTGTTTGGTACCCTTATTCTTTAGAATATCTTCTTTTGTGTTCAGCGGAAGGAAGAAATCCATACAGGTTTGGAACTACATGAGGGTGAGTACATTTTTTTTTTTTTTTTGGTGAGCTATCCCTAATATTCTGGAATTTTGTTATTACCATACAAAAAAAGTAACACAAAGGTTTCCAGTGGCGTTTAGGACGGGACCCTGAGATAAACTGTATTAGACTGCATGTCCAAACCTTTTTACAGTCTATGGTCCAAACGCATAGAGCAGATCTCGGAGGATCACGGTAATGTTGTTTCTCAGCCTCTATCTCATGATGATATCATCTCAAGCGTGACATCAATCCTGATGTACATGTACAACGAGACAGAACCGGTTTCACAAAGCAACGAGAGCATATATTGTATCACAAAACCACGCTGTCACGGTATGTGGTCAGACAAGAGGATTACTCTCGTCTGACATTACAGTGCAGCTTCCTGATTTATCTGTGAAGAGTTGAAGGAATGAATGAAGCATGTATATAGCACTTTATTGTCTACTATTGTACACCCAAAGTGCTTTGCAATCATGGATAATGCGACGGCAGCCACAGTGCGCTGAACTCACACCAAGTATAGGTGGAGAGGAGAGAGAGTGATCGAGCCCATTCAGTGGATGGGGATTCTTAGGATGCCATGATTGATAAGGGTCAATGGAGGGAATTTAGCCAGGATTACACTTATACTCTTTCTGTAACATATCACCGCAATGTCTTAATTTATGATACGTTATCAGTTCATTTGATTTACTTGATTTATTTGATTTGATTAATTTGATGAACTTGCACCTTAACTTTTGCCAGTTTGAATGTGATAAGACCATCTTTGTGTCAGGGTTCTGTCCCTTTTGTCTAGTCTATTTCTTGGTTTTGTGACAGAGCCCTGACATTCCTGTTTTGTTTTGTCTGTGTGCCTTGTTTTATGTGCTGTTATGTCATGGTATGTCTTGTGCTGTGTTGCATGCAGCTTGTGTTTATCACTGGCTGCATACTTTCATGTTGTCTTGTTTTGTGTGAACACGTGGCTTATGTGTGTTCTCATTGGCCGCGTGTTCATGTCTCATTTTGTGGTAGCACATGGCTTGTGATTTGTTTTACTGGCCATGTGCTTGTGTTTTTGTTCTGTTTGGTGTGAGCACATGGCTTATCATGTATGTTTCCTTGTGCCATGTGCTCTCCTGTCATTGTCTAGTCCCTCCCATCTTGTTACCTGATTGTTGATTCATTTGCCCCACCTGTCCTCCCTCGTTAACGCCTTTGTTTGCTCGCCCTATTTATTCTCCCTGTGTTTGCGGTCCTGTGCTGGTTCGTTGTTGAATGTACCCCTTGTGTTCTGCCTAGATCCTGTTTCCAAGTCAAGTATTTTGTTTTTCCCCACGGGGTAGTTTTATTTGTATTCTGTTTTATTTTTATTATTAATAAAAGTCCATTGTTCTGCACTAGAGTTCTCACTACTTCCCTAACCGGAACCCTGACACTTTGATATTACTTCTGTCAGGACCACTATCGTCAAATACGATTGACAATTAGTATACAGTTTGGATTGGCGGTATGGTTCTGTTCTGGGCAAGAACTCCCTGCGCATCCATGCAGCCTAGCATGGATAAGACTGGGGACAGCAGCAATAACAGGCAGAACAGAACAGAACCAACATACATGTATTGCAGATATCGTTAATTCAAGATTTTAAAGTACAACATAATTCGAGAATTTATTCTGATTCAAGGGGAATCAGAATGACAAATCCTGACTGGGCGAGAGGAGGAGTTGGGGATGGAGGAGGGTAATTAGCTCCTGAGAAACGCGATAGCTGCTGATAATACTGAAGGAGCTTATATATGTACACAGTGATAGGCGTCGTATTCCTATAGGTAGATGTGGATCAGCTGAGAGTCAACTGATGTGAGCTTGACTAACTGCTTGAGAACTGACGCTACGCTTGATTTTAGTCACTTTCACAATTTTTACAGCTAACAGATCCCATTGAATTTCCATACAGACTGTGGCCCTGTCCAAAATGGATCCTTAAGCCCTCACAGTCTTTCTCCGAGTCCACACTGGAAGTGTAACGTAATGCCGCTTTGACTGTCGGGAAGAGGTTTGCTCCGGAGTTCATGGGCTCTGCAAAAGCGTGCAACAATGTCATTCAAATTTATTCATATACGAGCATGATTTGAAAAGTCTATTTATTTTCTAATGGCCTTGAGACATTTTTAATAGGGGGTCTTACTGTAATGCTGTAGCCCAGTGGCCTCAGGTTTATCTTAATGTGTCCCTGTCTACACCCTTACCTTACCTACACTACATATTGGATTTAATCTAGTATGTCATCGCGATACAGGCTGCAGAAAAATCATCTTGGAGCTGGAAGCAATTTTTACAAAACGGGGTATTTGTTTAGGGCGAGTTTATGGCAAATAATTACGAACAGAAACTTGTAGCTACTTGCAAAAGACAATGGTCTGCAACATTCTAACACTGTTTTTATACCGGTGCATCCTTGGACACATCAAAGCGAATACTCCAGATCCATTTGTCCTGCTGTTGGAGGACCAAGCGTTCATTTACTGTTGGTGACTTGCCACGCGTCCGATGTAGACAGAATCACTTGCTGAATTCGAAACCTAGACTACTCTTACTATTTTTATCATTTCTTTCTATGGGTGAACTAGTAAGAGTAGTATACATCATAAATAAAATAACCACCATCAGTGGCCAATTTACCAAACCACAATCTGACACACATATCTTACCAGCTAACAAACATTCTACCCTCATTCTCTTTGCTTTCAGAGGCAAAAGTCTCCAAACTCCTCCTTTCCAATTGCCCTACTACCTGTCCGCTTGATCCTATTCCAACTAATCTACTTCAAGCCATTTCTTCCTCAGTTGTACCTGCATTCACACACATCATAAACACCTCTCTTTACACTGGTACTTTTCCCACAGCATTTAAGCAGGCTCGGGTAACCCCACTGCTTAAGAAACCTACTCTAAATCCAGCACATCTGGAAAATTACAGACCGGTATCCCTTCTTCCATTCGTTGTCGAAAACACCTGAACGAGTCGTTTCCAACCAGATCTATTCCTTTCTTACACAGAACAACCTCCTGGACAACAACCAGTCTGGTTTCAAAAGTGGACCTTCAACTGAGACTTCCCTGCTCTCCATAATTGAAGCTCTGAGACTGGCAAGGGCAGCTTCCAAATCCTCAGTTCTCATCCTGCTGGATATGTCTGCTGCCTTTGACACAGTTAACCGTCAGATCCTCCTGTCGGTCCTAAAAATGAAGGGTATCTCGAGAACAGCGCTACAATGGTTCAAGTCTTCCCTCTCTGGTAGGTCCTTCAGGGTGTCGTGGAGGGGTGAGGCGTCTAAGACCCAACATCTAGCTACTGGGGTGCCTCAGGGCTCAGTGCTTGGACCACTTCCCTTCTCCATCTACATAAGGAGATGGATACCCGAGCCGAGCCCGACGGGACCCGACGGTACCCGACAGGCCGGGCCGGGTTCGGACACATATTTTGAAATGACGTTCGGGTTCGGGTCGGGCTCGGTCACGTCGGCGTGATAAGGCATTGAACATTTGAAATTTAAAACAGCTTATTAAAATGTTTAACTGGATGTAAATGTTTGTTTTTGTGATTAAAATAAATGTAAAATATTAACCTAACATCCATCTTCATGTGTGCGGAAATTTGTTTTTGTTGCTGTGACAACGCGCAACACGTGCGTGCATAATATTGCATATTTGGCTACATGTGGCTGGCAGCGCAACGATGGAAGACGTTAAAACAAAGTTGGCCTCTTTTGAAAATGAAGGAAAGTCTAAAGTGTGTAAGTTTTTCTACATAGTTGTCAAGGCCGGTAGTGATGAACATGTTGGTTATGTTAAATGTAAGGGTTGTGGATTTCTCATGAAATATGAGAGCAAGAGGACCGGGAATTCCATGTAACTTCAATAACATGCGCTTTGTTGGCCGTGTGCGGCGCATGCTGATGTGTTGCGCACATCTGTAAACATTTCCGAATGCCTTCCAGTTGCTAAATAAAAGCGGGCTTTCTACACAAACAAACGTACGTGTCATTAGTATGAGAAAAAAAATGAGATTTTTAACTGTGTCGTGCTCGGGTCAGGCTCGAACATAAATATCTTAATGCCTGTCAGGCTCGGGTCGGGTTCGGTTACTGCCCAGTCGAACGAGGGCCGGGCTTGGACAGAAAAATGCGGCCCGATCCGCACTCTAATCTACATGACATCACTAGGATCTGTGATTCAGAAACATGGCTTTTCCTATCACTGCTACGCTGACGACAAACAACTCTACTTCTCATTCCAGCCTGATGATCCAACGGTTGGTCCTCGCATCTCAGCCTGCCTGACAGACATTTCTGGCTGGATGAAGGACCACCACCTTCAACTAAACCTTGTGAAGAAAGAGTTGCTTGTGGTCCCGTCCATAACTCCATCAAGGTCAGCCAGGAACCTTGAGATGTGATTGATGATCAATTTAACTTTATAGACCACATTGCTAGAACTGCCCAGTCCTGCAGATTTGCCTTATACAACATTAGGAGGATCAGGCCCTGTCTATCAGAGCCTGCCAACTCCTTGTCCAAGTGGTTGTTCTATCCAGACTGTACTATTGTAATGATCTCCTGGCTGGTCTTCCAGCTTGCACGGTCAAACCTCTGCAACTGATCCAAAATGCTGCAACTAGAGTGTCTTTAAAGGAGTAGTTCACTTTTTAAAAAACTTTTGCTGATAATTTACTCAACCCCATGTCATCCAAGATGTCCATGTCTTTCTTTCTTCAGTCGAAAAGAAATTAAGGTTTTTGATGAAAACAATCTAGGATTTTTCTCCATATAATGGACTTCACTGGGTACCAAACAACACGATCTTGCGATCTTGCGAATCGATCGGTCATTTCAAAAATAAATAAAAAAGTTTAAGTTTTATAAGCACAAATGCTCGCCTTGCTCTGTTCTGTGATGCACGTTAGTGACTCTCCTGTTCGAAATCGTTCATCAAAATGAACTAATCTTTTTTCGAGTCATTTCGTTCATTCAACGAACGAAATGACTCGATAAAAGATTTGTTAATTTTGAACGAGTATTTTTTCGAGTCATTTCGTTCATTCAACGAACGAAATGACTCGAAAAAAGATTTGTTCATTTTGATGAACGAGTTTGAACAGGAGAGTCACGAACGTGCATCACAGAACAGAGCAAGGCGAACATTTGTGCTTATAAAACTTAAACTTTTTTATTTATTTTTGAAATGACCGATCGTTTCGCAAGATAAGCCCCTTATGCATCGTCTGGTGTCGTTTAAAGCCATTTGAAGCCGCACTGAAACTGTCATTTGGACCTTGGACCGTTTGGTACCCAATGAAGTCCATTATATGGGGAAAAATCCTAGAATGTTTTCATCAAAAACCTTAATTTCTTTTCGACTGAAGAAAAGAAAGTAAATATCAGCAAAAGTTTTTTAAAAAGTGAACTACTCCTTTAACGAGCTGAAGAGAGCACACGTTACTCCTCTCCTCACAAAACTGCACTGGTTGCCAGTTGCCGCTCGCATCAAATTCAAGTCACTGACTTTTGCCTACAGAACAACCACTGGCTCTGCTCCCTTTTACCTAAACTCATTACTTAAGACTTACGTGCCATCCAGAAACTTGCGCTCTGCAAGTGAACGCCGTCTTCTTGTGCCATCTCAAAGAGGCACAAAATCTCTTTCTCTGACCTTTTTTTGGTTTGTTCCATGCTGTGGAATAACCTGCCAAACTCAACGAGAGCTGCTGAGTCCGTGGCCATTTTCAAGAAATGTCTGAAAACGCATCTTTTTCGGCAACACTTGATCCATTAATACTGACACATCTTCTATTCTATATCTATTATCTTAAAAATAAAAAAATAAAAAGTACACATCCTGCATTAGATTAAACTGGGAAGGGTCATGACACTTGCATATTGTTTTCCTATTGTTAGTTGAACTGCTTCTATTGTTCTCATTTGTAAGTTGCTTTGGATAAATGAATGAATAAATAAATAAATGTAAATGTAGTATGCGGTTCCAAATACAGCAAATGATTATAATGGCTTCTATGTGCTTTTGTCATGTGTTGCGCCATTCATTTCCGGTTTAGACAGATGTGTAGCACGGTTGTGAGGGTTGGGGGACAGTGTAGGTGTCTACACTACCTACGACAGTGTAGGCTATCATTTCCATTAGCAATGACTATTTACTTCAGTATTTCTATTAGATTGCTGTAGCGCAGCTGCCGAACTTCCAGTGAAAACAACTAGAGACACAGTATAACTTGCTTTTTTTTGTTCTTGTTTTCAACTGAAAAAAAAAACTGATGAAGAGCCATTGGCCTCGAAACATCATCTGTGGTTAGAACATAAAATAAATATTTTTCTATTTTTGAAACTGTGGTGTGCTAACTTTTCCTTCCTTTTTTACAGATTTTTTTGTGGTTGAGCACCCTCATTGAGCTTTTTGCCGTTAGATGTGCGCACTTTGTGTTGACTCTTCATTGGAAAAATTAATCAAAAGTTAATACAAGAATTTTCTGAAATAACTCCAACTGCTGATTTGAAGAATTCAAAGAGTATAGTGAGTTGATCTCCCGTTAATTCTTACAGCCTGCGTCATCACATGAGGCTGCAATACTATTTTCACTCAATACGTGTTGATCCAATCAATTCCCAATGGACAAATTCAAGTACTGCTTTAAATTTTTTCTTGTTCAAAAAGCCGTTTCACTCTGATATACAGTATATAATAGGGAAGAAAAAACTATTGCAAGTTCAACTTTCATTTCATGCCGACTTTAAGTGTACTGTACTGAATGAAAGTAGCCACTTAAAGTAGCCACTGTCCCCCTGTAGTCAATCATTTTATCCCTTAAAACTCACCTTTGATCACCAAAAAGACATATTTAAATCTAAATTCGTAATGCCTTAAAATAGCTTGTAACGCTACACCCTTGCCCGATTTATTATATGTGGTTCTATGAATATGCAATTGAGCCCCGAATCCTCTCACTCACACCAGCTCAGAGATCCACTCGTTGAAGATCACACGTTGACCTGATTGGTTACAAGGTAGTTTGTGATGTCAGAAACACCAGCGATTTCAAAACGCATTTTTGGGTCACTGTAGTTTTAAGGAGAATATTCTCAGCAATGGTGTTGACTTATGAATTTACTCGTGGTTTGCTTTAAAACATATTAAAAACACTACATGGACATATAAACAACATTAAATGTTAAGAAATCAAGTAATGTAGCTGATCTTTACCTGTTAGGCTCCATCTTCTCCTGTGTACAGTCTGATTCTATATTAGGATCCTCTCTAACGGCTGTCTTCTGCTCCATCTGGCTGCTCATTTTCAGAGGCAACTGAATCAAGTCCCTGTCCAACTGGAGCTTCTCAGTACCCTTCACAGAGGTATCTTCTTCTCTATGTTTTTTCTTGGGGAGTATTGGCTGGACCTTTGACTCTTTGCTCAAACATAGATCTGGCGAAGGCTCTAGACATGCACTCAATGGATCGACATGTATCTTGGAGACAGCTACAGGCTCCTTATGTTCATCTTCCAGCTTTGTTGAGTGTCCATCCATAGTTGGTGGAGTTGGAAGGTCACGCTTCTGGATGTGACTATCTCTAGTCCCAACAGTTAACTTGTCCTCCATAATGGGGTTTTCCAGGACCTCCAGGCCCTGAAGTACGCTGAGAAGGGGTGAATCAAACACATGGTCTTGTGAAGGTCTCATGCTTTGACTCTGACTGAGGTTGGTCTTGTCCTTGGACTTGCTCTTCTTCGAGCTTTTGTCCTTCTTCGGGTGACGTGGCATGGTGCCCATGTGCGTGTACATTTCACTGGAGCTGGCGTAGCTCTGGCTCCGTGGACTCATGCCCATATCGTCAGCCGCCAGCTCTTTGACGGATCCTTCGTCCTTCTGGGCATCTGATTTACGCCGGAGGTTGGTGAGGCTACCAAACCACTTGAAGCCTGAGAAGGGAGAAAACATGTTGTGCATGCTGTAACTCAGAAGTTTTCTAAATGTCTCGAATGGTTAAAAAGTAAAAGGTTTATAGGACTGTGCACCCTATAGGGTCCCTGCCATTCCTAAAGTTCTTTTAATGTGAGAAAGAAACATGTAGCCCCTTAAGTAAATATACAAGACCTGACCTTGTCAGTGGTAAAAAAAAAAAATAATTGGTCCCTTTAGTCTCTAAGACTAAAGAGACTCAGCTTCTCATAAATGAAGCCAGAATATTTCTTTCTGATGAAAATAATGTCATGGTTGCAGAACAGTGATAATGATGAACGGGGGAGGAAATTAAGATACTGTACAAACAGGAAGGCGAGTCTTAAAATAAAGCTTTATCGTAATTTGTTTCTAGCATGATCTTCAATGTCAGGGCCTGCCCTTAAATTTCTCTCTGTCACTGATGGAATGTCGACTCATTTATCTTAATAATTATAGCTCTCAGGGGAGCGACAGAGTTTAGCCCTGTTCTGGTTTTGTTTCTTGTCAAGTGGTCTGGTCAAGGACTGAGTATATTCATCATCAGACAGATTAAAATCAATAACACATGAGACTATTAAGAAGTGATGTAGTTCTTAATGTATTTCTGGGTATTGTACTTGAAGGTACTAGAAAGTATAACTGAAATTAAGTAACCTGTTTTGTGTGCTAAGACTAAGTTACTTTTTACATTCACAATAATCATAGGTCCTGTTCATTTAAAAGAAATGAGTTAACTCTTATTTACACTTACATTTAGGATTAAACAAATAAAGTGAAATGACTACTGATTTACAGTAAAAGCAACTAAAAGAAGAAAATATCAGTGTGACATATAATAATAATAGGAGCCTTTTCACATTTCTGGGCTTCTCAGAAACAGAAATCTTCATAGTCAGGTAAACTTCTATAGCGGTGAACAGGGATGACCCTAAATATAATTTTTGTATTCACATTTGCTCTAAAAGTAAAAAAAAAAAAATTCTGTTATAGAGATTACATGACTTTCCAAAAGAGAAAATAAATATAGAGACATATCAAGTTAGTCAGAAGAGAGAAATTTTGCCATCTCTCCCTCAGCCAATGTGTAAAAACCCCCTTGTAGCAGCTAGGGATGGCTGACGCGAAACAGTCGTTCCGAAGCTTTGTGAGACTCCGAAGCGCAGATGTTTCGAAACACTGATCCGAAGCGTGATTCAAAACACCCATGTCACGTGACTACGGCTAATCGCACATCTGTACAAAAAGTTAAGTCCACTCATCTTGACCTCGTGGGTTTTTGTGAGAGGATTTTTTTCAAAGACTGTAGAAATTATCTGTTAAAAAAAATAGGCTAAGTCCTTCCAAAGAAGAGAAATTAATATTGTTCATAAGAATCTTTAGAAAAAGTGAGACATTGTGGCTTGATTTCTTTTATTAATATTCATTTTTTAGGACCAAAATAACATTATGCACAGTGAGGAGCCTACAGGTTACAAGCTTCACATATTAGAAAAATAGCTACAATAATCAAAAAACACATTTTTTAATGGCTCGTTGTCAAGGTTGTTTCAGATCAACACCTGCAAGTGACCACTAGGTGTCACCGTTGAGACGGGTGTCGGATAGATTCGAAGCCTCGACACAATATGGCACATTTGGTTCAACTGTTTCATTGCTTCACGAAGCCTCGATCTGCCCACTACTAGTAGAAGCGTTAATTTGTTTTTTTCCTCCTACTGACTGTCAGGGTGTGTGCAGGCAGAAGATGACGAGGGATGCTGGAGGATCAAATCCAAACTATTTTATTTACAATTAACCACGGCGATACAAGCAGGTAGGTAACACAACGGCGTTACATAGACGATAACGGACCAATACCGACTGAACAGAGGGAACTAAATACAGACACTGATGAACATAAACAAGGTGACACAGATGAAGGTGATTAACAAGACACAGGTGATGAAGATGGACTAATGAAGGTTGACATGGCAACGGATGAGTGGCAGGAAAACAAAAGACATGTGACTAAGACTGAAAACTGACAGAAGATCTAAACAGAACAGAATCAAACAGACACAAACGTGACACTTACAAGGAAATATAACACAATATATTGAGTTATAAATGTGTATTAAATTTGGTAAAAATGAAAATATTGCTATACTACATTTTACTATTACTATACTATAAACGAAACTATACTAGCTTTGCAGTGCTGATAACTGTGGAAACGCATCATCACAGTCTGTGAAAGGGTCCATAGCACAGATTCCTAAAAAACTAAATTCTGTGTTTTCTTGCTTAATATTTAAACATTAAATAATAAATATTTAAATATCTACTTTACTGTTTATTCATGTGTACATAATTTGAAATGTAAATGTATACACATTTTCACATTTAAAGAGGAGACATAAAACCACACTGGACTATATAGTCAGCCTATGAAATAAAAATAGATTTGAATTGAAAGGTTACCTTATTTTCTTAGGAAAAGGGTGTTTTTCATAAAGTTCAAGTTGGGGCAAATTGCATTTTATGTTTTATTTGTTGTAATTTTATATTACAATAACAATCTATCAAAAGAAAGTTTTAATATTTTTGGATCTTTGCTATATTTAGTGTTTTGTTTCCTAATAATTTCATCATACTTTTTTTCAATGTAAATGTTCAAAAGTTTAGTGGACATTCCATTTTGATAAATTTTAGTAAGGCAAAACGTACACTAACATTTTTTCGATTATCTATATTTTTACTGGCAATAGACGGGTGTTTGCATATGAACGTATATTTAAATATTTTTTAAAATATATTTTAGGTTTTAAACTTTAAACTAAAAACCTTCTGCTTCTGTTGTTCCTGAATGATAACCACACTGTAAAAGAAAAGTTGCTGCCTTAAAATTTTAAGTAGCCTGTAATCAACTTGGATGTTTAAGTCATTTCAACTTAAATTACATTAAACTGACTTTCAGTTAGTTGAATCTTGTGTAACCTATTTTAAAAAATTGAAAATGGCTTAACTTATTTTGATCAGTTAAAAATTTGACTTTTATGTGTTGTTTGTGGGTTTTTTGTTTTTCATGACTGTGCTTTTACATGTTTTGCTCACAATATTACACAATACATCTATAAGTTGCAGTTTATCAATATATCCTACTTTTTCCTTTTTTTGACCTTATAACATTCAAACTAATCTGATATAAAAGACTTTTAAATTTCTTCATGAGTTTGTTTTCTCTTGGTCGATGTTCAATTTGGCTCATATTGATCTAGTCTAAAGTACATTCATTTGCTTGGTGCAGCTGAATCCCCAAATGTCATTACGGTATTCCCATATCCCATCACTGTCTTCAGAATGGTGTGATCTGGCTTTGGCTTTACCTCAAGGCATTCGAGCAAAACAACAAAAAGCCTCTTAAAAGCGTATCTATGTCTATGCACTAGCGCCTTCAAATACACTAACCTTTAAAAGAGCGGAACATTATACCCTTCAAGGCCATTATAAAAATCAATCATGTCAACAGTCCTGTTCCTTTAGAACTCGCTGATAGATTCGACAAGGACAGTGGGCCGATATTTAAGGCATTTTGAACTTTAATAGACTTGCTTAAAAGACCAGAGACTTTAACCACAAGAACAAGCCTCATGGCAAAGAGATGCCAGTCTGAATGATTACATCATATGGCAGAAATCAAATGGACTCACTCAGTTTGCGTTTGATCATGGTCTCTGACTCCTGTGTTTTTCCGGGATGGGGAGCCACAGGTCCTCACTTCTGGCTGTTGTAGGTGTGTTGTGTGTGTGTACACATAGAAGCGTGCACTTCCTGCTGATGCTCTGTAAGAAGCAGCTGCGAAAGAAAGAAAGAAAGAAAGACTTCCTGTGGTTTCTGGGCGGATACATGTGATCTGTAATGCCACATTTACTCAACAGCACTAGATGTTGACATGCGAGAGCTTCTTCGGTCACTCTGTCAAAGGTGACATGACTGAAATAAATAATGTATAAAAAAATGTGTATATTGTACTATACTGACCATACCTTATTATAAAGAGACATTTTGTTTTGTGCATGGCTTATGTACCACTTCATCATGTAACAGTTGACCTTTGACCTTATGCACAAGGTTAGTTTTTACAGCTATAGTGAACTAGAAATAGTGATGAATCTTATTATATCAACATTTCTTCCACTTATTTTTTTGTTTGTTTATTAGCCTTGAGTTGAAGTTAATGTGCACCAAATTATGAGAACATTTTGAAATTATGAAAGAAAAATCTTTCAAAAGATGAAAATCTGTCATCTATATTTAACAAACATTACATCATGTAAATGACACTTCTTCTTCATTATATAACTTTATTTTACACATTAGCTAATGCATTAACTAATATTAACTAACAATGAGCAACAAATGAATTACAGTATTTATTAATCATTGTTAAAAACACAACTGTTAATTGTTAGTTCATGCTAGCTCATGTTTATTAAACAATATGAACAGATACAAATTTATATGAACTAAGATTAACAAATTCTTCGGATACAGAAGTATTATTCATTGCTGCTTCATGTTAACACAGTAAAAAATTATTAAATTGATTTAACTCATCAAAATAAGTTATTTAACAGTTTTTCCACAGAAATCTTCTGAAACAGCCATTTACACTCAACATATGTTTTACATTCTTTTCAACTTTGTTGAAAACTCTCTTTCCAAAGTTTTCAACTTTTTTTACAAGTTATACAACATTCGAACTCATTTTTAAGTCAGTTTAATGTCATTTAAGTTGACTTAAACATCGAAGTTGATTGTGCTTAAAAAATGTAAGTAAATACAACTAATTAACAAATGGAACCATATTCTACACTGTTACACTTAATTTATTTAACCCCCATGTTTTCATACACACTCTATATTTCTAAACATATATTAAACATATTACATTCCTCTGTGGAGTGAGCTGTGGCCACAATAATGTCCGTTAATTATGATGAACCTATCGTTTTTGGAGGACTTCTCTTCATCTTAACATTTCACACATATAATATCGCACCAGATGCATTTGCAGAAGAAGCTAGTGTTGTTTATAAATGTGTTGCGTCTCACTTCCTTTCTTGTAATCTGCCTTGAGCCTACTTCCTGTATGAACATGAGGGCGTATGTTTGAGATACTGAGAGAGAAAGTGAGAAGTTTCAAAGGGAGTTGCTAGTTTTTGTTGAGTCTGTAATTTATACTATAACGTAAGAATTTAAGGTTTTAAAGACCGACACACAAATCGCATTCTTACAGATCATATTCCTAATCATATATTTTCATACATGCACACAAGTGTCCTGGGTTTTGTTTAAACCAACTATTTGCATAATGCTCTGCATGTCACATCTGTTATGAGTCAATAACACATGCAGTTTTTCCGTCGTAGCAAGTAAAATTTTCCAATTTGCATACTATACATCATAGTATGCAAGATTATAATTAGTGTCCCAAATCATAGTTTGTTGAAAACAGTATGCCAAAAGTGCCCGAATATCAGTTATCATTAACTAAAACTATCAAAATTACTTTTGTTAATTGATATGAAGCTGAAATAAAAATAAAATACAAACATTACATGAAAAGAAATTTGAAATGATGCCTTGTCATCTAAATGAAATAAGTTAGATAACTTAATTATTAAATATTCAAATTACCAAGTGTATAAAACTAAATGAAAATAATAAATAAATTAAACCTATTTAGAAATAATTAAATTAAAAAATTAAAATGACAACATCCCATTAAATCACTAAACATTATAATTGAAAATATGAAAGGAAAAGCTAATTCAAAATATTAGTAAAAACTGTAATAGTTTATTATTAATAATAAAATAACTCCTGGATGCTGTTATATTCTGTTTCAGTTTGATGTTTGAAGTATGCCTTTGTACAAGCTTGTTTGACTTGCGAAACAGAAGAGCCACAAAATATTTTACTACATACTCAAAATTAAGCACTTTCACATTTTTAGAATCCTTTTAGTGCCTAGAATGCAAACTGTAGCAATATGACCGACACTTTAAAATAAAACAATGAACCATCTGACCACTAGAGGACAGCAGCGGTCCAATATCACTGACTTACCACACTCAAACTGTATTTGCAAATTATCAGGTTGCCATGAACTGTGCATATAGGCTATTAGCAGCCTATTAGACATGAGTTGGTTTAATGTGCACCAAATTATGAGCAAAATTAGGCAAAAAACAATCAGCTGTAATTAAGTCATGGAACATTACTGTACATCTTGTAAGTGACAAGCCTGTTAATAACTTCATGCTTGGAGGCTTTCACAAAATAAATGACAGTTTGTCAAATGGAGCACTGCTAAAGTTGAAGAGACAGATATGATCTGTCATAGTTTTAAGCAGTCTACTGGACAATTTCATTATAGCCACAAGACTTCATGCTCCTTGAGTTTTTAAGGGACAACCTGTCACCACTATCATCTAACCATCCACCAATCAATTCCCCATGGACAAAATCAAGTTCGCCCTACATTTCTTGTTCAAGAAGTCGCTTCACTCATATATAGGCTACAGTAGCCTACATCACAATAATGGAAAAGACTATCGCAACTTCTGTTTCATGGCGACTTTGATCAAACTTTCTCTGAAGCTAGATGTCTAAACTGAGCTAGATCGAGGGCTAGAGCGACACGTAGAGTGCTGTTATTACACCATATAGCTTTGACCTAACCTGGCATTATTTTTCTGTTACATGCGCAGGTCTGATTCAGAAGTGACGTCAGATTATAATGGAAAGTGCTTACTTCAGTGGTGACGGTGCACATGCTATTTAACGCTATACATCAACACACACACTGTCAGTTTGACAGGACGGTTTTGATGTGAGAGTTTACATTTTTGTTTAGGTTTCACTAAAGTGTCGTTCAGTGTTGCCAGATGTACGATAATTATCGTATTTGTACGAAAATTTTGACCTCTGTACGATGTACGATCAATAATGAAAAAAATCCCATAATGTACGATAATTTCAGAGTTTTCAGTCGTTCGTCCAAACACACATCCTACCGCTTCTCTCTCTGACCCAGAATCATTTCGCAGTCTCGCCTGCCTGCACTTAAGCTGCACGTATACATACACACACACACAAACACAAAGGCACCACACGTTGTCGCCCGGCCCGCACGTCAACACTACCGCCCCCGCCCCCCGCCGTCAACACCCCCCGTCTAAACAACAAAACCAAACATTGCATCCTACATGTAGGGATAAATAGCTGAATTCTGCACGGTTACGTCGTGTACGATAACTTTCTTCCAAATACGATTATTTTGAACTACTGGTACGATAATTGGACATTTCCAATCTGGCAACACTGGTGTCGTTACCACAAGGTTGTTAAATCCTAAAACGGAGTGTAAATTTTCAGGGTAACAGAGGTTAGCATTAACGCTATTAAAACATATCAGACCCCTGAGTTCACACACAGCCAGATTCACATTGTTCTCAGCTGTGGTAAAAATCTCTGTAAAACCAAACAATGTTAAACGTATCAATATTTAATAACCAAAATACACGTAGGCTACTTAGACTACAGCCTATTTTATCAGTAAGATAATGTTGGATGTAAGCTGTTTACAGTTGCAGTAAACCAGAATGTGCATCTGTCATTTATCAGTTTCTTAAAGGGATAGTTCACCCAGAAATGAAACTTTCTCCCCCTCCATTGATAGCCTATGGCAACTACCACATTCAAGGTCCCGAACGCCAGTAAAAACATCATTAAAGCAGTCCATGTGAATTTTATGAAGCAGCACGAGTGCTTTGTTTGCACAAAAAACATAATTTACCACTTTATTTTCAAACATATTGACCTGGAAACCAGTATGGTGTATAAATAAATAACTTTTTTTGTGTGTGTGCTTACATTTGGGAAACATTATTAAAGAATCGATAACTTTGAACGAATGTTCTATTAATGTTACTGGAAGAACATTGTTCATAATTTGAGAGAACCTTGCCAGAACATTAGGCAAAGTTCAGAAAATGTTCCCTGTTAGCTGGGTTTAGGTTGGCACATATCTGTCTTTGAGTCGCAACCCCTAGATCTTGTGATCTAGAGAATAGGGTAAAAATACTTTGTCGAACTTATGAAGGACATTGGCATTGGACATTGGGCTGTAAACCCCTTTGTAACTGTTATTTGCCAATTTTTTATGGATGTGAAGTTTTCATGCTAAAACATGCTAATGCTAATACCAGTGCTTCTTAATCTAAAGCTCACTAACTATTAGTGAGCACTATCTCTGTATTTACAGATATTTACCTTGCTCTTTCTCCACAGGCCGTTTCCTATCTAACTGTTCCTTTCGCTGTTCTTATCAACAGATAGAAGCTATGAAGACAAGGAAGGAAAACAAATATGAAGAATCGAATGTATAATTTTTCACTCTCTGATAAATGGATTTGAAGAAACATCTGGTACCCGAGGCTCAGCTCAGGACTCTGTGAATAACATAGACAGTAAAAGAAATGGACACAGCGACCCC
This sequence comes from Siphateles boraxobius, assembly GCF_051911475.1. NCBI lineage: Eukaryota > Metazoa > Chordata > Actinopteri > Cypriniformes > Leuciscidae > Siphateles > Siphateles boraxobius. The sequence goes on along the minus strand of NW_027508866.1, from coordinate 20,911,846 downwards.
ATTGATTTCAACGGAGAAGACTGAAGCCCGATTATTGCACTTCCTGTCTGATGGCTGAGCGACTGCGCAGGCTGAAACTGAGCTTGACGACAGTCTGCCAGTTGTAAATCTTCTAGTAGCTGTGCCCAGTAAATCTGAATCACCAAATTCCTCAAAACGTTGTTGAAATATTTTGTCCCGTTTTTTTTATGGACTCTCTATGGGCTTCACCATTGACTTAATGCCTCTATGTCCCCCCGATTGCCTCATAGACAGTAGAAGATTGCCTGCGAGCTTCTCCTCCTGTATATACGGTAATGTCTCTATTGTGCGACAGAAACTCGCGTGGTTATGATGCAATCGTTAGCCTATTTTTACAAAAACGGCTTCCACGGGGCCATAACGTAAGATACAAAGTAATGGAGCCTTTTATACATTGTCGTGTTTCTTTAGAAATAAATAATGGACAAATGAAGTCTTTGGACGCCTCAGATGTAAAGTTATTCGCTGTCAAAGTGAAGCCAAAATGAATGGGAGTCAATGGAATGCTAACAGCAGGTGAAGTTCTGCTGCAATGGCGGCTCCCGCGAGGCTTCAGTTTCCGGCTGATGGATTACCCCCTTGGTGAATACACATATTGCTTTTTTGACTCAGTCGAGGACGCTTGCAGTCGGTCTTATTCCTCCCTGTGACAAAAGCCATATACTGTACACGTTGACTGTCACTTTACAAAAGAGTTTCATTGTCTGTTGTATCTGAAAAGTTAAGGCTTTTGACTTTTCTTTTAGAAATATCTTATTGAGAAGGACAAGATGTCAGTTGAGCAGTATCACACAAGCAATATTGCTGTTGAACTGAATATCATCACATGTTTCAGAGTGAAGAGTGGCACTGGATTCATTTACACATGTAGCTTAATGTGTTTTCAGAGCGGCTCTGTTCACAGTTAATGCTGCTTCTCAGGAACTCCATTTGTAAGCGCTGTGAGTTTAAGCATTTGGCAACCCAACATGCACTAGATTAATTTGAAAGTGAAGAATTTGATACACAGATTTTTTTGTGTGTAATTTGTAGAATAAGCCAACCAAACCTTAACCCTGATGATGGATCACAACCTGAGACAAAAACACAACATCGAGGAAATGAATAAATATCAAGAAGTGTTAAGATCTGAGAGACAGGGATCAGATGTACACTGCCAACCTTTTCTTTACCCATAATTCCTCTTTCTTAAGAGAGTGATACAAGATTATGTCTATATGTATAGCTCATATAGCTCATAGCTGGTATTATAGTTAGTGAAGTGAATTCAGATCACTATTGAACATGATAAATAAAGAAGGAAAAGCCATGAGAGAAAGCATAATGACAGATGTTTTCAGTAAGGAGACTGGAGTTTATACCCCCCATCCCCTCTCTCTCTCTCTCTCTCTCTCTCTCTCTCTCTCTCTCTCTCTCTCTCTCTCTCTCTCTCTCTCTCTCTCTCTCTCTGTTTACATGTGAAGTGTTTTTTACTCCTTGTCCTGTTTTAGTTCTCAGTCGTGTCACTCTCCCCACTGATTGGTTGCACTTCGGTGACTCGTGGATTAACGTAGGGTGGTAAACATCACACACACTTGCACCAGTCCCTCCATTTAATAACTTCTTTCTCTGTCATCCTGCAGAGTTACGGATGCTGAACATGTCATTTGTACACTGTAAAAAAAAATCACACTGTTTAAGGATTATGGCATCTTTCTTTGGTTTATGTAAAATGTAAAATGTCAAAATATTATTGGCTTGTCACCTGCATGTTTTTCAAGTATCAATCGGTACAATACTTTTTAAAAATTAGTGATATAAAATGATTTGATGTAATCAAGATAAGTAAAATATATATTTTTAATTGTATTTATGTAACGTCAACCGCTGGAGTGCCCTTGAGAGCCACTAGAGGGCACTCCACAACAGACTATTGTCATTCCCTCACAAACTACATCTCCCATAATTCTCTGCCTGGGACTCATCAGCACTCATTGTTTTCACCTGTGTCTCATCGGTTCTTTCTGTCATTCCCCTGAAGTTGTGTGAATTGTTTACCCTGTATCTCTGAGAAGTTTCCTCTGTTTTCCATGTTCCTGGTTTTTGATATCTGCCTATGTCCTGGTTTTCCCGTTCCTGTCTCACCCTGTGAATTTGTTTGTTTGATTGGACTGATTTACTGTGCTTTGACCTCTTGCCTATTTTCGACTACGATTGTGGATTACCCTTTCAATAAAACTGCATTTGGATCCTCAACCTTCTTGGCTCAGAGCAGTTCGTGACAATTATTATCATGTATACTGACATTTAAAACAAACTTAATTTGGTTTTATTTTTTTCCTTTTCACTCTTAGAAACAAAGGTTCATTTGGGTACAGTTCTTTAGCTGCTTCTCCACAGCTTCCAAGGTAGACACGATTCATTCGCCATTAGAACAGATAAACAGTAATTTTCTGAGTGAGAAGAGTGTAAACAAGACAAGCAGTAGCCGGGACCACGCTAGTGATGCTAACAGGCTAAAGCTAACAGCGGATGTTCAGGAAATTGGATAAAACTATCAATATCAAAGCATTCTGATAGTTTTTAATAGGAGTGTAACAATATATCGTGTCACAATATATCGCAATACAAAAAAGCAAAACAATATGTATCGTGGATAGTGACAATTTGTATTGAGCATGCAGGCCTATAGTTGATCACCCAAAATAAAATAGCTGTGTAAGGAAAAAATTAAAGTTTTCAGACTACTATATAATGTTGAATATAATGTATAATAATGCAATGGGGGAATATTTGTGGGTTCTGATAATGCCAAATGACTTATATTACCAGTAAAAAGTGGACTACATTATTTTAAATGTATCTAGTATTCAGTGGACAGAGTGAAAGCATATTTGTCTAAAATAATTCTGTATTTTCAGCTTCAGATTCATGAATATTTTTTTTATTCTGGTGTCACCATTGTCCTGTGCATTGGGTTTCCAGCACCATGTCCAAGCCTATATTAATTTACACCCACAATGTTAATATCAAATTTAGGATTTTAATCAACAGTACATTTTTTGTTAACCTTTTACCAAATGTCTTGGAGTATCGCAATAATATCGTATTGTGATATGTATCGAATCGTGACATGAGGGTATCGTTACACCCCTAGTTTTTTAATTTATAAAACTATCGAGGATATGTTCACCCGCTGTAAGAAGAGAAAATAAGAGGTTATAAAATTGATTTAGCGAAGAAAACCGAGGATTAAGAATCAACTTAATGGAGCTAAACTCACGCGGCAGCAAAAAAACACGAAGTGACTTCTGCTAATTTAAAGATCACTTTATGCCAAAAAGGATCTTTAAGGAGTAATGTCTTAAATTATTGCATAAATTCACATTTAAAGGGTTATTTCAGATTGTTAGTGATAAAGTGTGATTACGTGCTGTTTAATTCATAAAATGACTGGACAGGTCTAGCTGTTCCCGTGTCCTCTTTATTGTAGATGGTGTGTCACAACAGTTGCTATATTTGAAGGAAGGTTGGCAAAGAGGTTCAGGCCAGGTGTGAGATAATGATGAAGGTTGGGATGGCATGAATGGCAGCAGGGGATATGAAGGTGACTCCTGTCGAGCACTTCTCACAGCAGCCAGACAGGTGTGTTTTTAGAGCCGCCTCACTCTCTCTGTGCTCCTCTCTACTGGCTCTCCCTTGTTTTCCATTTAGGCTTTTATTGTGTAATTTATCCTCAACATAAATTGAATAGTTTTAAATAAATAATTAGTGTTGTCTAAAAAGCAAAATTTCATTAAATGCATCAAATTTATCAATATCAACTGACACCAAAGATAAGGAAATGCTATTGAACACCCATTTCACTGTTTAGTTACTTTAAATTTTAAATGCATTTATGCAGTATTAATTATAAACTTATTACATAAAAAAAAAATACTTTTGACATCACTATTTTAGACATTATTTTATCAGAGATTGTTTTCCTGTGAGGTAAATTATGATTAGCTCAGACTAGTAGCCTACTAACCGAAAACCCTACAGTAAACAAAACAGTGTTTTTTGCATTGTCAAGAATGTACCATGAATTTTACTTCATAGACATGATTGTCCAATTAAAATATCTCAAAGACATTTTACCTTTATGCAGGTCACAGGAAACCCCCATGGAAAACATCTGCATGTTTCTCCTCTGGGTCATTATCAGGGAATTATGCATTTTATGCATTGTCATTATTTAATACTTTCAGGAAATTACATTTTTTTACTTCAGACTCAAAGTAACAGGGCTGTTAAATCATAGATATTGTTGAAACCGCATTAATGATCATGTTCTATGAGATTTTCAAAAGTAGCCCAAGATGTTTTAAGGTCACAAGAAAAAAAAACATATTACTCTCTCTCTCTCTCTCTCTCTCTCTCTCTCTCTCTCTCTCTCTTTTTTCTTTACAAGCTATTCATGTTCATGTCATCAAAAATGAAAAGTGAATGCTTGAATGTAGCCCAGCACCTTTTACAGGAGAACTTCAGGTTGCCTTTTTGTTTCTGCAGAGGTCATAACAATGTCAAACATGCAAATAAATATCGAAAGGAAGCGAAATTTGAGGTTTTGGAAACCCCAGTGTTACCTCAACTAAAGTGTTGTCTTGACCTCAGGATAGCCATCAATGTGAGTCAGGCCAAAAATATTTCTAAAGAGATTTAGGCAAAAATACTCTTTTAAGATAATGAATGTGTCTGACCCATTGGAACAGAAATAAACAGGATAAAGTCATTGCTATAGAGGACATCCGAGTTTAGACACTGTATATTCATATATTGTCTCAATTAAAGGATTGAATGAAGCAATTTGGGGGGGGGGGGGGGGTCAATTAATATTAACATGACTATAAATTCCCTTGTCATTTGAGGTGTAGCATAAAGCTTACATAATATAATGTTACTGTACGTAAATTATTTATTTGCCAACCAACAGTAATTTTCAGCAATTTGCGGCAGCTACGCAGGGATTTGGGTGAGCAGATCCACATCAGCTTTGGCGCCTATGCTCTGTTGTTATGCATCGTCATCATTGTTCTCTGTTCTTATTGGTTTGTTGGCATATGGGTAATTTCACGCACAAATAAACCATTCATTTTGACCATTCATTTACACGACAACAGCGTTTTGGTGACTTGAAAACGCAAACTTTTAAAAGTGTTTTTGAAAACTATACCGTTATCGTCTGTGTGTAAACTACAAAAATGTGAAAAAAACTATGACATTATATGTAGGCTATGCGTATGCGTATGTTAATTTTATAGGCGTGTCTTCATGTGTTTTTTCTTTACAAAGTGACATCGTCATCTACTGGCCTAGAAGCATAATACAGCATTTTTTGTTATTTTCGCAGATCCGTGTGAATGGAGATCGTTTTGAGAACGTTGTCATCTGCATGCGAAAAACACAGAAAAAAACGTTTCCGTTTTTAGTACATCAAAGTTGTGTAAAGTGCCATAACTAAAGCAAACTTATTGGAAAAATGAGCAATTGAACATATGTCAGCAGTGTGATTAAATCTACCTAAAATGACAGACATCATTATTACATTATATAATATCATTATATCAATGTAGGCCTACTCATTTTCAAAACAAATTTTTTTTTTTGTGACTCATACTCTCTTCCTTTTTGTGCTAGGCATTGTTAGGTTTTTTTTCGCCATGAAACTTTATTCTGTAAAAAACTGAAACAAGAAAAAAAAAATCTGTTCTCATTTTATTTTTGTCCTTCAAGATCTCCTCCCAGAATGCACACTCTCAACACACACACACACACACACACACACACACACACACACACACACACACACACACACACACACACACACACACACTCACACACACACACACACACACACACACACACACACACACACACACACACACACACATAGTAGGCTACAAAATAAAGCTATTTGTTGCTAAACACACATTCAAATAATTATGTCCCACTTCATGCAAATTATTGTGACATTCGAAATTACCTTTATGCCTCACAAAAGTCTCTTCCCCCAATGTCTTTGATGCCCACCTACACATTTCTCCATTTACTGCCTCTGCAGGGCAGACAGCTCATCCAGAGAACGAGACTTATTCGTGTGTGTGTGTGTGTGTGTGTGTGTGTGTGTGTGTGTGTGTGTGTGTGTGTGTGTGTGTGTGTGTGTGTAAGCTGCAGCACAGAAGGGGTTGGATGAATCATTTGAGAGACATTTAAACTAATGTTAGAGCCATGGGTCTCTCCACGCTCACAGCCTCTGACTGCTAATGCAGAAAACACAGATCTTAGATTAGTTTAGTAGCTGGTTAATTCCCATTTCTCATCAGCCTGCTGATCAAAACTCAAACCCTTTAACTAAAGGCTCAGATCGTAAACCACTAGACGCACTCTAGTGAGGGGTCCTTGATGGAAATTGAGCCCTGATTGCAGAGCAGAGACAATTATATGACATCGAGGATGAGGTTTATTGACTGTCAGATTACTCACTCTACCCACAACAGCCTGTGCGTAATATTTAGGCTTATATTTATGTCTGGAATAGCATACTAGCACTACTTTAACTATTTCTGACAGAGTGATGAAGCCAATTACAGTAATATATATATATATATATATATATGGGGATGATTAGGAGGCAATGATGGACAGAGGCCATTGGGAAAATTTGGCTAGGATGCCGGGTTTACACCCCTACTCTTTCGAAAGACATCTTGAGATTTTTAATGACCACAGAGAGTCAGGACCTCGATTTAACGTCTCATCCGAAGGACGGTGCTCTTTGACAGTATAGTGTCCCCATCACTAGGGTGTTAGGACCCACACAGGCCACAGGGTGGACGCCCCCTGCTGGTCTCACTAACACCTCTTCCAGCAACAACCTGGTTTTCTCAGGAGTCTCCCATCCAGGTACTGACCAGGCTCAGCCCTGCTTTAGCTTCAGTGGGCAACCAGTCTTGGGCAAAAGGGTGATATGGCTGCTGGCTATTTATATTCTTTTTTGCACTGTAAATTATAGGATGACTGTTCTTTTTCACTTCCAAATATTGGTATATATTGGTATTCTGGTATGTTGTATTAAACTCTGAACACTGAACAGCCATTGCTTGCCACATGATGGAGCTCTTTCTGTTATTTATACCCTTGTCGGGCATCAGCTTTGTACAGCTCTGTTTAATTGGCCTTTTGCAGATTAACACAGCTGTCCAATTACAAAAACCCTCATTAGTTAGAAATGAGTTGCATAAATACAAACACAGCAAGTAACACTATTACTATTGCTCACAATCTTACAGGGCTTTTCAGTGACAGGTTGGTGCAGAATTCCTCTACAGTTTGTGCTTCTGATATCTCAAATCATACGGCTTGTTGGGGAGAGGTGTGCTGTTATTTTTTAAAATGACTGGACAATTTTTACCTGTTGGATGGAGAAAAGGCCTTAGAGATGCACAATGTTCTCTTAAGGAAGTGCAGATATGTTGACAGACCTGGGATTTTTCCCTTGAGTGCCATGAGCAGCAACACATGGAAGAGCAAGCGATTTCTCAAAAGAGGACACAGTAACTCAAGGGTCAAAAGCCACCAGAGTAAGAGAGATGGATTGGTTTGGTGACATACAGTAGGTAAGACAAATAGATTAATTACAGTACTTGCAAGGCTGTACTGTATTGATATTGCTCAAACATTCTCATTAGGGGGTTAAATTTAAGTTTTCAATTTTACAATTAATTCAACTCAAATAGCCCAAACTTATCAACTCTGTTCGTTTATACCTTTTTTAAAAAAAGGATAATTAAAGCTACATTTATTATCTAACCAACAATGATGCTATTGTAATATTTGCACACCGGATTGTGATTCTCGTTTTATGCAATCTAATCCTTTAGTGTTTATGCTCAAAAAATACTATTTGTCTATATAAGACACAAATGTTACTTCTCATGTAAATTTATTGTTTTTGCTGCAAAATTTGTATGCCTAAATTTAAGATTTATGTATGAATTACATCAACAAAAATGTATCACAATAAGTGTATTATTTTGTTTGGGCCTATGTTAAAACTGTGTAATCTGAGGCAAATATTATATTAAATTTAGGCCTAAATATTTTCTCAAATATTCATATATGTGACCGGAAAATAAAAAAAACTTATCAAGACTCTTTTTTAATAGCATGTTTCAGTGTATTTTCTGTAAGAAATTTAAATTATAACTTTAACATTGTATACATATCCATCAACTTTTTTTTTTTGCAGTCATTTTCATATCTTCATATATTTAATCTAAAATAGCCAATCAAGGTTAATTGAAATGTATCAATTAACAGCCAGTGAGTGCTACTTTTTAAAAATATAAAACATAAACAGAAGGGCTGCAGCAGATCGTTCTTCCATTAACGTCCTATTTTTTTCTCTCATCTGAGTAACTGTCTCACTAGTGTGTCCTGTAATTTACTGCGCCTGCTGACATTTCAGAGCTCATGTTCCTTTTTGTGGTGCCAGTTGTTGTAATCGTGCATGATGAGGCTGTGGAAAGCAGCTGCAGCCGTGTTATTTCTCTTTCGCTCTGCTGCCTGTGCCCTCCCTAGGTGATGCTACCTGTCTGCCGGGCAACAGGGACGGAGGATTTATAGGGTGTGAATTTGGTGCGTGACTGTGTGGAGGTGGCGACATTAGGGAGTGTTGTTAATCATTTACCCAATAGGATCCACTGAGGGATTTGTAGATCACGTGTATTCACAGGGGCTGGTGGTGCAGCTCCGCCTCTGGGACCATGGGGTCTCACGGCAGAGCTGCATCAGGGAGCACATGCTGATCTCAGCTTTATGTTAAGTGATCTTAGCTGTGGATGGATGGCAGGACCTCTGAGAGTGGAAGAGTCCTGCTATGGAGGTGGCAATGTTAGTTTCTTGGCTAGGAGATTGTTTTTAAACATTTTCCCAATGGGGGATTTGTAGGCTGAACTTATTGAAAGGGAATGAAGTGTACTTACAGGGAGTTCCTCCTCTGGGACCAGGGGGTCTCACGGCAGACCTGCATCAGGGAGCACATGCTTATTTCAGCTATTTGTTAAGTGATCTTAGTTTTGGATGGATGGCAGGACCTCTGAGAGCGGGAAAGTCCTGCTGTGGAGGAGGGACAGCTGTAGAAAAGGTGAAACAGATGGTCTGAGTTTTATAAAGCACCACACAGCAGGGCAGTGTTAAAGTTTTTGAGGACTCAGTCTGCAAGAGTGTTTTGGCATTACATTTTAACTTTGAGTGTCAGATGGAGGCTTTATTTGTGGCGAGCGGCGACAGGCGACTTCAAGGAAAATCTCCATCTCCAAACGCTTCCAGTGCCAAGAGCGAAGACACAGATGCCAACGCACTACCCTCCAAATGGATACCTAATTCTGTCTCTTCTTCTCTTGAACACTTTCATCTCTTTCATGTTAAATCGTTGCTAAAAAAGACCAGCAGGGCTGGTCATCAGCATATGTTGTGTTTTTGACGCTGTATTGGATGCTGGTGTCCTCACTTTAACCCTGATTTAATTGCACAATGCTGCCTCTGGGTAACAAACACAAATTTTTGCAATGAAGAACCATCCTCAGGAAAAAAAAGAAAGTTTTTTTTTTGGTTTCGCTACGCTATAGGAGCCAGTTCTATTAAACTGTTTAGTGTCATAAAATGGGTTTTAGCATTGTTTTTTGCTATTCATTTTGAATATATATATATATTTATTTTAAATCATTCAATTATAAAATAAATGATAAAATCCATCATTAAATCCATGAAATGCATTACTGATCTAGTGACATGCATCTACAATTTTGATTAGCATATTTAAAAATCAGGTTATATTGAATGTGAAATGCTAGAAATATTCCAAAATTAAGTCAGTGGTTCTCAGCCTTTTTGACTCCAAAGCCCCCCATTGTCCACAACAATATTTCGGTCATGACAAGTGTTTGGCATGGTAATGGATATGTTGATATGTTTGGTCTTTGGCGGGACTTGCTACTAACAATACACACACAGCACGCTGCTGTTATCTATACAGGTGGAGCTGGGGAAGGTGGAGGGTTTTTTGAAAGCACACTGCAATTGCTACAGCATATGCTGACCATTTAAAGGTTGAGCAGCTCATTGGCTACTGATACAGCAGGAACCAATCAGCTGTGCCCTAGAGAATGATGTGATTGCAAGAAGATTGAGTTAAGGACCTATCAGCCTGAGCCATCTAGAGGTTCATGACAGAACTTTCTATTTGTAAGCTAGACTCAGACAACTAGGAGTTTCCATAGATTACAATAAGTAACTAAAACTAAAACTCAACTAAAACGACCCTGGAAAACTGAGATTTTTGGAAATGCTGCAGTCCCCCCTTTTAGTTTAAAATCTCCGGGGTTGTGTTTCAGTATAGACGGACAAAACAAAGGCATGGCTTCCCACATTCACTCCCTGATTGGGTCCTCTGGATCGTTGCGTATCCTTACCTGATTTTTCATCAACCCCCTATCATATGACCATTAAGCTACCGGAACACGACAATAACAGACCATCCTCCACGACCGTGTAAACAATAACACGGATATGGATCTGCAAGCTTTTTTGACATTGGTGTCCTTGTTCGTAGCCATTGTGCCGTTAAACTAGCTGCAGCCTACATGAGCAAGAGGCAATTACCAGAGCAATCTACAACAAACTTATTTTAAGCTGCGTAGTCCCTACATGAAACGTAAATGCCAATGAATGGTAATGTGACATGCGTTTTCGCTCGTGTAGTGTAGATGGAGATCTTTTCTGAAACAGTGGAAATGCCAGTATGGATGAGGATTGTTTTCATATTAAAACACCATGTTAAAACGAAAACGAAATAGTAGCCTAAGTTTCATATTTGAGTAAAGTTGCTGAACTATTTTTTAGGTGAACTGTCCCTTTAATACTATATGATCCGCCAGCTAGACCTCCACTATCCAATGTAATCCAGCATGGAAATTCAAGCTGGTCCTTTCAGTAGAGATATCTTTCTCTGTACTCTGTGTGTGTCTAAATTCCCAAGCTCTCTCGCCTGCTTTCTGTCTTCCTTTATATCCTCCGGACATTCATCCATCTTCCGCTTTCTCTCACTTCAGGATACAGATGAAGAGCATTCACTTCAGAAATGTGTTGACTAAATCTACTGGACAAATAGGGCCATTTGTTTCTCCCGAACATATAATCTCCAGTGCAGTAGCGTTGATGCGTATATCATATATCACGATCACATGAGCCCAGCATACTCCCACAATGCACCCCACCGGGTTTCTAATTGGCTGTCGGGTTGTAAAGGTGACACCTAACCCTTCCCCGCCCTTCGCCCCCTCCTCCACAGGGGGAAGTGATGCGTCGTCATCTGACCTTCAGTGCCTTTGGCTGCAGCTGATTGGCTTGTGCTGCTGCGGATGAGCAAAGTCATCAAACATTAATGTGCAAATCTAATAAGTGCGCTGAGGTTCAGAGGGCCAGCGTGAATCTTGATCGCAAAACCACAGGTCAGCAGAAGCCAAGCCCCGCCCCTTCTCTCTCTCTCTCTTTAAATCAATCCGTCAATCAATGCGCCTGCATTATTACAGCATCTCGCCACTGCTTGCAAAAATTACACAGTGGCGTCAAATTGTCTCTTATAACAGACCTGAGCGATATCAGGTGAAGAACTGATCAATAAGACCACAGATGCTTTTCGATTCTGCATTATGTCAACACGTTGATGGCTCATTGATGGTTTATGAAAAAAATGTTTGTTTAAGGCCTGTTCAAATTGAGAGTTTACAATATCAAACATAAATGTATGACATATTGACGATTTTCAAACTCTCACTGACATACTGCCCTTGAATTTTGCATTCTTGCATGTGTGCATTTTCGCAGACTGATGATCAATACGGTTTGCCGTCGGGTTAAAGTGGATAAAGGTACACTGCTGTTTAGGGTTGAAAGCCTTCGATTTTGGGCTGAGTGATTCTCTCCCTCCCCCTGGCCGAGTGATGCAGACACTGGGGAGTGATGGATGTTTGTGTGGCCGCCTACGAATTCATAATTAAACATCATGCTGTCAGATGGTCATATTTACTATGCTGCTTGATTGGCTTGTGGTGAGAGGAGCTTTCTAGGGCCGTCATTAAAAGCCCTGTGTGTGCCTGTGTGTGCCTGTTTGTGCCTTTTTTGACATTTTATGCTTTAGTTTGTTCTGTAATGTGCATGGCATGCAGGGTTGTGTGTCATTCAAAACTGAATTGAGTGCCTTTTCCAAATGAATTATTGAAAAACAAACAAGATTTGTTTTTTTTTATTTGTCTGCAGTGCTCAGACTCAAAAATAGGAAGAAGCGCAACTGTTTTCAACATTTATAATAATACTCATAAATGTTTCTTGAACATCGAATCATCATATTATAATGATTTCTGGAGGATCATGTGAGACTGAAGACTCGAGAAATGATGCTGAAAATTCTGTCTGCATGTTCTCTGTATAAGTTGCACTTCAGTTTGAACACAAATATTTAGTCATAAACGTATAAATCTTCATTTGTTCGTTTATAAAATCTGGTGTCATTTAAAACAGTCTGACGTTATTTACAGTAAATCTATGCAGGAGTGCAGCCATCGGTAGCCACAGGAAGCCTGCAGAGATCAGGAAAACAGCCAAGTTTACACACATAAACAGCTTGCAAAAAAAATAGAAATACTGAAGGAGAAACCAATGTGATCACAACAACATCTCTGTGCGATGATGAATGACATGAAAATATATATCCAGAGTCAATTTGATTTATAAATACAGTATCTGTCAAATGTTTGTAAACATTATTTTTTATATGTTTTTGAAAGAACTCTCTTCTGCTCAGCAAGGCTGATTATGGAGTAATGTTGTGAAATGGTGTTAAATATTATTACAAATTAAAATAACTGTTTTCTATTTGAATATATATATTAAAATGTAATTTATTCCTGCGATCAAAGCTTTATTTTCAGCATCATTACTCCAGTCTTCAGTGTCACATGATCCTTCAGAAATCATTCTAATATGATGATTTCATGCTCAAGAAACAATTCTTCTTCTTATTATTATCATCAATGTTGAAAACAGTTGTGCTTCAGTGATGTTTTGACATATAAGAGATTTTTATAACATTAAACATTTAGGACGTTTCATAGCTTAAAACGTCATTATATAAAAAGCCTTTCTGTAACCAAGCTCCGAAAAATGGCTCGTTTGAATATATTGTGGGATCTGTGACTTCACACTGGCAAATTCACTTGTATATGACGTCCTCTAGATTATGGGCCCTACCTTGCACCCGGCGCAAATGACTTTGTACACTGACGCATGTATCATTCCTATTTTGCACCCGCGCAAAGCGGACTTTTCCCTCCACAGACACACGTCGGTTAACTAAGAAATACACTTGCGCTCCCCGGGGTGGTTCAGCGCAAAGAGGAAGCGTGTTCCGGCGCAAACTTTCCCTCATGCTATTTTGCTGTTCTATAAAACAATTGCGCCACTGACCAGAAAAAACCTAGTCTAAAGTCAATGGCGGCTTCCGCGTGCATTCAGATGCTATTTTAAGCGCGCATGCTTGGCCATAATACAGAGTGTGAACAACGCGCATACACTGTAGATGATTCTCTCATCTACACAGATGCATTTAACTTTTTGCAAATGATACATTATTATAAGGAAAAATATTAAAACACGAGGGAAATCATTGTTGTGTCCATGACGATGGGGAATAGGCATAAAGCTTACACATTTACCCAAATTATTATATGCATGTTTAACCAAAGCTAATTTGGGTGGGTTTGTCAATTCTCTTTCTTCTACGGCCCTGACGAGAACATCGTTCTCCTCGGCTGAGAACCGTTTCTGAAGTGCGCCTGGTAAATGCGCCGTTATAATAGTATTGCGCCATGGAACAAGCGCACCTCGTTCATCATGCTCTTAAAGGGAATGTGATATAAAGCTCTTATTGGGTTGTTTCCCCTTACGCCCATACCACACCTATGAATAATGAAGCTACTTCAGACCAACCCCTTTTAGATTTGCGCCAGGCGCAAGAGGCATTTATCCCGCCGGGAAAATAGCAACAGCACCGGGATCCGCCCACAAAGTTACTTGTGCTTTGCGCTTTGACACTTGCGTTTAAGATCGTTAAAATAGGGCCCTATATCTTTGTTCAGAGCATTTGACAGCAGATTGTTTTGTAAACGAGGCAAAGTGTAATGGAGAATTCGCAATGAAGCTTTTGTTGAAAGATGAAGCAGCAACTGTACTGAATCTGACAGCAGCTGCATCACAATCTGTGAGTAAATGATTTCATAATGCTTTGTCTAGAAATTACAGTAAGTTCAAAACACTTACGTTCGATAGGGAGTGTGTGTTATGCTGTGTTCTATGCAATGACATTAGCCAATCATAACAGTCTCTATTTACAGACAAGCATTAAAGGAGAGACAGATCATAAAAACAGATCATTTCAGACAGTGGGTCAGAATGAAGGTTGAAAATAATCACTTTTCCGCATATTGTTTTTGTGAACCTCAAGTGAACCTCAAGGAACATATTAAAATAATTAAATAAAATCCCTGTCATGACCCCTTTCATATATAGTTGTAGTTGTGTATTATACAAGGGGGTCTTCTACACAAAGGATCCATTGTACCCGTCATTGCCCGGGAAACGAAGGACGCATTTGAAGGAGCTTTCGAATTGGGACAGCCTTCGTCACGCCGCAGTGACGCAATAGGTCTTCGAATGCAGCCTCTGAATTGGGACGCAGGTATTGTTAGCTTAGCAAGATGTTAACTTCAACAATTGGAATGTGTGTCTAGTTTAAATTTAGCCACTTATGAGGCCATTTTGCTTAGCATTCTCTTAGAAGGCAGCTGCATATGTATGCGGTAGACAGCAAGACAACTCACTAGGTTTTGGAACAGAGCTATAATGTCTATATAATGTTCAAGTAAATGTATGCAAGATTGTAGCCACAGGAAGCCTGCCTAGATCAGGAAAACAGCCAAGCACATTAACAGAGTGCAGAAGATAGAATTATACCAAAGGACAAATCAATGTGATTATCAGAGCACAACAATGCCTTTGCACAAACTGTTTATTTGAGGTAAGCTTACAGTTAATTTGTGGCAAATTTATGGCTAATGATATGTTTCGCCACAAGCGTTTGGCAGAAGCTCGCAGCTTTTCAGCAGTAATGGCCATTCACTTCTGACAAACCGTTATGGCAGACTGGCGACTATTATTCCAGTTTTAACTCTGAATTTATACCACATTAAGGTAAAAACATTATAATGAAAACGTTTTAAATGTCTGTCATATGCAATACAAAAACTGTGCCACTAATACTGACTGAGATGATGAGCACTTATGTGAGGCTGTTAGGAGATACTGGAATGCAACTTAAACGAGTAAAAAGACATTTTTATTTCTTCTGGAGAACTTCTGGAATCTTTCTAGTGTGCATGTGTCGACTACATGTGTTCACATGCTATCACTTTGAAAGGCTAAGTGTTCTCTTTAAAAATAGTCTTTTCTTCCCTATTGTGACAAATATCCAAGTGAAATGGCTTCTCAAGAAAGAGCAAATGTACTGTAGGGCGGGGCTTGCTTTTGTCCATAGGGAATTGATTGGATGGTTGTGGTTTGCTATTGGTGGATATCATGTGAGTGATAGGTTGCCCCGCCCTCACACCAGTAAAAATCATCAGATAAGAGGGAGGGGAATTATTTTGATTAAAGGTTATAATAGCAGTAAATAGCGACCAGCATCAAGCTTTTTCAAAAAGATGCAAAAGTATCACAGAATGATCATGTGCTGTATATTCCAAGTGTTCTGGAGGAATGCAATTGGTTTGGTGAAAAACAAACCGAAATTGAATGTACCGTTATTATTTAATGAAATTCTTGACCTTGGCAATTGGTCTTTCGAGCATGCCTGCACGACGTGCGTGATCGTGAGACTAATTAGTGTTGCAGTTCACTATCTTGCTCAGAAAAAGCACAAGTTGTGAAAAAAAAGATGAATAGTTTCACTTTATTTTGATGGTCCCTTTAAAGGGTAACTAAACCCTAAAACAACTTTTTTTAGTTAATGATCTGTTAGACTGGGGCTTTATTAATGCTGTACTTTTTTGACATTTGGGTATAAAGTGTTTTAATTCTACTGGTGTAAAAACGTTAGAGTGCTGCCCTCTTCAGGTGAACGGTGGCTACTGCAGTTGAATTTTCCTATTGGATGTTCTGCGTGACCTAAGCAGCCACCAGCTCACTACGCCCTTGCCTACAGAGAGAAGCGGGTCTCAGGTGTATGCCCCCCCTCTGCTGGGCTCTGCCCACTTTTTCAGCATTTTTCAAGTATTGCCAGTGGCAGGAGTCAGGCTCTGACCAGGGGTTGAGTTACCCTTTAAAGCTACAATATGTATTTTTTTTCGCCACTAGGGGTCGCTAACCTCTTGCAATCACAAAGGCATAGGTTGATGACAAATAAGCGGAATTATGGAACTTGTCGTTATGCCGATGGATCTAATTATGTTTATGGATGAGTGAATACATTGACCAGGAATAACGCGGATATTACGTCATTGACAGACGACAAGTGAAGGCGGACGAGCTATTATTTAAAATTGGAATTTCTCTGAAATTAAAAATCTTTGGGAACTTTTTGGATATTGTAAGTACAAAACTGCAGGAAATGTATCACACTGTGCAAGTGATTTTTGGATATTTTATAACAAAAATCTACCATATTGTCCCTTTAACATTCTGTTGACTATAAGTAATGTTGCACCCGTCTACTAACTCTCATTGGAGTGTGAGTATTAGTACATTCCCCCAGAACACTTACAGCACATGATCATTCTGTGATGGTTTGCATAATTTTTTAAAAAGCTTGATGCAGAAAGAAGAGCATATGGCTTTAAAACAACAATAGGGTGAGTAAATGATGACTAATTGTTTATTTTAGGGAGAACTATCCCTTTAAGGTAACAAGTTTTGGCCAGATTTTTGTGCGCAGCACATGAAGCTTTCCCAAAGTGCATTGCAACAAGCTCTGCATTGCAAAAGCATCCAAGATGGCTGTCAAAATTGAGAGAAATGTTGATCATATATATATATATATTCATATAATCTAATCTAATCCAAAAATGACTAGTTTGAATTAGCAGATATTTCTATGTGTGCTATACATTATATATTTGGTGTGCAACAAGCTAACGTCAAACTGTTCTGTTCCCATGTGCTTATCAGGACTTTGTATTGCAGACTTGCAAATCGGTCACTTTCGAGGTTCCTTTGCTGTCACAATGCTATCTTAGAAGGTGTGGCCTATGTAAACACTAGACAGCAAGCTCAGTAGGTTTTGGAACAGAGAGAATGATAAACACATATTGATACACTTATGCAGTCAATGTGTCTCACTGAAGAACTGCTCTGTCAGTGACATCAGACACAACAAATGTGTTTACAAAGTAAAAATGTGTTTACTTATCTGTCTGTAAGGCCAGGCCAATAAGCCTGCCATGTCAACCCATTGTGTGTGTGTGTGTGTGTGTGTGTGTGTGTGTGTGTGTGTGTGTACACTTATAACAGAAACTAAAAGACGTGATATATCTGAGAGAGATAATATGTAACTCTCTACGTGGGTGTTAGAATCAAGTAGGTGCTTGTAGTTATCAAACGCTCACTTAACATACCCAACATTATATAATTGTTGTCATGTTGATCACTTACATGTCATATATAGTTTCTGTTGTCAGTAATATTTTTTTATATTTTTGAAAGAAATGCTCATCAGAGCTGCATTTGTTTGATGTAAAATACAGTAAAAACAGTAATATTATGAAATATTTTATCATTTAAAAACACCTAATAGCAGCCAACAGTATGTGACTGCATGTATTAAATCACTATCAGTGTAAACACACCTTAAGTGTAGACGGTTAGCTTCTTTTATAATGGGAACATTAAAGTTTGTCGCATGGCACCTATCGCTCACAGAAAGTGTGTTAGAGGTGAAAATGAAGGTGGGAGGAAGTTCGCTGTTGGCACCTTCCAGAACAGTCTGCCTTGTGCCCTTTTTTACTCTCAATATCACCTCATCTGTCTCTTTCTCACCCTCCCTCCCTCCCTTTCTCTCTGCCCCAGTTTTCCCCACTTCAATCTTTATCATCAACACATTTAGCTCTGAAGGCGGCTATGTACACCAGTGCCTCCCAACAGTCAGTCTGTTTTAGTGGTTTAATAATTCATTCATTCAATTAACTATGCACAAAGCCCATTTAACAGCACAACTAGAGGAGTCTTAATGGAGCCCATGCTAAGTTTTATTCTAATGCAACTCTCAACCCAACAGAAAAACAGAGCTTCTCTCTAATGCATTTTTCTTTTCTTTTTTTTCTTTTTAATCTGTGGGAATATCATGAGAATCTATTGGAAATCTAGTACACAAGATGCTTTGAGGCAGATTTTGGCAAAGATCTGAGACCTAATTACCTTACTTTTATGTTCCACAGAAGAAGTCATAGGTTTGAATAAACGGGCTGAATAAATGACAACTTTTCTTCTGGGAAGCACTATCCCTTTAAACATATAGTTATTTTTATTAAAATTTCTTCTCATCAGGTGCTTATCGCAAAGTCACCCACAATGTCATGATAATAACGGGAAAAAACGCAACCATGAATTGTGTTCTGAAGCTAGTGATTAAAAATTAATGAGGTTCAAATTAAAAAAAGCATAAAACAAGGAAAAAATAAAGATTAGAGATTCATCACAAGTAGCTGTAAAACAGTAAGTGTCAGAAAAGTGGTTACAATGTCAGTCATAAAAAAATGAAAAAGCTGCTTGTCTATATTCTCTCTCTTTCTCTCTGTTTCATTTTCTCGTAATGAGCAGCAGGCACTAATGAATCTCTGGAGATGCGCAGAGACCTTGAGGAATCGGTCAAGGTCAAGCCCTGATAAAGTCATAACCAACACATGATAGAGGGAGACAGAGTTTGGCAGGGAAGGTGGAGGAACAGTGGAACAGAAATCAAATCCTCCCGTCTAATGCATTTTACAGTAGACTGTCAGAAATGTCCAGGTTTTTTTATACTCTTTGCTTGGTAAGCAGGTAAAAACAGTCAGGCACATATAAAGTTACTCTGTAACTAAAAATCCCATTCTTTTTCTTAATAAAGAAATTGATTTCAAAGATACACCTTTCAATACATTTTTAGTGTGATTTAGTGTTTGTTTAGCAACAATATAGACAATGATTATTTGGAAGCGACAAGACAGCGTGATTTCCGCTTTATTTGAAACAAAAAATATGTTAAATAACTGAATTTCTAGTGAAAAAATACACTACCCATAATCCCGAAGAGAGATCAACCTGGTTGTGTATGCAACCCACCGTTCCCTGAAGGAGGGAACGGAGGACGTAGTCTACGTCGACTGAATGGGGATCGTGTCAGGGAGCCAATGTTCCTCGAAAACTATTAAAACGAAACAATGGAATTGGCGTGCGTGATTCGCATCACACACTCCGCCCCCACGCCACAGGGGGCAAATACGGAAGTGGATGCATGCACTAGTTGCTTTTTCGCTGAGGAGCCGAGCGTAGCCCGGAGTCAGCGGTGGTCCAGCAGTGGTCCTGCAAGGGTATTACGTCCTCCGTTCCCTCCTTCAGGGAACGGTGGGTTGCATATGCAACCAGGTCGTTCCCTTTCAGTTGATAACGTCAGACGTAGTCTACGTCGACTGAAAGGGGACCAACCATTGAAAGCGCCACTAAAGCTGCCACCTTCCAGTGCCTAGACAAAAGCCTCCTGATGCCCCCGCACTTAAGGCGGGGAAGGACAGGGCTTAGGCCGGAGAAGCTGTTCCCAAAGGACCACTGGGAAAGCGTTCCCTGTACATGGAAGGAAGGGACGCTGCGGAAGCCAAACCTACCCAAAGGGGGGACGTGGAGAATACACATATGAACTGGGCGAAAAGGCCGGGTAGTACAACATATGGAATGTCACTGGGGTGGCTCCAGCCTAAGAAGGGGGAGACTCAGCCGAAAGTGACGGCAGAGAGACTCTGCCGAGTGAAAACACGGGCTCGCCGTAGGGAGCCGTACCGTTCAAGTAGTAGCGGTTCAAGTAAGGGTGTCGCCCAGCCCCCAACTCTAGAATATCTGTCAGCGAAGCACCTTGTCAACACCTAGGAGGGAGCACACACTTATTTAGGGGAGCTCACCACCTAAGTGGACAGGTACATCTTGGAATTTTCACCAAGATGAATGCCACCACCATTGAGTGGGCCAACCTCGCTTGGAAAAAGCCTTCCCTCTCTGCTGATTTCCTAAATAGATATAGAGCTGTTCTATATATAGAGTATAGACTATTCAGTATATAGTATATACTAATAAACTCCGAAATGCTGACAAAATAAGCTTTTGGCAGATAAATTCATTTAAAATGAAAATGTTTATACTTTATTAAATCGCTTTGGGTGTGTAGTAGTACATATTAAAGTGCTATTTAAATGCATAATTTTATTTCATCATCATCATCATTTTTCTTATTCAGTTATGGCATTCGCAGTGCTTCACGAGTAGGCCATTCCCTCATAAAGAAAGTAGCTTTTTTTCACAATTTGGAAGTACTTCAAATCAAATTAGTAATGTTGTTTTTCATCTCAGCGCTTGTTAGTTTGGTCCATGGCTTTGAACTATTTTTATTAAAGGATGTTTTGAAATCCTTGTGGAGAATATGAATGGGAAAATTGCTAGCAAACCAAGGCAGCAAAAACAGTGGCTGGATAGTGTTGCGCATCAAATGTCTGTCTGTTTACTTATTTTCGCTCTCTGTAATTTTCAGTCTTGCCACCTCGCAGGTTTTTCACCCTGTGTTTTATAAACCCCGGCTCAATCGCATCTGAGACCTTCGCCAAACCATTCCAATCGATGCAAATTGTGTGAGAGTGATAACATTGACAGGGAGCAATGAAGTCTCAGACTTGAAGAAAATTAAATGAGGAAGAAGATAGACAATGAGAATTGCAAAAGGTGAGAGATTCGGCTGAGCACTGACATTGAAATATACCTACGGTCGGATTTTAAAGCAAAATATCGTTTGCCATTCCGTTGGCTCACACCTTAATGTGTGAATAATGTGTTGTGCAGGGCTATAATTAGCCGTCTCACCTCTCTCTTCCCTCTCAGGGAGAAACAGAGCGATAAGGAGAGCACAGCTGCTCTCAGACTGGATGAATAAAAGCACAGGGCAGCAGGCGGCCGCCCTCTGACTGCTCACTCCGTCGAGGAATAGTTCAGCCCAAAATAACATTTCTCTCATTATTCCTTCCTAGAAACGCGAAAGGATAGATTTAGCAGAAACTTACTACAAAAATGTGAATGATGTAAATTAAGTGAATGATTCAGAAATAAGAAGAATAAAGAGAACTTATTGTAATACTAACGGGACGCCATCTTACATTGTGCGTGTGCTTAGGGTGTGTGTGGTCAGAAAACTGAATGTCACACGGAGCGTTTTGTTGCTCTTAAACTGTCAAATACACACAACAAGGCTATGTCAAAAACACACAAAGTTCACATACACACAGGCGGTTATTTTCGTGAACGTAAACAGCAAGAAAAGAAATCAAGTGTTTATTAGATCTGTGTATTAAAGTGAAAGCAGTGTAATATACTACTGCTGTATATGATTGAAATATGAATCAAACAACAAAAAAAACCAGAAAATCACTCACTGCTCTTGACTGAATAACTATAATTAATAATTAATAATACATGTATTACTTGAATGCAGCTGTTAAAGGCTCTGGCAAGGAGATCAACATGGCGGACTGTGTTCAGATTACTCAGGCCAACTAATGCTAATAGGGCATAGTTGTGGGCGGAGCCTGTGTAATGTGACATCATACTGCAGGAACGGCTTATTCTGAGACACGGCTTATGATTTATGGGGATTAAAAAAGAGAAGTGGGTGGATTTTTACCATTATAGGGTGGTTGAGTACACACACTGCCGACACACATTGATGTTCAAACTGAATAATAGTGCACATGTGCAGTTCACTGAACGGCCACCGGTGTCACTAATAACACAGGTTTCTGAATTCTACATATAGCCCCTTTAAATCGCACACAGAGATAGGCTATAGTATTGAGGCAAAATTACATTAATTAGAATGGATGAATTATAGCATTTATTTATTTCAATTAATGAGAGTGAGAGAGAAATGCGTCTGTGTCTCTTCCCTTACAAAAATATCCAACAGGAATCCTGCAGGTTTTTTGTAGGGCTCCACTAACAATGAACAAAAACTTCATGAACAGCGTTGTAACCCCCATGTTACTTAGAGATATAAAGTAGGGATTCAGTATAGTGAATTTATTTTAATATTAAAAGTCGCAAGCAGCGTTGATTAGAAATGTTGTGCTCCAGAATGTCTCTTAAATCTGATCTCTGATTGCCAATGATGTATGTGTGAGTGCTTCAATGAAAACAGCGCATTAATATAGAACAGTGATTTAACTGACTGGAACTACATGTGCATTATGATTTTAATGCACACTTTCCAGCCAATCAGAATAGAGTATTTAGACAGACATTTTATAATCAACATACCTTCTTGAAATAGTACATCTGACCCAGTAATCCTCACATTCCTCTTGGTAACATAACTGCACACTTCATTATTTTTAGTGACGCTGATTATTTCCCATGATGCCACTCTGTAAAGCTGCCTCTCTCACCTGTGAAAGTAATATGAGCACAGTAACTATGATATACGGCCACTGAGTGAGTTTGTTTCTTCATTCTGTTATTCTTTCACTGTTTAATGTGTTTAACAGCTGCGTCTGTGCTGTGTCTCATCCTTCATTTCACTCTCCCTTCCTTCTCATCCTTTTGGAGACAAATCATGTGTTATTCTTTGGTCTTGGAAATGATACTGTACACCCTTTATTCAGTGGTAAAAAAAAATCATTTGAATAATTGGTGCGCAACATTTGTTTAATTCAGCAATGGAACTATATTTATGTAAATATATTTTAAAATTTGTATTATCCATTGTTTTGTATATTTTGAAATATTACAAAATATTTATGATATATATATATATATATATATATATATATACAGGTCCTTCTCAAAAAATTAGCATATTGTGATAAAGTTCATTATTTTCCATAATGTAATGATAAAAATTAAACTTTCATATATTTTAGATTCATTGCACACCAACTGAAATATTTCAGGTGTTTTATTGTTTTAATACTGATGATTTTGGCATACAGCTCATGAAAACCCAAAATTCCTGTCTCAAAAAATTAGCATATTTCATCCGACCAATAAAAGAAGTGTTTTTAATACAAAAAAAAAAGTCAACCTTCAAATATTTATGTTCAGTTATGCACACAATAGTCAATACTTGGTCGGGAATCCTTTTGCAGAAATGACTGCTTCAATGCGGCGTGGCATGGAGGCAATCAGCCTGTGGCACTGCTGAGGTGTTATGGAGGCCCAGGATGCTTCGATAGCGGCCTTAAGCTCATCCAGAGTGTTGGGTCTTGCGTCTCTCAACTTTCTCTTCACAATATCCCACAGATTCTCTATGGGGTTCAGGTCAGGAGAGTTGGCAGGCCAATTGAGCACAGTAATACCATGGTCAGTAAACCATTTACCAGTGGTTTTGGCACTGTGAGCAGGTGCCAGGTCGTGCTGAAAAATGAAATCTTCATCTCCATAAAGCTTTTCAGCAGATGGAAGCATGAAGTGCTCCAAAATCTCCTGATAGCTAGCTGCATTGGCCCTGCCCTTGATAAAACACAGTGCACTAACACCAGCGGCTGACATGGCACCCCAGACCATCACTGACTGTGGGTACTTGACACTGGACTTCAGGCATTTTGGCATTTCCTTCTCCCCAGTCTTCCTCCAGACTCTGGCACCTTGATTTCCGAATGACATGCAAAACTGAGCAACAGTCCAGTGCTGCTTCTCTGTAGCCCAGGTCAGGCGCTTCTGCCGCTGTTTCTGGTTAAAAAGTGGCTTGACCTGGGGAATGCGGCACCTGTAGCCCATTTCCTGCACACGCCTGTGCACGGTGGCTCTGGATGTTTCTACTCCTGACTCAGTCCACTGCTTCCGCAGGTCCCCCAAGGTCTGGAATCGGTCCTTCTCCACAATCTTCCTCAGGGTCCGGTCACCTCTTCTCGTTGTGCAGCGTTTTTTGCCACACTTTTTCCTTCCCACAGACTTCCCACTGAGGTGCCTTGATACAGCACTCTGGGAACAGCCTATTTGTTCAGAAATTTCTTTCTGTGTCTTACCCTCTTGCTTGAGGGTGTCAATGATGGCCTTCTGGACAGCAGTCAGGTCGGCAGTCTTACCCATGATTGCGGTTTTGAGTAATGAAACAGGCTGGGAGTTTTTAAAAGCCTCAGGAATCTTTTGCAGGTGTTTATAATTAATTAGTTGATTCAGATGATTAGGTTAATAGCTTGTTTAGAGACCCTTTTCATGATATGCTAATTTTTTGAGACAGTAATTTTGGGTTTTCATGAGCTGTATGCCAAAATCATCAGTATTAAAACAATAAAAGACCTGAAATATTTCAGTTGGTGTGCAATTAATCTAAAATATATGAAAGTTTAATTTTTATCATTACATTATGGAAAATAATTAACTTTATCACAATATGCTAATTTTTTGAGAAGGACCTGTATATATATCATAAATATTTTGCAATATTTAAAAAAATATTTAATTGATTTTATTTTTTCCTTTTTTCATATTGGAGCCATTGTTCAGACACACACTGTCCGACCTTTTTTCAATGCTTGTTATTTACTTAACATAATAAGCAACAGTATGCATAATACTCATAACAACGTTATAGCACTGCCTTCATTTGAATTAATAGAAACAGTAGCAGGGGTTTGTAATGGTGGTTATAATATTGGTATCACAAAGAATATGCCATTATGCAATAGTGAAATGACATCTGTAAATGTCAATTTATTATCACATGAACAGCTTGTGTATAATGATTTACGTTTGGTTGATTCAGACTGTCAAAACAATGACAAGAGAGATATTTGTATGTGTTGTTTATAGCAGGCGAAACTAAAATGACTTTACTGTTCTGCCCCATGTACTGTCGGTTACCTGAACAGATCATGTCAAAGTGGATAGCCATTTGTAATTGTGGTGTTACACCAAAAGCTGTAAAAATAACATCGGACTTGCTCACTCTTGCCATACTGTAAGTTCTGATGTAGCCTTTGCTGTGTGACATTTTGTCAAGTCAGGATATATTGCCCTGTCTTGAGATCTTGTGTTATAAAGGTGTTTGACTTGAAGCCGCACTGTGCAGACCGGTCGGTGTAGGACATCAAAGCGCCTGCCATTATCATTCATCAGCCCGCAGCCGTGCTTCCCCATAGCTCTCTCATAGTTGTTGTTGTTTGCCCCAACCTTAGCATTCATATCTCCCATGATCAGCAGTATGTAATGTCGGGACTTTAGAGACGAGAGTAATTGAGTACTTGCATGTAATGATGTGTATTACTCACTCAGCTGTTCCACTTGCCTGGTTAACAAAACATATTTAAGGCAACTAAAGTCATTACCAGAATGTGCATTAAATGGCCAAAACTGCTGTGTGAGGTTACACCCATTGTTTCACACCTCTGCACAAATCCTGCATGTTTGCAGTGCAATTATGCGGATATGCTTCTACAAATTTGCCTTTGTCTTTATCTGAAATTCAAATACCTGACTATTTTAAAATATCCTTACTGTAGGAGTCTGTAAGTAACATTAATAAACCGAACTCCCTGTATGATGCAGGAAGCATAACCCAATGCACATGGATGTAATTCACACCGACACATACATTTTCCCTTTTCAACACTGTCTTCATCTCAGTGCCACATTTTGTGTCTGTTTCTGTTTGATGGAGGACCATATTGTGTATGTGAAGGTGTAGAGATTATGAGCTGTCTAGGGGTCCTGAGGGTGAAAAGAAACAGTTGAGTAAGAACGCCTATAGCAACCAACAGCACATCGATTTCATCACATCTATGTGAAAGCGCTTTGAGGGTCCTCATGTGACTCTGGAGAGCTACAGCTATGGACCATTTTTGTGTATGTGGATAGTTTAATTGGATTAATTCTGATAAATTATGCTTAATAGCCCGCTAATTGACTAATTAGCCATGCATGCTTTTATCCAAGCACTTATAATTGGAACAATCCCTCTGGAGAATCCCTGAATTGAACATTCTGGGGCAGACGTCATGAATGGTGCCTACTCAGGAACAATTATATAAATAAAGTCAAGTCACCTTTATTTATATAGCGCTGTATACAATACAGATTGTTTCAAAGCAGCTTTACAGTGATAACAAGAAAATGATTCAAACAGTTGATTTCGGCTGTAGAGCAGCTCTAAAAGCTAATAGTTTCATTGTTCAGCTGAAGTCCATTCAGTGTTGATTCAGTTCCGTTTTATTATTTAAATGCAGATGAATAAATAAACTGAAGATCACTTCAATCCCAAGATCATTGCACTGCATCAGAACTTGTGATCTTTGTAGTTGTGAAGGTAACAATGACTTCTTTGGTAAGGAAAGATGACTTTACAGTTTGTTTGAAATAAGCATTCATTTTGACCCAAGCAAGATTCATCAATGATGCCGTGAAGGGAGAAGCAGGAATAGGGCACTTCAGAAAAGGACACTGGGTGTCTTGTAGAAGGACACACTGATGGTGGTTTATTAATCATCCCTTTCGGGCTTTGAACCTACAACCTCTCGGTTACCAGCGTTGATCTAAAACCACTAAATATCAGGACACTATCCACAAAGTTCCTGAGTTTAAAGAAAACTGTATATTTAGTCTCACCGTGAGGACGTTTTTTAAGCTCAAACATTTCTCTCTTATCGTCTCAGGAGGTTCTGTTAGACTTCATTTACCTATCAGCTATGTCTCAGACATTTCTCATAAAATGAAGAACAAAAATAGAAAAGCAGCAGACTTCATAGAATAGTTCTTGGATAAAAAATCTTTGTGTTATAAGAAAACAACAACACAAGGGTGAGTAAATTACAGCATAAGTATCCCTATAAACGAAAGTGTTTTTCCCCCATTTCATCTCATTGCTGTATCAGAAACAATTTAGATATTAAATGGTTCTAATTTGTGATTTTATGTTGTTCCTTATGCTGTTTATATGTGCTCTGGTCCTGTATCAGGTGTAAGCCATAATTAGCATGACAGCCATGTGTCCTTTGCGTGTGTTTACACTATTTGTTTACATTAAGCGTGTGTACTCTTTGTAAATAACAGTATGCACTTTGTGTGCTTGAGTTCTTTAAATTACAGAGATTAATTCATGTTTGGTAATGCGAATCATCTAACACAATTAAGTGAGAAATAACATGTCAAATTAATAATAACATTTATAGCATTCAAGTCACCTTTATTTATATAGTGCTTCATATAGGGTGAATTGCCCTAATGTGGGACATTTTTTGCACTTCAGACTTCTGTGACATATTGCGATGTGTAACCAAAACATTATATCCACACCCAATACCTTTTTACAAACCTCAGTATGTGTTCTAATCAAATCAAAAGAGAAAATTCAGATAACCCATTCATAAGAGAAATTATAGACATATTAGTGCTCTTATTGCAAGTTGTCTGAGAAAATCTCCAGCTTCCTAATGTGGGACAGTTGTGTTCCCAATATGGGACACAGAAAAATCTATGATAAAAGACCAAAAGTCACATTGATACATGTAGAATAGTATAATCTTATTTTATTTTAGATTCTTTTTTAAATCTTAGTTAGTAATTTTCTTGGTTATGAATGGATGAAACATGTAAAATAACAAATATTTTAGTTATATTATCCATTTCCAGTAAACCAGTATCACAATCCATAAACAAGACCATTATATCAGTTATAGTGATGAATTTCTAAAACAAATAAACAGAAACTTTCGACCAAAATAATTTGGTATAGGCCTAATTACAACTAAAAAATAAATGTACAATTGTTTGTTTCCTCTTTACAAAAACAGCATAATGGAGAAACCCCTTCATTAAACTTACTGATAAAATCATTACATGGATAATATCTATTTATTATTTTAAAGTGAGTTTCTTTGACTTATTTATTAGGAATTACATATTTATTCATATCTGACCACAGAATCTGAAAAAAGGTAATGAAAATCCTGTTTCCATTTCATCAATGCCTTAGGTTAAACATTTTTTTTCTTTAGTTAAGATTTGTCTAATATAAACATTATTAATATTTGTATTGAAATTAAAAAAAACAAAAAAATTAAACCATGCCCCAGCACACATTTTTGACTCATTGAAGTACTGTCCAACATTAGGCTGATCATGCTGTCCCGGATTTTGAAACAACATTTCCTAATGTGGGACACTAGGAAATTTGATAAAAATATAAAATATATAGTTTATACACATAAAGTTACACTATTTTTTGATGGACAAACATTTCATAAGCATATTAGGTTAAAAAGTAGCAGCATTGCTTTGTTTAAAATCTATTTAACTCCTTAACATCAAATTTGTTAAAACTCTATGTCATTAACCTTCATATGGTTTTCACACAAGGTGTCTCCTGTTTGATGATTGCTCCACCCTCAAATATGATTGGATATTTGATAGGTCATGTGATTTTGATCACATGACACCACAGCTTTTTCTAACCAATAGTTTCACTGGCATTAATGTATTTATGGGGGACCTACAAACACTAGACCTTAGGTGTCCCACATTAGGCAGTGTCCCACATTAGGGCAATTCACCCTACAGATTGTTTCAAAGCAACTTCACAGTAATAAACAGGAAAACAGAATAAATTATGCAAATTTCATCAAATGTGAGACAAATTATTATTCTGCTGTATAGATCTAAAAACAATTGTTTATTATTCAGCTCAAGTCAGTTCATTATTGGTTCAGTTTAATTGGGCAGATGAATTTTTGAATCCAGCCTGCATCACAAGTCAGATTTATGGATTGATATTATTCACACATTTTGCATACAGCTCCTTCTGCATGAAGATCAGGATTTGACACAGCAGCATTAGGTGGAATTATATAATGTCATATGATCTCTGCATTTGCATTCTAAAGCACCTAAAATGAGCACTTGATGCCATATAAATTAATTTAGACTAGATTTGCACATTTTATGAAGAATCAATATAGGTGACTCTTGCATAGACAAAACTTGATGCCAGAATAATCAACCTGATTTCATGGGAAAACGTAATTTCGTATTAATTAGAATGATGTGAATACTACAAAAATGTACGATTATTAGAAAAAACAAAAGAGCCCATCCTAAAGACCTGTTCACACCCAGGTAACTACTGTTTCTTCTACAGATAAAGCGTTGTGGAATTTTCGGTTCGCGTACCGACCCAAAGTGACAAAATATAATTCTGCATCAAAATTTATAGGCAAGACAAGTAGTTTGTTTAGGCATGGTTTGTAGGGAATTACAAACCTGTGCACATATATTCAAACGCACATAACTATAGAATTAATTCTTAATGCGCATGTGAACGCCATCAGCGTCTATCACAGGTTCGCGTTTAAAGTCTGTTTAGAGAGAACGGTGTCGTCTTAGCGGCCCCTAATTTAATAACAAATGACCATTTCGACGGAAGTGAATCAATCAAAACTAACTTTAGCTGGAAATAACATTATTCAAGAAACACTATTAAACCAAACCATCTCTGTTACCTTAAATTATATGTTTATCTCTGTAAAAAGCTGCTTTGAAACAATCTACATTGTTAAAAGCGCTATATAAATGAGGATGACTTGACTTGACTTTGAGCTACAACAATATTTAAGAATATGATATTTGTCTGCCGTTTATTACGCATTGGTCTGAACAGACAAATCGCATGCGCGAATCAGACCGAATGTTCATGCCAAACATTTGTGTTGGTGTGAACAGGCCTCAAGTCTCTATATTTTGTTCACTATAGGTCCACAAATCATGAGCAACAGTAACAGTGATGCTTGATTTAGCAAACACCACTTACAACAGCAAGCTAATGTGGATAGTACTATCCATGAGTGTCTGAAAACACACTTATCACCTTTTCACCTTTTGTGATCTGAACAAGTGGTGCTGACAGGGTGCAGACTGGACATGTTATGGCTATTCAGCACTTATAGTGTGTGACAGAGTTGTGAGTTTAGCTGAGGTGTCACTGAGACTGTTCACTGTCATTATTTAGCTATGAAAATGGCAGTAAAAAAAAGGTCTTATTTATTTCTGTCTTTGACCTTTTTAGGAACCGCAGCAGGTCTCTCCCTCGCTGTCTCATCTGTGGATTCCTGCCATTCCTATGTATCATTTATGTTTATGAGAGAACATTCTTTGGCTTTCTATGTGTCGATATTCTGGCCGCTCTGCTCTCCCTTGAGAGTATATGTAAAACTTGCCTAGTCGTTTTGGTCTAATAAAAGAATTTCCTCATTAACACTTTCTGTAAAAGCATGTGTTCATGCTGATGGCTTCCTGTATGAGTGGTGTACTCTTAAAAAAGCACATCCTGCTGCTTAGAGATTTGGTTTTAGTTGGAAACTGCTATAAATAATAGCTTGCTCTTCTTTGTTTTTTGTATGCTTTGGAGACTATTTTCTTATTGAATACCTTTTGAAATCTCATGTTAAATATATGAATATTATTCACACTAACTGATGTTTATATTTGTAAATTACTATGTTTTTTGCATGCATTGCTAATTGGAACATTCTATTGTTGTACCAAATTTTTTGTTGCGCACGCTACATGTTGCGTATTGCTAATTGGAATGTTCTAGTTTTTTGTATCACATTTATTTTTTTGCACGTAGCATTGCTAATCAGGACACTCTAGTTCACCCTGGTTTTTAGTACGGAGAAATCAGTCAAAATTACTTTAAATGAAAACTTAATGAAAAGCTAATTCAAAATATCAATAAATAATATAATAGATTATAAATAATTCTAAAATATGTAACCATACTAGGTTTTTGTGTTTAACAGCTCAGTAGATATTAACTTTTTTGTTGGGTTGTGCTGTCATTTCTTGCATGGTTTGCTAATTGAACCCTCTAGTTACTTAACATTGTTAATGGAGAGCATTTGCTTTGTGTTGAATTGGGTTGCCTTTTTTAATGCTGCATTGTCACTAACTAATGGAATTATCACACTAGTTTGTGATAATGATATGGTAAGCCAATGCTTTATGAGTCTATTTGACTACAAACCAGTGAGTGTACCCATTGGAAGAAAGCATCACAAATAAGATCTCTGTCATAATAAAAATTTTCACCACTAAGGAAATGAGGCAAATATGGCTACATTTTATTTTGCTATATTGTCCCATATAATCTATTTAAATATTGTTTTAGGAATTATTTTCAGACAGAGTTAACACTTAGTGAACTGAGATCTCTTCTGGGCTATAAAAGTGCAACCTCAGACCAATAAAGCTCTCCTCTGGGCGCTGCAGTGTGTATGCACTGTAAGCTTGTCTCCTGTCTGTATATTCTGTCCTGTCTCTCATTAGGGGCCAGTGTTCTGACCTCAGTGGCCCGTCTCTTGTGTTTAATGACAGTATCTCTGGGCTCTTCCTCAGCATCCAGCACAGATGCAGTGCTCAGCACTTCAGATGTTATCTGCTTTCTTTTCTCATCTCACTCTCCCTCTCTTATTCTCAACTTCAGCTTGTCATATCAGCAGCTCTGCTCTGAAGTGTATGAGTGTTTCTCTCTCTCTCTGTCTCTCTCTCTCTCTCTCTCTCTCTCTCTCTCTCTCTCTCTCTCTCTCTCTCTCTGCAGTACCTCACAACATTGTAGAGATTGATAGAGCGCTGGTCTCACTGACATTCACACTACCTGTCTATTTATATGCTGAGAAAGATAATGAAGAAAAAATTTGTAAATTTAAAGCTCCGTGTTGTGAATTTTATGAGTGGTTGCCAAAGTGTTTTTAACATGCTTTTCTATAGTTGCTAGAACATTGCTACATGGTTGCTGACATATTCAGAATGTTTTATTGTGTTGCTAGGTGGTTGCTAGCATGTTCAGAGTATAAATTTTTTTGCAACGTTGCTATGCTGTGTTGTGGGTGGTTGCCAGGGGTTTGCTATGCGTTTGCTAAAGTCTTTTTCAGTATTCTGCACTGCAATTCTAAAGCATTGCTTGGTGGTTTTTAACATATTGAGTCACCTAGAGGTTTAACAATGTAATTGATACAGTGTTTATTTGAAGCATCAAGTTACTTACTTTCAAATGGTGATTTTCTCTATTTTGATCACTACCGTAGACATCATTGTTTATATCCGAATTATAAACTTTTATCCCAGCACTTCTGAGATAATATGAATTATTGTAACACAGAAATAATGATACTGTGTGGTTGAAAAGATTGTTTGTGAAGCTGATTCATAACTAACATGACAACAACTCACATTACGCATATGTTCTGGTGTGATTTTGTCAAAGGATTAATAGACACAGGCGAATCGTTGTCCTTTAGGAAATAAGATTGTATGGATTGAGAACGTGATTTTTAGCGATTAATCGTGCAGATCTATTAAAACACGTATGTTGCTACATTAAGTATTGTCCTCTTTATTCAGTCACTATGAGTTACGTCAGTGACTGATGAAATGCGGGTTTCGCTTGAGAGCCCTACCATCTTCGAGTATTAGAAAATAAGCCAATGGTATAAAAATACCATGGGTCTGCGGAATTTGCATCGCACCACCACGTGGGTATAAAAGGAGCCGCGAGTGCAATCTCACATTATGTTTCTGCTTCGGACCCGAAGTGTTTATGTGCTTTCTTCATCTGAACGTCTCTCTTCAGTCGGTGTTGGTGTGACGACTCGTTCAGCGGGTTCACGGTCCTGCTACTCGTCTGTGCAGTGACTTTGCACGCGGCTCGTGTTTCCTCCTGTGCGCTTCAGCACTTCTGAAGAGAGCTTTCCTTTTTCCTAAAAGAGCTGCACGGGCACCTCTTTTTAGAGATGTCTTGCCTGTGTGTTTCTGGATGTGGGCGCATGGTCCGTCCGCCTGATGGTCACGAGCGCCGTCTAGTGTGTTTGGGCTTTAATTACGCTCAGGCAGCGCTCATGGATGAGTCATGTTCTCACTGCGGGAACATGGCCATGGCGGTGTTAAGATTAAGACTCAATGACCTCCGTGGAGTTAGAGCCCTCCACACCCCAATCTACCTCCTCCTCGAGGGTGGATACTTTGGCTGGTGGCCAGGGTGATCTAAGGGTTACAGTGTGGAACAACCCGACGAGTCTTCCTTCTCTGCCCTCGCCGGCGCGCTGGTCAAAGGGTACACTGGGATCTCCGTTTCTCCCCAGAGAGCCTCCACCTGGTGCGGCGACCCAAAGCACCCCTCACAGGCCTGTAGGTTATCTGCCACTCTCATGGCAAAGACCTACAGAGCTGCGGGGCAGGCTGCCTCTGCCCTGCATACCATGGCCATCTTTCAAGTCCATCAGGCGAAGGTGCTCAGGGACATGCACGAGGGCAGGGCTGACCCGGGGCTCATGCTAGAGCTGCGCACAGCCACCGACCTCGCTCTACGGGCGACGAAGGTCACTGCTCGATCCCTGGGTCAGGTGATGTCCACCTGTGTGGTCCTGGGACGTCATTTGTGACTCAAGTAGTTCCAAGCTCGGAGCTAGGGCACAGTTCTTTCCAGGAGCTGGTAGCAGGACCAATCCTTCCCCCGGTGGAAGGACGTGGGAGAATCTTTTGTTTTTAAACCCTAAAACTGTTAAAAGAAGAACTGACTCCCCTTCCTCCAGTCCCCTCTCGCCACTCTCGTCCCCCTCTGTCGCCACACACCCGTCAGAGCAGGCCGCCGGAGAAAGCTTGTCGTTCCCTGGCCTCCTCTGTCAGGACGCGGAACTTGACCACGCCCCACAGCGGGATGCTACGCCTCCCATGTCTGGGCCGGTTTTCCGTATCGCTGCCCCATCGTGGGTATGCATGTAGTTGTAATGACCCAGATGGTTCAGTTTTGGGAGCCTGGCTAGAGCTTCCCAATCTGTCCCGCTGGCTTGCGCAAATGATCTAGGCGATTCAGTTTGCATGGTCTCCTCCCCTCTTCACCTTGGTGGGTGGCAATGCCCCTGTCATGTGTGCAGAGGTTGCCTCGTTCCCTGACAGAAACATCATTCAAGAGAGAGACAACTGGAAGAGTGTGCTTGAAGCAGCACGTGGAAAGGATCGTATCCAGAGAGAAAGAGAGAGAGAGAACCGGGCACGTGTGGGAGCATGAGACATCTTGAGTGACTTAACCCCTTGTGAACTGAGTTTATTTTACATTTACATCTATGCATTTGGCAGACCCTTTTATCCAAAGTGACTTACAGTCCATTTCAGGATACACATTTAAATTCTTATCAGTTCTTGCTTTCCCTGGGAATCGAAGCCATGACCTTGGAGTTGCAAGTGCCAATGCTCTACTGTTTGAGCTACAGGAAGAGTTTATGTTGCTGCGCTGTGTGCGCACCTTTGCTTTGTGCTTTTATATTGTTTTTGGAATAAAACCCACAGTCTCCCCAAGCCGACCCTGTCCTCATCCTTCCCTACATACTGAACCGCACGACAGCGAGATTGCACTCGCGGCTCCTTTTATACCCACACGGTTTATACCCCAAGCGGTGGTGCGGAGTTCGCAATGCAAATTCCGCAGACCCATGGTATTTTTATACCATTGGCTCGTTTCCTAATACTCGAAGATGATAAGGCTCTCTAGCGAAACCCCCATTTCATCAGTCACAGTCTCCATTCCTTCCTTCAGGGAACGAGGGTTACATACGTCACCGAGACATTACTGCCACGTAAAATCGTATGTTACGTGTGTACAAAGTACTTGTTTCAAAGAATAAATTAAATATATTTTAGAAATAGCTTTAATCATAATAAAAATAACGGGGTAAGAAAAAAAACTTAATTTAACATACTATTATTCTCTGAAAACATGTCATCTGACAACTTTGCTTCTCAGGTAAATTTATCTTGTACTTGTTTTAGGAATGTTTCCTTTCAATTTTTTTTCCTTATTGTTTTGCAGTGAAGAGGGCTGAAGCAGATTGTGTAAGAGAGGAAGAGGAGTGAAGGAGAGAG
This sequence comes from Siphateles boraxobius, assembly GCF_051911475.1. Lineage (NCBI taxonomy): Eukaryota > Metazoa > Chordata > Actinopteri > Cypriniformes > Leuciscidae > Siphateles > Siphateles boraxobius. The sequence continues at coordinate 20,876,569 of NW_027508866.1, read as the reverse complement.
ACAGGAACTGATGAGGGAACACAACTCAGTGTCAGCTCTAGATAGAATCATCACCAGAAGGTGTGAATTGAACCTCAGAGTGTCTGTCCATCACTGATACTCCACCACACATACGCTGTTTCTCTCCAAGCTCTATTTCCTTTCTCTCTATCTCACTCTCTGCACTATCTCTCTCTCTCCTCCCAGTCCGACCCGTCTCCCTCTCTCTTACAGTCTTCCCTCTTGCATCTGTTGTGGTACAGCAGGCCAGATGTTACCCTTGTCAAACTCAATATCAGATTTCCGTAGTTTTCTGTTGTAACAGCTGAGCTAAGTGGGTTACTGCCCTTCCCCATTAGTCTGAGTCTTAATTGATTTACCCATAATTCTTTCACCAAACATCTCACTTCATTTTCATGCTCAAATAATCCATAAGAGGGACATGGGAATAGGAAGATGAGTTTATCAAGCATGAGACATTACGTCAAACTCAGAGTTTTCTAGACAGTGGAGAGAAAAGGTGGAGTTAGAGGATGTTAGAACAAACGAGTTAAGCAGGTGGAGACACTTCTATTTTTATTAGTGAGATTATATGAATATGCTTGTCGTGAACATTGATTGGCTAATCCATTCTGAAACTGAACAAATAAGTGTAAGTGTCACCTCCATTGTTAAAAAGAAGTGCGCTTTATTAATACTTTATTGTCAAATTAGTTTTACTTTAAAGTACATTTTAAAGAATTATATTTAATAATCTTTTGTCATGCTTTAAGAATCACACTTATTTTGATGTCTTGACTAACATACTTAAGCACATATAAAGTACTTGATCATAATTTCAACTGTAGTGTGTTTGATTTTTAATACTTAAAGGTAAAGTGACAATGTGTAGTTTTTTAGGTATTTTAATATTTAAAATCAATATTTTTATTCATAAATATGTCCTCAATGGTGTACAAATACCTCTGCCAATTATCTGACTTATCCTCATAAACGAAGAATTTATTATCTTTATATATGTGACGGGTAGGTCCACGGAGGCTTCCATGTAGTTCCGCCATCTTGAAAAACTATAATAGCAGAGAGGGTCAAAAAGTACTAGGCCAACGCGTTTCCACAAAGCGTTTTCGTTCAGAGCCAGCATCACGTGACTGAAAGCAGCAGAAACGGAGGAGCAGAGCAGTGAGAGGTGCTTGTCACTGCCCCGGCAAGTTTAGAAGGCTGCATTGTACTGTTATTTTTAATGGCGAACCAGTAATTTGTTTGAAATAACAAACCTGTTCACCCGAAGGAAAACTCGACGAATTGCTATTAGAAGACATCCTGTCATAGCTTTTGGTACATAACAGCTACTGTAGATACAACACACATTTGAAAAAGCGAGGCGCTGGAGAGCACAATTCGTTTGATAGCAAAGTACAATTTCACCGCTAGATAGAAGAAATTCCTACACAATGTCCCTTTAATGTATTTTAAGGCAGAGGCTATAAAGTGGAAGTGAAAATAGCAGTATTTCCTTTGCACTTAGGCTAATTATTGCTAATCATTCCCTTCACCTACCCCTATCCTACCTGCTAAACATTTTTTACCACTACTCGTTTGGCATTTTATAGGAGTTATTGGAAGAATGAGTTCAGAAAAAAGTGGATTCGTACTTGGGTTTATCATGTCAAATGTTAACGCCACCCACCTTACTTTCCACACCACTGCTCCAGTTATCAGATGGGTTTCTTTTATAATTTTGTTTTTCTCAACCAGACATTAGTGGGCAGAGTTAGTGTAAATAGCCTCTGCCAAGAGTGTGGGCTATTTGCACTTAGTGTAAATACACAATCTGATATACGCTTCAATTGAAATGACTAATTGCAACTAAAATACATTTACACTGTAATACCTTTTTATTCAATTGCAATTAAGTACCCAAAAACATTACATTCAGTTTGCACTTAAGTATATTCTTTAAAAGTATATTACTTACTATACTATTATATTAGTACTTCTTTTTCACAAGGGGATGTTGCAGCATGCGACCAAATGTTGCCACAATGGTTCTTGTGAGCTTTGGAATCAAGGTTTAAATATGAGGAAGTGCGATAGAGAATTGGGAACTATGTAGGAGAGCAATAACGGCTAAAATTTTGGAACACATAAATGAGGGTGAGGAAATGATGGCCCCAATTTAAATTTTTCAGTTAAAAATTCGATTCAGTTCAATTCAGTTTATTTATAAAGCACATTTTAAATCAACCTTGATTGGCCAAAGTGCTGTACATAGAATAGACAAAGAAAAATAAAGCCGAGACATATAAAAGTTACAATTAATTAAAAGCATGAGAGAAAAGATGTTTTTAAAATAGATTTAGATTTGAATTCATGTTGCATTTTACTATTCCTTTATATAGTTGCAGTGCAGTGCATTATTTGAGCCGCGACTGTGCACTTCGCCAAATGATTTCAGCCATTTCAAAGGTCTTTACAGCCTACAACAGCAAAATAACCAAACCCCACAACAACTCTGACCAAGCAAATAAATATAGTCAAAATAGGACGAAAAAGACACATTATCTCCATGGTTTGACACACAATTTTGTTTTATTTTGTATGGAAAGCAAATACACACATACAGTAATTCACACAGAAACATGTTGTTAGCGTTGCTCTAAAGATTTTAATCAGTAAAATAGTTTAGTAACATAAAAGCTACATGACATTTCTCACTAGCAAGGTAATTATGTCGCTGTTCTTGAAGCAGATAAACCTACAGTACAAAACAACGCATGTACATGATTAGATACAACAAATATTGAGATTTTACCCTGTTTGGGATTCTGAAAATCTATGCGTTTCCATAATCCTTGAATTTATGATACACCATAACTAAATAAACAGTTACACTTTATTTAGATGTTCCACTTTAGACATTTTACTAACTATAAGTAACTTTGCAACTACGGCCCTGTTTACACCTGGCATTAAAGGTCCCATATTGTCAAAACTGAAATTTCCTGGCTTTTTCATGATAACAGATGTCTAGGGGCTATGTAACTACCATATAAGTAGTAGCTGTGCCTGTTCACGAGCCGTTGTTTGTTTTCCTATTCTGTTATTTTTATTGAGTTAAAGACAGTGAGGTTGAGTTCACTCAGTCTGTGTATCTTTTGTTTTGCTAACAGAAACTAACGTTTAGTGTACTTGCATAAGTCTGAGTTTGTTTACAGACAGTTTAAATTAGCGTTAACGCTAAATCTGCGAGCAGCATTGATATAATGGTAATTATAATGGTCTTAAAAAAACATGAATTACCATTCTGAAACATCTTTTTGTAAGCGCGTTTAAGGAGGTGGTGGGTTGTCTCCTGTCGTCTATTCGGGGTCTGAGTCCGGCTCAAACATATAAGGCCAGATAACTTTTCCCTCAGCAATGTCCATCTTTACAGGTGTTTTATTTACCTTACTTGTGAGCATCACCAAGCCACAGCAGGCTACAGCATACATGACCCTAGTTACCTGTGGTTGGCCTGTCCGTGCGTCACTCAGAAAACAACAGGCCAATCAGAAGAGAGGCTCATAAATATTAATTAGACAGGCCAAAATCGACCTAGCAGAGCTCCTGAGAAAGCTATATTATATAAAAATATATAGAGATGGTTTTTGGTACTTATACAGCAAATATATATTCTTAAGGACATCAAAACCTAAAATAAAACTCCAGAAAGGTGTACAATATGGGACCTTTAAGAAGCATTTTCAATGCTAAATACAGGTGTAAACAGGGTCTAAAACGTTTTGAGCTTGTCCACTTTCAACCACTTCCAGAGGTAGCCGAAAACACATTTGACCGGATTGCTTTAATGTGAACGCTCATGTGGTCGAATGCATTCGAACAGACACAAAAGACGCCTACTCTCCACCTACTGACCTAATGCGTAAACATTATGGGAAGAGCGCTAGCCAGATGGGATTTAAACTTTATCGACTAGAGACCTAAGTTTGGTTTGAAAACAAAAAACATACCAAGCACAATGTTCTCTCACCATTCCTGATTTCTAACACACACTCGCAGCATTCAGCTGGTCTTGCGGCTGTCAGAG